>NW_028270139.1:2331526-2685693 GCF_037043375.1 Chiloscyllium plagiosum
TGACCACCTGGTCCAACAGCGGCACTTTCACATCCGGTAAATTACTGTACAGACATCACAACTACTGGATGGAAATATCCAACATCTCAAGTTAATCCTGTTGATAAACCCATGACTTCCAAAGAAAATTGTCCTTAGTTGCCCTCACCACACTGCAATAAAGTCACACTTTCTACATTTGTCAAGTTGCAGCCTGTACTCAGTGAGCATTTACAGATTAGTATTATCAGGGATTTGCAGGAATGTAGAGTTAATGTTGAAATCAGATCATCCCATCGTCTCATTGAATGGTAGACAGACTCAAAGGGTCTACTCCTGGTCCTTTTGTGTGTTGGTGTGTATTAATGTGACAAATGGAATGGGACTGTATAGCCTTTAAACTGGAGAGTGCCAACAAATTCAAGAGGGATGTGGCAAATATTTGACAGGGGAAGTTAATGAAATTTGTGAGGAATTGAGTGAAGGCTATCGTTTTACAAACTTTGAGAGAAGCCAGGCAGACACCACAGTCCCATGATTTAGTCCATTCTTCACCCTATTACAATCTGAGGTCTGCTTTAACCTCATGCAATCTCCTTTATAATAAAACATTTTAAATATCTCTCCCATTGCTAACGGGTTATTTATATCGCACGTGGCTTCCCAGAACGCAAATCTCCTTATTAAAATTCTATTTGAATTATTGTATTGAAGCCCTCCAGGGATGATGAAGAATGAGGTTTCAGTTTTACATTACATTTAATCGAGGTGTCCTACTAACAAAGCAGAAATGGCCCAGATTTTGTTGCACGAGCTGTTGCCTACATGTATACTTGCTCATGGTACTGGAACGTCCTATAACTCGAGAGCAAACAACATGGTGCCCTCTACAGAGGATCTGTGAATATTGTACATGATTTTGCACCTACCCAGTGAAGCAGATTGAAGGATATTTATTGATGCACAAAGGGCTAGAAATTGGTCTTCACTCATTTTGGGTGCAGGAATAATGATTCCCGACCTTTCTGCGCCTGTTGCCTTGGAGTTAGGCAGTACATGAGTTTCATGCTACCTCTATACCTAAATGGCTTGCCTGGCTGTATCCTCAAGTTGGGGCCAAAGAGTGTGTCGTAACTGGACTCCACCTCTGAAAGGCAGTCTGCTGCTGGATACAAATAGGAATCTGGAATATGGAGTACAAGGCGAGGGAGAGGGATCCGGGTTCGATTCCTGCCTCGGGACACTGTCTGTGTGGAGTTTGCACATTCTCCCAGTGTTTGCGTGGGTTTCCTCCGGGTGCTCCGGTTTCCTCCCACAGTCCAAAGGTGGACAGTTTAGGTGGATTGGCCATGCTAAATTGCCCATTGTGTCCAGGGCTGTGTAGGCGGGTTAGCCCTGGGTTACGGGGATTGAGTGCCCGTTGGATGCCCGTTGAAGGGGTGATGCAGACTCGATGGGCTGAATGAGCTCCATCAGCACTGTGGGGATCCTGTGATTCTATGAACTGGCACCATTGAACTGCAACTGTGGACTTCCTGCTCCCATCCCAAGCCTCCCTTCCTCCATCCTAAAACATCCTTTCAACTTTTATGCTGAAACTCTGAATGACTGCCTTACCAGCTGTTGCTCGTACCCAGCAGAAGGAGGAAGCATCAACAATTGCACACACACACACTTACTCCCTCAGGAACAGGCCCAGCATATGCTCTGGGGCTCACTCTACATGATTGGACTGCGGCCAGATCAGGGGGAAAGAATAGATTGTGCATCAGCTCAGCATTGAGTGAGGCTCTCCCCATGAGTTCTGCTAGATGAGACCCCGGTGTGAGGTTTTCAAAGTGATTTCCTACAACGCTAACAAACAGCCTCTAGTCACTTTCAAAGAGCATGGAGTAGGCCTGCTCACACAGGGCACCACACAGAGCTGGGAATTCAGCCCTTCCACCATGACCTCTGACTCCCTAATGCACTGGACAGGCTCGGTACACTCAGCAGATCTCTCCCTTAGGAGAACCAATCAACCAATGGACTGTTGCAATGGGGAATCACATCATCATCAGCAAATCATTAATTTGACCTTCCCTCAATCCCAATGGCCCCAATGGCTTCAACTGGACAGGAAACGTGTTGCCAAATCAATTAAGGCCTCAGGCCTAGCGTTTCAGACTGCACAACCACCCTGGCTCCTGCGTCCCATTACCATGGAGAAAATTCAACCTCTAGAGTCTGAGCCAAGGAAGTCATGTACAGAAAGACAACTACAGAAAGGAAAAGGAATACGGAATTATGAGAGAGACAGACGGAAAAAATAAGTTTACATTTTTGAGCCTGTCATAAGCTTCCGAAAGAATGACACTCTTCACCGACAAACTTAATGCTCAATGTCTGAGAGGTTCAATGGCTCCGAGCTCTTGGGCAGGAATCGGTTGGAATGTATACAGTTTTAACTTGTTGAGGTTGAGTCGATTCGGATTGTTTTCATTAGGAAAAAGGGGATTGAGGGGGGAACCTGATTGAGGTCCACAAAATCATGAAGGGTATAGACAGGGGGATAGAGATAAGCTTTTTTCCCAGGGTGAGGGATTCAATAACAAGAGGTCATGCTCTCAAGGTGAGAGGTGGAAAGTTTAAGGGGGATACACACAGCAAGTACTTCACACAGAGGGTGGTGGGTGTCTGGAACACGTTGCCAGCAAAGGTGGTAGAGGCAGGCACGGTAGATGCGTCTGGACAGATGCATGAGTAGGTGGGGAGTAGAGGGATATAGATGTTTAGGAATTGACCGACAGGTTTAGACAGTAGATTTGGATTGGCTCAGACTTGGAGGGTCGAAGGGCCTGTTCCTGGGCTGTAAGTTGTCTTTGTTCTTTGTTCAATGTTTGCAGCAAGATTCCAATATAGCACAATCTCTGGAGGAAGAAGGCAGCTTGGATAGAATTTCCCCGATTTCTACATGTACATGTGTGGTTGCTAGAAGTTACTATCGAACATACACTTGAATGGCAATGAGCATTGAAGATGAGCAAGATCAGTCCTCAGCAGAGGCCTCACCTTCATTCCCCTACGCTCTCGGATTAATGAGTTCAACACGCGGCGTGACATCGAACAATTCTTCCACCGCCTTCGCCTCCGCGCCTACTTCTTCAACAAGGACTCTCGCCCACCCTCTGATGATCCCTTCTCCCGCCTCCAACACACCCCATCCACCTGGACACCCCGTGCTGGCCTCTTACCTGCCCTCGACCTCTTCATAGCCAACTGCCGCCGCGATATTAACCGCTACCTGAACTCCCCCACCCCACTCACCCACTCCAACCTCTCACCCTCGGAACGCGCAGCCCTCCACTCCCTCCGTTCCAACCCCAACCTCACTATCAAACCAGCAGACAAGGGAGGCGCAGTGGTAGTTTGGTGCACCGACCTTTACACCGCTGAGGCCAAACGCCAGCTCGCAGATACCTCCTCCTACTGCCCCCTTGACCATGACCCCACCCCCCACCACCAAACCATCATCTCCCAGACCATCCATAACCTCATCACCTCAGGGGACCTCCCATCCACCGCCTCCAACCTCATAGTCCCACAACCCCGCACCTCCCGCTTCTACCTCCTGCCCAAAATCCACAAACCTGACTGGCTTGGCCGATCCATTGTCTCAGCCTGCTCCTGCCCCACCGAACTCATCTCTACATCTCTCTGTCCCCCTTAGTCCAAGAACTCCCCACCTACGTTCGGGACACCACCCACGCCCTCCACCTGCTCCATGATTTTCGCTTCCCCGGTCCCCAACGCCTTATTTTCACCATGGACATCCAGTCCCTGTACACCTCCATCCCCCATCACGAAGGACTCAAAGCCCTCCGCTTCTTCCTTTCCCGCCGTACCAACCAGTACCCTTCCACTGACACCCTCCTTCGACTGACTGAACTGGTCCTCACCCTGAACAACTTCTCTTTCCAATCCTCCCACTTCCTCCAAACCAAAGGAGTAGCCATGGGCACCCGCATGGGCCCCAGCTATGCCTGCCTCTTCGTAGGATATGTGGAACAATCCATCTTCCGCAACTACACTGGCCCCACCCCCCACCTTTTCCTCCGCTACTGTATCGGTGCTGCCTCGTGCTCCCACGAGGAGGTTGAACAGTTCATCCACTTCACCAACACCCTCCACCCCGACCTCAAATTCACCTGGACAGTCTCAGATTCCTCCCTCCCCTTCCTTGACCTTTCTATTTCTATCTCAGGCAACCGAATCAACACGGACATCTACTACAAACCGACCGACTCCCACAGCTACTTGGACTACACCTCCTCCCATCCTGCCCCCTGTAAAAGTGCCATCCCATTCTCCCAATTCCTTTGTCTCCGCCGCATCTGCTCCCAGGAGGACCAGTTCCAAAAACGCACATCCCAGATGGCCTCCTTCTTCAAGGACCGCAATTTCCCCCCCAACGTGGTCGACGATGCCCTCCACTGCATCTCTTCCACTTCCCGCTCCTCCGCCCTTGAGCCCCGCCCCTCCAACCGCCACCAGGGCAGAACCCCACTGGTCCTCACCTACCACCCCACCAACCTCCCTCCAAGGCCCCAAAAGAAACTTCCATATCCGCCACAGATTCACCTGCACCTCCCCACACATCATCTATTGCATCCTCTGCACCCGATGTGGCCTCCTCTATATTGGGGAGACAGGCCGGCTACTTGCGGAGCGTTTCAGAGAACACCTCTGGGACACCCGGACCAACCAACCCAACCACCCTGTGGCTCAACATTTCAATTCCCCCTCCCACTCCACCAAGGACATGCAGGTCCTTGGCCTCCTCCATCGCCAGACCATAGCAACACGACGGTTGGAGGAAGAGCGCCTCATCTTCCGCCTAGGAACCCTCCAACCACAAGGATGAACTCGGATTTCACCAGTTTCCTCATTTCCCCTCCCCCCACCTTGTCTCAGTCTAATCCATCGAACTCAGCACCGCCTTCCTAACCTGCAATCTTCTTCCCGACCTCTCCGCCCCACCCCGGTCTGACCTATCACCCTCACCTTGACCTCTTTCCACCTATCACATTTCCGACGCCCCTCCCCCAAGTCCCTCCTCCCTACCTTTTATCTTAGCCTGCTGGACACACTTTCCTCATTCCTGAAGAAGGGCTAATGCCCGAAACGTCGATTCTCCTGTTCCCTGGATGTTGTCTGACCTGCTGCGCTTTTCCAGCAACACATTTTCAGCTCTGATCTCCAGCATCTGCAGACCTCACTTTCTCCTCAATGAGCATTGAAAGCCTTGCTGTTAATTTTAGTGCACAATTCAAACCATGACAGTCGATGCTAAGAAATAAAAACAACGTCCTGAGACCCCTTTAATTTCGCAGTTTGGATTTGTGATGGATTGCACAATTTTCTACCAGTTCTCTGTGCACCCATTATCCTAACGCTTCCATGCTGCTGCACTGTGGGGTATACATTTTCACAAAGCGATCTGAAACATGGACACAGCTCAGATAAACAAACACTGCACTGCCAAGGGGTATTACCACATTTTGCTTTCTGCTCATCTTCTGTGTATTCTTGGGGCTGTTGAATGTGAGACTTTTTATGTTCATGACAGGATTAATTGGCTGTCACAGAATGGTGGGAATAACCACAATCTCAAGAAGAAGGAAGTGAAAGGAGGCATTCACCTTTGATCTTTGGCCTCAACTTGAACTATATGTGCTGAAATGAATAGCCCCTGTCATTCGTTGCTAAGTCCAGGAGCAAGCCATTCAGTTGAAAGCATAATGGAACAATAGTACAATCACTGCCAGACTCAGAGTGCAACCCAGTGACAACAGTATCCCCAGCATGCTGCTTCTTTGTAGCTTTACAATTTCTTTCTGGTACATTTGTCTTTTGAGGACTTTGTCCAGCAGTCAAAGACCTCTTAACTCTTCATTGTTGGGAAACTCTCTCTCATCTTTTGCTGTGCCAGTTTTACCAGCCTTTCCAGCTCAGGGGCTCAGAAAGGTTACAAACTATTGTCACAATTTTTTAAAGTGAGTTTCACATCTACAATGACACTGAAAAGAATCGCTGCATTTACTGTTGTTACATGTTAAAGTTACAGTAGATCATGCAGCTATCACAGTAAATAAAGAGACAGGCTTAAATCTCCTGAGGGTAACTGGCCAGAATGTGCAGAATATACAAAGTGGCATTTGTACAATGAAACGAATGCCCAAATCTTCTGATCAATGTCAGAGCTGCTGCATCTAATGAATGCTTCACCCAGCGAAGGAGCAGCGCTCCAAAAGCTTGTGATAAATCTGTTGGACTATAACCTGGGGTGATGTGATTTCTGACCATGTCTGCCCCAACGCCAGCATCTTCACATCAGCGCATCTAATCCTGAGCAAACAGTAAAAGCCCTGGGGAGTGTTGTCAAACAGAGAGACCTGGTTGGGGGGGGCAGGGGGGGGGGGGGGGGGGGAAGGTACATATTTCCTTCAAAGAGGCATCATGGGTAGACAGGGTGGTGAAGGCAGCGTTTAGCATACTTGCCTTCATCAGTCAGTGCATTGAGTACATCAGTGCTTTGTGCTGGAACGTCATGTTATGGTTGTACACATTTGGAGTACTGCGCAGAATTCTGGTCACCCTGCTGCAGGAAGGATATTATTAAATTGGAAAGGGTGTAAAAAAGATTGAGGATGTTACTGAGACTGGAAGATTTGATTTAAAAGGAGAGACTGGACAGGCTGGGGCTGTTTTCCCTGGAGTGTAAGGAGGCTGAGGGGTGACCTTATAGAGATTTATAAAATCATGAGGGGCATAGATAAGGTGAATAGCCAAGGTCTTTGCCCCAGGATAAGGAAGTCCAAAACTAGAGGGCATATTTTTAAGGTAAGGAGAAAGATTTAAAAGGGACCTGAGGGGCAATCCTTCCACACAGAGGATGGTCCATGGATGGAATGAGCTGCCAGAGGAAGTGGTAGAGGCTGGTACAGTTACAGCATTCAAAAGAGATTTGGAGAAGTGCATGGCTAGGAAAGGTTGACAGGGATATGAGGTAAACGCAGGCAAATGAGACTCGTTCAGTTGAGCAAATCTGGACGGCAGGGATAGGTTGGGATGAAGGGCCTGTTTCCATGCTGTATGACTCTCTGACTGTAAAACTACCTACTTCACCTGAATGTGTTTCTTCAGGCTGAACCTCCAAACGAGGGAGCAGAGGAACATCCTCAAAGCAGGAATCCATGGAGAGACCTTCAAAGAGAATCAGTGCAGAGGGCCCTGCACTCTGTTCACAACATGAATGACAGAATTCAAGAAAGTGTTTCAAGATCCCAAAGGTTTTCAGTGTGCTGAAAACGAGCAAGTTAGTGAATGGGTAGGACCAGGTAGAGTGGGCAATGGCGAGTTGCTGAGAGGGGTAGGCAAATATGTAGGTTAAGTTGGGTGATAGGTAGTTGAGTCTGGGAGTCTCTGGGTAGTCAGAGGGTAGTTGAATGGTTGGGGATGCTGGCATAGATTGACAAGATCAATTCAGTGGAAGGGTACCAGATACTTGGATTGGAAGGTAGCTGGGGTTGGTTGTATATTTGAAAGCAATCATGTCTTCAGGGGTTACTTGAGTAGTCAGTGAGGGTAGCTGAATGGTCAGAGTGAATTGGTCAGATGTTATTTGGGTGATTGGGTCATTGATGGGGGTGGGGGTGGATGGTGTGTGGAGTTATCGACCTGGGATTGCAGGTTTCAAATCTCCAACATTTCCTGATTCATGATCAAGGGAGGTCATGAGGCTCTTCCTCGGAACTTTACAGAGGGTCTGAGTCAGTAAGGAGTGAGCCCAATGGAAGTTCAGATTTCCCAGGCGATTTCCAGGGATGTCTATGCATCAGCCTTTCTGCAGGATCCCAGCACTCCTATTCCATCGCACAGCTGGTTTCTGGTGATCCACAACCAGCAAGGAAGTAACTCACCCCCAGGGGGACAAAATCAATCAGAGAATCCCTGCGATGCAGAAAGAGGCCATTCAGAACATTGGGTCCACACTGACCCTCCGAAAAGCATTCCACCAAGACCCATCCTCCCCCTGCAATCCCACATTTCCCATTGGCCAATCCACATCGCCTGCACATCTTTGGACTGTGGAAGGAAGCTGGAGTGCCTGGAGGAAACCCATGCAGACACGGGGAGAATGTGCAAACTCTACACAGACAGTCACCTGAGGGTGGAAATGAACCCAGGTCCCTGGTGCTGTGAGGCAGTAGTGCTAACCACTGTGCCACCGTGCCGCCCACTGTGCCACCGTGCCTTCCTATGCCCCTATGCCATGACCATCACAAATTTCGAAGCCTCTTTTATCTTTATAATGTTTTTCATTGACTCAGAGCAAGATGCACTCTGAGCCTGATTTGCCCATTTCAAGTCACATTGACTCTTCAGGCCCTTGCTTGCCTTGTTCAGTGAGACTTACCAACAGATCCAGGGTAAGTGCATCCTGTTCCAGGGTGGCTCAGTGGTTAGCACTACTGCCTCACAGCGCCAGGGACCCGGGTTCAATTCCTGCCTCAGGCAACTGTCTGTGTGGAGTTTGCACATTCTCCCTGTGTCTGCGTGGGTTTTCTCTGGTTTCCTCCCACAATCCAAAAATGTGCAGGTCAGGAGAATTGGCCATGGCAAATTGCCCGTAGTGTTAGGTGAAGAGTAAATGTAGGGGAATGGGTCTGGGTGGGTTGTGCTTCGGTGGGTCAGTGTGGACTTGTTGGGCCGAAGGGCCTGTTTCCACACTGTAGGTAATCTAATCTAACACAGTCCACACTACCGCTGGTATTGGTGAACTCAATTTAACATTTCAATATAAATCCCACCCAGATTTTCCAATGGAAAGTGATGGAACATCCTTAAACTCATTTCATCTTACCATTGAATAATATGTAAATCCCAGAACCCCTTTCAAGTCACATTCTCGAGGTAACTTAAGGTTTTATTTTAAAAAACGTGACATCTCAGCTCAGACAATGCGTTGAAGGTGTGAGGTTACAGTCTGTCTGTATCCCAATCTTGAGTCAGACTGGTTCTATTGCCAAAGTAGGAATTTACAAAATGTTAAATGAATTAACTACCTGCATTGACCACCTGCAGATTGTGTGCTCTTTAAATAAAATAGAATGTAGCTGCAAGTCCGATTCTGCAAATGCAAATTTACCCCATTGACTCATATGTGTGTGTGTGTGTGTGTGTGTGTGTGGGAGTGAGAGAGAGAGAGAGAGAGAGTGTCTGTGTGTATTTGTTCAATAGATCATATCAGTTGCATTCATGACACTGTGATGTTTTGCCATAAATTCTGTGTCTATAATCCTGCTCCACAACCACCTGATGAAGGAGCAGCGCTCCGAAAGCTAGTGCTTCCTAATAAACCTGTTGGACTATAACCTGGTGTTGTGTGATTTTTAACTTTGTACACCCCAGTCCAACACGGCATCTCCATGTCTTGGTTCAAGTTTAACACCTTGATGCTTACTCAAATACCTCCTATATTATTGAATGGTGTTACATCCATAAAACACTGGATACCCATGCTTGGAGCAGGCAGAGAAGAATCATTAAGAACCCAATATCTTGGGAAATGTAATGTTATGAACAATAATTTAAAAGCTTATTGGAAGGATTATATCATGGGCTGCCAGGGGCCTGGCCTCATACTTGATTTCTCAGCCCTCATCTCCATGGGCTGTCTGTAAAATCCCTGTCAGAGATGACTGTTCCACTGAAGGTAATGAGTCAGCTATCTCTGCAAGGTCATGTGTCAGATCTTTAAAAATCAAACACACACACACACACACCCCTCACTCACCTCATATATTGCTCCAGACAATGACCCAGTTGATGACTCTCTCATTCATCAAAGTCTGCCTGATAAAAGCTGACAGCTGGTGACCCACTTCTCTGAAAACTGTGAATAAAATATTAATCTGAATGCTTTAGATGGGTGAAAAATATTGAGGTTGGCTGAAGGAAAGGCTTTTTTTTGCTATTCACTGTCTTTATAATGCACTCCACCCACAAGAGACATAGCACCATGACTTATAGCATCTTCAATCACGAGGTCAAAGAACTCAAAAGCTTCTTGGGGCTGACCTAGATTTTACTTAAACCTTGAGGAACACACAGAGGATAAGCGAGGCTACTGATAATTGGGAATCCTTGGTCACCTAAGGCTAAAACTTTGTAAGCGTTGGTTTCAGATTCACTATTTAATGGAAGATAGTTCAATCTGGGAAAGTGTCAGACTTGACTATTTCAGGCAGTCCTTGTGTAAATGAAACATTAGGTAGAGTAATGTAGAATGTACAGCACTGGACTTTTCACCCGCATCTGTGATTGTGCTACACATGAACCTCTTCCAACCTTACTTTCATTCAACGCTTCATTGTAACCTTCAACTCTTTTCTCTATCGAGTCTTTATCTACATTTCCCTTAGCTGAATTCATGCCATTTACCTCAAATATTTTTTGTGGTTTTGAGTTCTACATATAACGGAACCTCTGGGACCTGGACTTTTATCTACCTGAGCCACTGGGACTGGGAGGGTCAGAAAGTTGATGCAATTTGGAACTCATTACTTATCACACTGCCACCGAGTCCCAGGCTAGGAATACTGGGCAAGTCACTCACCTCCCAACTCCCCAAAGCCTGTCCACCATTTACAAGGCACAAGTCAGGAGTGGGATGGAATACTCCCCACTTGCCCTGGATGGGTGCAGCTCCCAACAACACTCAAAAAACTTGACACCATCCAGGACAAAGCAACCCGCTTGATTAGCACCACATCCACAAACATCCCCTCCCTCCACCATCGATGCTCAGTGGTGGTGGAGGGAGCAGCAGAATCTACTATCCACAAACAGAAGCTCACCAAAGATCCTTAGACAGCACCTTCCAAACCCACAACTACTCTGGGAGAAAGTGAGGACTGCAGATGCTGGAGATCAGAGTCGAGAGTGTGGTGCTGGAAAAGCACAGCAGGTCAGGCAGCATCCGACGAGCAGGAGAATTGATGGTTCTGCCATAAGCCCTAATTAGGAATTTCCTGAAGAACGGCTTATGCCCGAAGTGTCGATTCTCCTGCCCCACGGATGCTGCCTGACCTGCTGTGCTTTTCCAGCACCACACTCTCAACCACAACCACTACCATCTAGATGGACAAGGGCAGCAGAAACATGGGAATGCCACCATCTGCAAGTTCCCTTCTAAGCCAATCACAGACATGGAAATTTATTGCTGTTCCTTCACTGTCACTGGGTCAAAATCCTGGAATTCTCTCCCTAACAGCATCATGTGTCAATCTACAGTGTGATGGTGGCAGCACCTTCCCAAGGGCAACTAGGGATGGGGCAATAAATGCTGGCCCAGCCAGTGATGCCCTCAATCTGTGAATGAATGATAAAAAAAAGAATTTCAAGATAAAAGTTGAGTTATGAAGAAAACATAAACAATTTGCTGAGCAAACATTAAATTTTAAAACAAGACACTTTGTTTTAGAAATGCGTAATTAATAAGGATGTGCATTAAAAAGTACCATGAATCAGAGCTATGAAAGTGTTAAAAATTTTTAAATGTTTTGCTGAGGAAGCAGAGCTGGAGAGATTGGACGCCAACTCCTGATCAGAAAGGAAGGGGGCTCGGACTGAGCGCAGGAGCCAGGTTTAACTAACACTGTCCTGATGTTTGCTTCTTGCCTAAATACAATCCGTACGAGAGTGGGCGACAGAAGCAAATTGTGTGTGTGCGTTTTCGTGTTTGGTTGACTCTCAGTCTCAGCATTCACACACACTCTCACTCACATTGACACACATACACACACTTTCTCACATATATCCTCTCACACTCTCTCTCTCTTTCACACACACTCCCACGCTCTCTCTTTCTCTCACTAACACACAAACTCCCTCACACTTTCTCTCACATGCACATTCTTTCTTTCACTCCCTCACTCTCTCCCTATTACTCAAACTTTTTCTCTAACTCTCTCTCCTTCTCTCTTTATTATTCCTTCTTTGAAATTGGTCCTCCTGTATAAGATATTTGTGCTGTGGCTTGCTGTTTGTTCTTTTCCATTACTAACCTAAAACTAGTGATGCTATGATCAATATTCTCTAAATGCTCCCCATTTGACTCTTGAACCACATGTTGCATTGACGAGGGCAAAATCCAATAGTGACTGCCTTCCTTATTGGGCCAGAAACTCTTCCTTCTCTCTACCCTTTACATTAATATAATCCAGTCTATATTACAATAATTAGACTTCCCGTAATCACTACTCTTTAAATTTCTTTATCATTTCCCTGCAGTTTTGTTCTAATGTCTTTCCCATTAGTTGCTGGCCAATAGAATATGTTGAGTAGTGTAATGGTACCTCTATCAAGAGAGTGTCCTGGAGCTGAGATGACTGACCTCCAACAACCACAACCATATTCCTTTGTGCCAGGATGACTCTAACCATCGGGGTGTTTGCCCCCTGATACCCATTAATCCCAGTTTTGATTCCAAGGCTCCTTGATGCCACACTGGGTCAAATGCAGCCTCGATGTCAAGGGCTGTCCCTCTCCCCTCCCCTCTGGAATTCAGCCCCTTTTGTCCATGTTTGACCCAAGGCTGGAATGAGGTCAGGAGCTGAGTGTCCCTGGGGGAACCCAAACTGGGCGTCTCTGAGCAGGTTATTGCTGAGCAGGTGCTGCTTAATAGCGCTGTTACTGACACCGTCCATCACTTTACTGATGATGGGACTGGATTTGGCCAGGTTGGATTTGTCCTGCTTTTTGTGTACAGGACATACCTGGGCAATTTTCTACATTGTTGGGCAGAGCTGAGCTGGGGAGTGGCATGTTCTGGAACACAAGATGTCAAGCCTATTGGTGCAATTTCATCAGTGCCCATTGGATTTGCAGTGTCCAGAGCCTCCAACCATTTCCTGATGTCATATGGAGTGAATCGAATTGGCTGAAGACTGGTATCTGTGATGCTGGGGACCACTGGAGGAGGCCGAGATAGGTAATGCACGCAGCACTTTTGACTGAAGGTTACTGTGAAAGCTTCAGCCTTACCTTTTGCGCTGATGTGCTGGGGTCCCCCATCACTGAGGATGGGGATATTTGTGGAGCCACCTCGTCCAGTGAGTTGTTTAATGGTCCATCACTGGTGACATCTGGATGTGACAGGGCAGCAGAGTTTAGATGGGACAGTCTTTGGTGGAGCCCTGATGGGCTTGAAATCCCTGAGGACACTCACCCTGGGCATTTCATCTGTCAGAGCTGGCCCCCTCTGGTGCTACTGAAGTCACAGGGGTAACACCGTAGAGTAGAAAATTAATAAGAAAGATTTAGCAGTTGGACTTGCCCTTGTAGGCCAATGTTCATGGTTTAATTGTGTGTCTATTTAAATGAATGGGTCATTTGATTTGAACTCTGTTCTCCTGACGCCAGTATGGCATCAATCACGATCAATATACTTATGAAATACCACAGAGGGCACCAGTAGATCCCTGGTAGGAAGCTGAAGGAGTGAGAACAATTCACAACTGGGATGACCTCGCAGCCATTGGCAATGCCCCCAGCCCTCTTGCTCCGGGAGGATGCAGATGTCAGAAAAGACCTGTGAACGCACAAAGCTCCGCCAGCCGAGTGTTACTCAACTGTGCAGAGAAAGCTGGCCTTTTGCCTGCATTCCCCGTGTTGTAGCAAACATCTCCTCTGAGCTGGAGCGTGATGGCCCTTTCCTCTCGGTCTTCTGCAGCAACCTGAGGCCAAGGGGGAATAGTTCTTGCAGTTGTTTGCCTCATTCCTGCTGGTGTCAGCATTGCTGCTCCCACTGACCTTCATCTCAGGTTGACAATGTCATGTCATTAACTACTCCCCAGCTGACAGCGCAGTAGATCAGATCAAGGTGAGTGCAGTCCAGGTTAGGTGAAATGGCATTCACTCAGAAAGCAGTGAAATCAGGAAGCGGGGTTATGATCACAAGTTTTTGACAAGGCCTGGGAAGCAGTGGAGTAATTTCAGTTGCATCAACCAAATGACTCTCTTCCATACTCTCACCTTGCAGCACGGTGGCACGGTGGTTAGCACTGCTGCCTCACAGCGCCAGGGACCCGCATTCAATTCCAGCCTCGGGCGACTGACTGTGTGGAGTTTGCACGTTCTCCCCGTATCTGTGTGGGTTTCCTCCCACAGTCCAGAGATGTGCAGGTTAGATGAATTGACCATACTAAACTGCACATAGGGATGTGTAGGGTAGGGGCAAATACAGGGTAGATGAATGGGTCTGGTGGGTTACTCTTTGGAAGGTTGGCGTGGACTTGTTGGGCCGAATGGCCTGTTCCCACTGTAGAGAATCTAATCTTTGCTGACATTGGCAAGTTTCATGCAATTTGTGAACCTAGTGCCTGGGCTATAGAGCTTGAACCTGAAAATGAAACAACAATTAATCACATGTTTGTAGATTTAAATAATTGGCTGATAGCTCCACGGTGATTTCTCTTCCAACTAGGGCTATGTTTTAAAACAATCCAGCCGTGAGTGGGATCACAACTGGTCTAATGCACCAGAATTCTTTGGCCATTCAAACCCATGCCCATATCCAAACGCAATTCAATTCTCCTCTTCCATGGTTCACGGTGATCTCCTTATCTTCCCACCAAAATACTGCATTATTTATCTGTTTTGAGATTCATTCACCAACTGCAAAGTTATTTAATAAGCTTCTGAATGGTTTCATTACAGTCCTCCTCAGTATGAACGTGAACTCCAAATTTAGTGCTATCCACGGATGTTAAAATTGTGCTACCAATTCCTGGGTTCAAATAGTTTATGTAAGTGGTGAATATTAGTGATCCCAGTACTGATCCATTCACTGTTAAAAGGTACCACTTTACCATCATACAGAGCCAAATCCTTCCCTATGACCATACAGCTGGAGTACTTCAATTAAAAACAATGTGCAAGCGCCGATGTTGGACTGGGGTGGACTAAGTCAGAAGTCACATGGGACCAGGTTACAGTCCAACAGCTTCAATTAAAACACAAACTTTGGAGCACAGCCCCTTTGTAGGTGAAGTAAGACCGGACGAAGGAACAGCGCTCCGAATGCTTGTGGTTTTAAATAAATATGTTGGGCTGTAACCTGGTCCTGTGTGACTTCTGACTCAATTAAAAATGAAAGGACTTTGCATAATTGAATATTAGAATCCTAGTTCAATGAAAACTGCGGGGGGAAATGGCAGTAGGAGCAGCAGGTATATCTAAAATTGGGACATCAACCTGATGAAGCTACACAGGAGAATGTGTGTAACCTGCAGAAGAAGCCTGTGACAGAGCTAAGTGATCACACAGCCAACTGACTTATTTAAATCCACAGGTGGCACTATGGCTCAATGGGGTAGCACGGTGGCTCAGTGGTTAGCACTGCTGCCTCACAGCACTAGGGGACCAGGTTCGATTCCAGCCTTGGGCAACTGTCTGTATATTCTCCCCATATCTGTGTGGGTTTTCTCCCACAATCCAAAGATGTGCAGGTTAGGTGAATTGGCTGTGCTAAACTGCCTATTGTGTTCAGAGATGTGTAGGCTAGTTGCATTAGTCAGGAGTAAATGTAGAGTATTTGGGGTAGGGAAATTGGTCTCAGTAGGTTATTCTTTGGAGGGTCAGTGTGGACTTTTTGAGCCTGTTCCCACACTGTAGGGATTCTATGATTCTTTGCAGTATTATCGCATCTGGTGATGCATGGGGGTGAATAATTCAAGAAGGGTGATGAAAACAATCCCAGAACTTACAGACCAGTCGGTTTAACTTCAGTGGTGGGAGAGCTTCTCGTGACAATTCTTTGGGATATAATTAATAGTTGGATGGAAAAAGATGGGTTAATTAGGAAGAGTCAGCATGGCCTTCTAAAGGCAAATTAGTGTTTAATTCACTTGCTGGAGATTTTAGAAGAGGTCGGAGCAGACTCTGTAAGGGTTAACACTGTTGATGTGGTGTACATGGCATTCCCAGAAGGTGTTCAACACAGCGCACACAACAAGGAGGAAAGTTATTGGTCATTGTATAAAAGGATCAGTAGCAAAGTGGATTGGAAATTGGGAGGGTGACAGGGAACAGACAATAATAGCCAATGGATATTTTTCAGGCTGGAGCAAGATTTACGATGGACTTCCCCAGGGGTCAGTATTGGACCCTCGATTTTCCTCATGCATATTAAAGATCTAGATCTTGGTGCGTATGGAACAATTTTAAAGTTTGCAGGTGAAGTCTTCAAGGTATTATCAGGAAAAAACAGAGCATATAAAGGTAATGGTTCTGAGGAAGGGTCACTGGATCCAAAATGTTAACTCTGACTTCTCTCCACGGATGCTGCCAGACCTACTGAACTTTTCCAGCAATTCCTTTGTTTCTGATTTCCAGTGTTTGCAGTTCTTCCAGTTTTTATTTAGCAGAAAAAGATAAACTATTTCCACTGGTTGAGGATTCCAATTAAGGTCAGACCATTCAGGAGAGACATCAGGAAGCACTCCCACACACAAAGGATACTAGGTGTTTTGAATTCTCTTTCTTAAAGCTTGATGTGGAGGAGCCGATGTTGGACTGGGTTAGACAAGGTCAAAAATCACATGATACCAGGTTAGATTCCAAGGGGTTTGTTTGGAAACATTAGCTTCCGGAATGTTGCTGATGAACGAGCGGTGGTCCGAAAGCTAATCTTTCCAAATGAACCCGTTGGACTCTAACCTGGTGTCGTATAACCCTTTCACAAACAGCAGTGGATGCTGGATCAGTTTGTTCATTTTAAATCTGAAACTGACAATTATTTGTGAAGCAAAGGTATTAAATATATGGGCCAAACAGAGGAATGTGAAGTGAGCCCCCCCCCCCCCGATTATACATGATTTCTTTGAATAGTGGAACAGGCTCAGGGGACTGATTGCATCCAAGGAACTAGAAAAATGCAGCAGGTCAGCCAGCATCCAAGAAGCATCTGCAGTCCTCACTTTCTCCTCAGGGGACTGATTGACTGACTCCTGTTCATATTTCCCTAGGAAACAGAAGAAATGTCAACTGTGAGGGGGACAGTGTCAAATTCCTGCAGGACATTGACAGGTTGGTGAAGTGGGCAGATGACTGGTGAGTTTCATTGGAATGAAGTGATGCACTTTGGGTCTGAAAAAAATCAGACAAAATAGGGGATACAATTCTAAAGGGGTGCAGTAGTAGAGGGATCTAGGTATGTATGTACACGGATCATTAAAGGTAGCAGAGAGAGTACCAACTAAAGCATACAGTATCCTCAGCTTTGTACACAAACACCAAGTACCTGCCCCCGGTGTTGCGAAGGATGGGCCTGGCCTCGCTGCCGCGGAACGCTCCGAGTAGTTGGACCGTTCCGTATCATCTGTCCTTCGTGGAGAAGTTTATGAAGAAAAACACCTTTGACCACAAGTCCATCAGAAACTGGTCAGCACGTAGTGTCCTTGAGACCCTTCGGGAAAAGGAGAGGGCGGATCCTGTCGAGCGGTTCCCTGAGCAGACTGTCAAAGCCATTTGGCAGAATGCCTCATCGCCAGAACTTTCCAACAAGCACCAAGACATGGCTTGGCTGGTGGTGAGAAGGGCTCTGCCTGTGAGATCCTTTATGCACGCCCGGACTCTCAGCCGCACCGCACGCTGCCCTCGAAGCGGCTGCGGGGGGGACGAGACTGTCACACACCTCCTTCTGGAAAGTGCCTACGCAGAGGAAGTCTGGAGAGGAATGCAGTGGTGTCTGTCGAGGTTCATCCTGAGCAGCGTCATGACGCGGGACTCCGTGCTCTACGGCCTGTTCCCCGGAACGCACACCGAGACGAACATCAACTGGGCCTGGAGGATCATCAACTCGGTGAAGGACGCTCTCTGGGTGGTCCGAAACCTGCTGATCTTCCAGCTGAAGGAGTTGACCCCGACTGAGTGTTGCTGACTGGCACATTCCAAGGTCCAGGACTACGTGTTGAGGGACGCGCTGAAGCTTGGGGCAGCTGCCGCCAAGGCACTGGGGGAAAGACCACTGTCTAACACCTGCCTGCCTAAAGAAGAACAGGGAGCCCACGCAGTAAATGGGCTCTGCAGAAGTCCCAGCTAAATATATGGAAGGTAGACATACAGACCTGCATATATGAATGATTAATTCCAATCTCTGCATGTAAAGAAATGGAATGTATATGTATGTATGGCATGACCAATTGTGCAGATGATCAAAATATTTTATGAATAACGTATATTTTTGAAATATAAAAAAAATCCTCAGCTTTATATAAAATAATATGAGAGCAAGGAGCTGAGAGAAGGTATATGTTAGTGACCTGAGTTGGAGTATTGTGTACAGTTGTAGGTGCCACATTAGAGGAAAGATGTGAATGCATTCGAGAGGGGGAAGAAGTGATTTACACAAGTGGTTCCAGGAATAGGAAACTTCAGTTTTTGAGGATAGATTGAAGAAGCTGAGACTGTTCTCCTTAGAGAGAAGAACGCTGAGAGGAGATTTGACAGAGGTTTTCAAAATCAGGAACAGGCTGGAGAGAGTAAAGTCATAGACTCATAGAGATGTACAGCACAGAAACAGACCCTTCAGTCCAACCCGTCCATGCCGACCAGATATTCCAACCCAATCTAGTCCCACCTGCCAGCACCCGACCCATATCCCTCCAAACCCTTCCTATTCACATACCCATCCAGATGCCTTTTAAATGTTGTAATTGTACCAGCCTCCACCACATCCTCTGGCAGCTCATTCCATACAGACACCACCCTCTGTGTGAAAAATTGCCCCTTAGGTCCCTTTTTATCTTTCCCCACTCACCCTAAACCTATGCCCTCTAGTTCTGGACTGCTCCACCCAAGGGAAAAGGCTTTGTCTATTTATCTTATCCATGTCCCTCATGATTTTATAAACCTCTATAAGGTCACCCCTCAGTCTCTGACGCTCCAGGGAAAACAGCCCCAGCATGGATAGGGAGAAACTGTCCCCATCGTAAAAGAAATAAGGACAAGAGGGCATACATTTGCAAAAGGAGCAGGGGAAAGTGAAGGAAAAAACCTTTTTGATTGCAGAATCCCACCAATGTGGAAGCAGGCCATTCGGCCCAGCAAGTTCACACTAACCCTGCGAAGACCATCCCACCCTCCAATCCTATAACCCTGAATTTTCTACAGCTTTGGATTGTGGGAGGAAACTGGAGCACCCAGAGGAAATCCATGCAGACACGGAGAGAACGTGCAAACTCCACAGAGACAATTGCCCAAGGCAGGAATTGAACCCATGCCCTTGGTGCTATGAGGCAGCATTGCTAACCACTGAGGCACTGTGCTGCCCAGTGAGTATTTAGGATATGGCGTGCACTGCCTGGAAGTGCAGGTTCTGCATTTTGTTAAAGCGAATTAACTCTAACGTCATTGACGAATTGGGGACACTGTTTCTAAAGCACGAACCTTTAAAACATGTATCGGTTATAACACAGTTCTTGCCCCATTAGTTTAAATGCTGCTGCTACTATGCAATTTTCTTACAGCACAGGATTGCACGAGAACAGAATTACTGCGTTATAGCAGAACCAACTGTATGGTGGAGGCAGGTTCAATTAAGACTTTCAAGAAGGTATTGGATTAATTTTTTAATAAAAACAATGCACAAGGCTATGGGATAAAGCATTTTGGATTAGTGGTGCTGAAAGAGCACAGCAGTTCAGGCAGCATCTGAGGAGCAGCAAAATGGATGTTTCGGGCAAAAGCCCTTCATTTATTCCTGATGAAGAGCTTTTGCCCGAAACGTCGATTTTGCTGTTCCTCGGATGCTGCCTGAACTGCTGTGCTCTTCAGCACCACTAATCCAGAATCTGGTTTCCAGCATCTGCAGCCATTGTTTTTACCTATGGGATAAAGCAGGAGATTGGCATTTGGTGATAATGGTTAGTTGAAGAACTAGTGCAGGAACAGTGGGCTGAATGTCCTCCTTCTACACCACAACACCTTTGTGAATCTGTGAACCAAATGGAGGAGGAGGCTCCAAAACAGACGAATTCCAGAGGTGAGGGAGAGTCACTGCCCCTGAGTACAAGGCAGCTTTCAATTGAGTGAGGGCCAAGGAAACCTAGCAAAATGGAAATCAGTCAGATTTTGGAGAAAACTCTCCACCAGATGGAGTCATAGCTGACATGTAGGAAGATGGTAGCATTGTTAGAGGTCAGTCATCTCAGCTCCAGGACATCTCTGCAGGAGTTCCTCAGGGGATTGTCCTAAGTCCAACTCTCTTCAGCTCCTTCACTAATGATCTTCCTTCTACCATAAGGTCAGAAGCTGATGATTGCACAATATTCAGCACTGCTTGCACCTCCTCAGATACTGAAACAATCCATTTCCAAATGCAGCAAGATCTGGCTGATTTCAAGTCTGGGCTACGAAATGGCAAGTAACATCTAGGCCTCACAAGTGCCAAGCAATGACCACTTCTAACAAAAGAGAATATAACCATCTTCCCTTGACATTCAATAGTACGTCCATCACTGAATCCCCCACTATAAACATCCCAGGGATTCCCAATGATCAGAAACTGAATTAGACTAGCCATACAAACACTATGGCTACAAGAGTAGGTTAGTAGTTGGGAACCCTGCATCAAGTTACTTACGTCATGACACCAAAGCCTGTCTATCATCTACAAGGGTGCAAGTAGTGGAATCCTCCCCATTTGCCTGGATGGGGGCAGCTCCAAGAACACTCAAGAAGCTTGAGACCATCCAGGACAAAGCTGCCTGCTCACTTGGCACCACATCCACATCTTCAATGTTCACCCTGTAGATATGCAGTAGCAATGGTGTGTACCATCTGAAGGATGCATTGCCGAAATTCACCAAGGTTCCTTAGACAGCACACAAGCCCACCTCATTATCATTTAGAAGGACTTGGGCAGCAGATACATGGGAACACCACCATCAACAGGATTCTCTCCAAGCCACTCACTATCCTGAATTGGAAGTATACTACCAGTCTTTCAGCGTCACTAGGAAAAGACCTTGGATCTCCTCCTCACCAGCCCAATGGCTGTTCCTTCACCACCTGGAGTGCAGAGCTCCTGACTGGGGAATCCCTATTCTAGTTCACCTCTTTAGCTCAGCCACAGTGAGAGATAGGTCCTCCTGCAAGCACCAGTACATGAATTAAATTCCAACTCCATCAACAAAGGTTAAAGCACGGACAGATTGTCTTTAAAAACAAAGTTTGGAAGGAGTTATTTTCATTTCGGATATTGCTAACTCTCCCAATAACAATACACATTTCACAATGATACTCTTGGGAATTTGAGCAGACTTCCAATTCCCTTTTATTCATCAGATCAAATCTCCTCAATGATTAGAAATAATTATTGGCCAGTTTTAATTACAGGTCAATGATATAATTGGAGTTACTCTGTTCCTGAAAGCTTCATCTGTGCAGAATAAAATATGTACCACATGCAGCAGGAGGCAGATGATCCTTTCTGGTGTTGTTTATATGAATTCATGGTCTGGCTATGGGCCACTATCAAAACCTGGGGCAACTGGAAAAGCACAGCCGGTCAGGCAGCATCCGAGGAGCAGGAGCATAAACTCTTCATCAGGAATGCGGGAGTGAGGCCTGAGGGGGCTTAGAGATAAATGGGGGGAACAGGGTGGGGCTGGGGGAAAGGCCTGAGAGAGTATGGCCCTGAGCTGGGGCAGAGCTGACTAGAGAGTAAAAGCCTCATTCATGATGAAGGACTTTTTCCTGAAACATTGACTCTCCTGCTCCTTGGATGCTGCCTGACCTGCTGTGCTTTTCCAGCACCGCACTCTCGACTCTGACCTCCAGCATCTGCAGTCCTCACTGTCTCCTGGAGAGTAACAAAGTCTAAACCTGCTTCACTTCTGGGTTATAATCAAAATCAACAGAAACGAGAATTCTCTTGCGGATATTGCATGTTATATCCTAATTTCAGCATTTGGAAAGTGTATAAGTTATTCAAAACAGTAGAGGGAGCTTCTCTCCCACAAACAAGACACCAAGACAGCAGTGTGCCACACTTTCAGATAGTGCCTAAACCGAAAGAACAGCATTTCCTTATTAACCCCTTCCCATTTTAAAGATATTTTGTTTTCTTGACATTTTGTATCGAATTGTTATTCAGCCTTTGCCAATTGTTGACTGCATTTTCTGAACCTGAGGTCTCAGACTAGATAATTGGACTAAAATACAACGTTTTGAAAGTGTAGTGGACACAGCAAGGAAAAGTCATATATCATTTCTGACTGAGCACTCTCCAAGCTGCACAAAACCAAGGAATACACAATGTGAAGGCAGGCAACACAGCTCTACACTTCTACGGTTCCTGTCTGGAAATGTTTGTGCTGTTGATGTAATCCTTTGAGAGTTAACAAATAAAAAGGAGGGGAGTTCTATCAAAAATAACTCCGAGTGAATTTGCAGTTGAAACAGACAGAAAAGGAAGTGACTATTTAGCAGGACAGGCAATGCAGGAATGGGCAATGAATGTTCACTTGGACAGTGACACCAACATCCCACCAAAAGTAAAAACTGGAGACTCACCGGGACTCCATTTCACAAACTGGTTTTTAGTTTTGGCTTAACAGGTGACGAAAGCGGAGTCTGTCGTAACTTTCAAGCGGATATTGGATACATTATTAACAGGAATGAGGGTCTTAGGGCCTGCATCATTGGAACTATATTGCTATTTCTTCACTGTTGCTGGGTCAAAATTCTAGACCTCCCTTCACAATCAGCACTATCCCCCACCCCCCCACCCCAGAGGCCTGCAGTAGTTCAAGAAGACAGCTCACTTTCTGAAGGGAAATTAGGGATGAACAGAAAATGTCAGCCGAGCACACAAATCCTTTGACAGAATTTTAACAAAATTTGCATAGACCTGACTGGCCTCCTCCTGTGCTGTAACATGCTATTGTTTTATAAAGAGACAAAAAAACTGCAGATGCTGGAATCCAAGGTAGACAGGCAGCAGGCTGGAAGAACACAGGAAGCCAGGCAGTATCAGGAGGTGGAGAAGTCAACGTTTTGGGTATAACCCTTCTTCAGGACTGGGGGTGGGTGTGGGGGGGAGCTGCAGATAAAAGGGGTGGGGAAGGGAGGTGGACTGGTGAAGAAGGGATAGAGGGTACAACCTGGTTGGTCGATGGGAGAAATTATAAATTATAAAGGCATCATCAGGCACTCCCTGATGTGAGCCCAGATGCAGTGTGTGTGTGTGTGTGTGTCCGGAGTCATGTGTAGGCCAGACCTGGTAAGGATGGCAGTTTCCTTCGCTAAAGGACTCCAATGACCAACAACCAACACTTCCCCTGGATCTTTCTGACTAAACACAGCACCCCCAACCTACCTTTGTCCTTCCATTCAATCTGCTACTTCCAATTGCAATTCCAACAGTGGCCACTTCATCCCATGGCAGTGGTGAGTTACCAGCCCCCCCTGGCCATCATTCAGCTCTTAACTCCAGGTTAGCAGGTTTCAAAACCTGATTCCCAGAATATTTCCTGGGTCTCTGGATTAACAGCTCTAATACCACTAGGCCATCACCTCCCTGCTAATTCTGATGAAAAACAAAGAATCACAGTAGCTGGCCTCCCATTATAACCAGTCCACCTCTGGTATTGATGCCCTTCATCTATTTCACCCAACTCCCCAAGGTTGGCACCAATGCCCCAGACAATACTATATTCTGTTGCCCATGGACTTACCTGTTTATATTTGTCAGCTAAACGATTTGAACACTCTTCACTACTCTTACCGATCATAAATCAGACCCCAGTAGTTAGTTTGCGCTGCCTACAGAATGCTTCGGGCTCTGGCTACACTCAGGGACTGCCAGGATCCAGAGGGTCAAGGGAATAATGAGGGAAAGCATAGTGCCATTCAGGACTGAATGGGTGAGGTTTTAAATGTGTACTTTACATCTGTATGTTTACAACAGAGAAGAACAAATGTCAGTAAAGCAAATGTAGAACAAATAGAAATTAGGGAAGAGGACTGGGATCAGCTTGAATTAATTACAGTTTTTAGATCAGAGTGGTGCTGGAAAAATATAGCAGGTCAGGCAGCATCCGAGGAGCAGGAAAATTGACGTTTCGGGCAAAAGCCCTTCATCAGAGCAAAAGCCTGTTGAAGGGCTTTTGCCTGAAACGTTGATTTCCCTGATCCTCGGATGCTGCCTGACCTGCTGTGCTTTTCCAGTACCACTCTGATCTAAAGTCTAGTTTCCAGCATCTGCAGTCCTCACTTTTGCCTAGTTGAACAAATTACAATTGAGAGAGAAGAGGATTTAGCGACCTAAACCTAGGATGTACCCCAGGCTGCTGTGGGCTGCAAGGGAAGAGATTGCCACAGACCTGACATTAGTTTTCAAATACTTTTGAAGACAGAGAAGGTGCTAGAGGATTGCAGGACAGCTAATGTGGTATGATTATTCAAGAAGGCTGGTAAGGATAAACCATGGAACTATAGGCCAGTGAGTCTAACATCAGTGGTTAGGACAGTATTGGAAATGTTCTGAGGGACGAAACTAAGCTCCACTTGGAGTGGCAAATTTTATTCAATGGTAATCTGCATACTCGTCAGGGCAACATCATGTCTGATGGATTTGATTAGGTTTTTCAAGAAAGTGACAAAATCTGTGAGGGTAGTGCAATAGATGTAATCTACACAGACTTTGGTGAGGTTGTTTCCAAGGTATTGCATGGGAGATTGGTCAAGTGGGTACAAACCCATGGGCTCCAGGGCAATTTGGCAAATTAGATCCAAAATTGGCTTAGTTGCAGGATAGCCAAGAGTTATCTTTGTGACTGAAAGCCTGTGGCCAGTGGGATATCACAGAGTTTGGTGCTGGGTACCGAGCTATTTGGACATTAATGATCTGTACATGAATGTAGGAGGCTAATCAGTAAATTTGCAAAGGATATCAAAATTGACAGTTGGATAAATAACAAGGAGGAAAACCTTCAGCTTCAGGTTGATATGAAGTTGGCGCCAGAGAGTGGCGACACTATACAACACTTTTCACTGTATTTTGTAACAAAATACACATGACAATAAATAAATCAAATCAAATCGAATGATTCTCAGGATCCTGTGAGCTTGCCAACACGGAGGAGTTAGATTAGTCACAGCAAGCATTCACAGTGGAAATTTGCTTTTCTGTTCTCTCACACACCTCATTGTCACCAATAATGCCATAAGCACAAAATGGCTGTACATTAGTTTTCCAAGGCTCAAACTACCGAAATATATGTTATTTTCTAATTAATGAATGTGAAAGAAAAGCAAACAGTTTAACTTAAAGGGCAAAGTTTAACCAACCCTCTAAGAGTTCAGGAAAAGATGGGTGCTTTAAAATGGTCAGAAAAGCAGGTGTGTGGAGAGTTTGCCATCTTCCCCCTGTCTTGCCCCTTTCCAGGAATGGGAAAGGTCAGAGGTCATCTTCTCTCTCAGGAGCCAACTGAATCACTTAAATGGCCAATTAAGGGGTACTTTATGCGACTAACTGGTGGATTATCTGCTAACTCCAGCTCTTCCTGTTCAGGAGGCAAACACCCCATCCCCCTAACCATGGCTTGCTCTCACTAACACCTCCCACTCTTCCCATGGGCATGTCTGACTAAATGCAGCATCCCCACTGACCTGATTTGGAGAGCACTGTCCTCCCATTTCATCCACTTCTTGCAGTTGCAATTCCAACAGTGGCCACACTGTCCCATGGCAGTGGGGAGCTACCAACTCTCCTGGGGAGCAGGTGGCCATCCTTTAAAGAGACAGGCTTCTCAGCAGCAACAAATACCTTACCTGTAGTACACAGGCTCGGCTGGGTGTGGGGGAAAATAAACAGCTGAGGTAGGTTACAATCAGCTCTCCAGTTTATCATTAGGAGCCCTACCATAGCCATAAACATCATCCAGATTTGCCGCACAATACTCACTAATATCAGATCAGTGCCTCGGTTATTGGAAACATTTTCTCTTTATGAACTCTACTTGAACTCTTCATGTTTTTAAGCTGTCTTATTAAGCTAACTCTTTTAACAATATTACTAGTTATTATTGATATTCGCATTTAGTTATCTCTAAGCCTTCTCCTTGCCAATCTACAACTAAGAGGAGATGTTGACCAAGTGAATATTGTCAGCAATGAACCATACTCATCAACATGAGTGACAATCCCAGTCATCTCAGAGGACCATAGACTGCTATCTCACTCAACAGACGCCACGACAGCCAAGAATAACCTAAAGGTCACCATGTCTCAGGGAGGGCTGAGGTAGCAAAGGTGGGGCTTTCATGGTGACTTCAGGTATTGAACCACACTGTTAGATGTGACTGTGCATCCCAAACCAACTGCCCAGCCACCTGAGTGAAACCACCACCACCAATAGTAGATGCACTGCCCACAATTTATTAGAATCAGCAGAAATCATTTTTCAATATCTGCATTCATGACCAGGACATTGGAAAAACACTCTTAGTCTTCTTCCAGGAAGGAGCAGATGTCCAGACTGAAAGGCTCACATGAAGAATGGGGCTTCTGACTCTACAGGGCTCCATCAGTCACATCCTGGTGCTTCAGCCTAGATGATGAGCTCAAATCTCTGGATTATAAGCGACAACTATTGATCTGAAATGATAACAGCAGCACAGCACTCTGCTAATCTGTCAGCCAGAGGATTCAGTCTCACCAGTTGGGTTCAACAGAGGATTCAGTCCCAGGGCACCTTGCAGAAATATCATTTGGCTAAAACAGACTCAGGGATACTAGAAGAAGTGACTAATAGATTGATCAAAGGGGAGTGATCCAAGGAGAGGGGAAAGGAAGGAAATATAGCGCAAGAACCTAAACAGCTAAAAGCATAGCCACTAATAGAGAGGTGAATGGATTGGGAATACATCTGAGACCAGAGTGAGAAGAACTGAGAGTTCTTAAAAAGAGTTGTGAGGCTGGAGAAGGCTGCAGAGATGGTAAATTAAAATGATAGAGTTGGAACGTAAACTTTAAATGCAAAATATATTAATATATGTATATATGTAAGTTAGCTCGCTGAGCTGGAAGGTTTGTTTTCAGAAATTTTGTCACCATATTAGGTAACATTATCAGTGAGAGTCTCCGGTAAAGTGCTGGGGTATATGTCATACCACCAATGCTTCACCACAGACTCTTACTGATGATGTTACCCCATCATGGTGACGAAATGTCTGAAAACAAACCTTCCAGCTCAGCGAGCTAACTTACAGACTTATCTTCAAGCTGAGGTACAAATCTTGTCAAAAATTGCTAATACACACACACACACACACATATATACATATATATGTATAAAATATAAATGTTTACAGACAGGATCTGGCAACACAATTGTGAGGTAGCTTTAGCTTCCCCTAGAGCTTCCTGAGAAAGAATGTGCAATGTTTTATATCCTCGCACAGAATGTGGCCATCACTGGTGAAGTCAGTATCTGCACTAAGAGGTGTACTAAGCCATTTCGGAGGGTACTTCAGAATCAACCACATTGCTATGGGTCTGGAGTCAGTCATAGGCCTAACTAGGTAAGGACAACCGAGTTCCTTCCCTTGAGGACATTAGTGAACCGACAATGATCGCAGGTTGTATTGAAATCATCATACACGGTGGGGTTTGAACCCATGCCCCTAGGGTCTCGGGTCTCAAGATTCCCAGTCCGGTGATGTCATCATTACAACACCATCTCCCACATTATGCAGGGCCTGTCAGATTCTCTGCATGTCACTCAATGTCTCGCAGCCAAAATACAGGAGTTCAGACAGTGGCAGAATAGGTCTCTAAAAGACTGCTTTCTGATTCTGAGCCAGAAATGCAATTGCAGAATCAAGGTTAAAACTCGGTTTGCAGAATAACCTATACTTCGTGGTCTGGAAATCGTCATCTCTATATATACTAATCCAACAGTTTTTTTTGTAAAATATAAAGTGATTCTTTCACTAAATTTGGTCAAGAAAATGATACTTACTCAAGCATAACTGCAGTAATCATATGTGGTCTTTCCTGTTTGTTTTATGACCAGTGGACATAGAACTAAAACACTGCTTTCTATCTCCGGGTCTATCTTGTGTGAACTAAACTGGAAAGTTGTATAAGTGAGGGTTATTTTTGAACATCTCTATGAAGAATTGTGACTGTACTTAATCAATCACACTATCTTTAAAGCAAGAAGCACGAACACTGATGCTCACAGGAGCTCCGTTACACCCTGAAGGAGCAGGTTTGCTGTAAATCACAGTTCAATGTATATAAAAATAAAAATTAAACTGAACATATTGCCCTCTGGTGGCAAGAAAAACATTAGCTAATAAAGCAGATTTTCTTTTAAAAACTCACTCAGTAAACATTAGGCCACAGTTTTTTTTAAGAATCCCTACAGTGTGGAAACAGGCCCTTCGGCCCAACAAGTCCACACCTAGCCTCCCACCCAGACCTGCTTCCAACATTGCCCCTAACTCACACATCACTGAACACTACAGGCAATCCACCTGACCTGCACATCTTTGGACTGTGGGAGGAAACCCACACAGACGTGGGGAGAATGTGCAAACTCCACACAGACAGTTGCCCGAGGCAGGAATTGAACCCAGGTCCCTGAGGCTGCGAGGCAGCCGTGCTGACCACTGAGGCACCGCACCACCCTTGCATATTAAAATCATAGGATTCATAGTGGGATTAGTGGAAGACAGTCAAACAAGGAGTGAGAAAAGGAACATTCAGGAAGGGATTGTGCAGAGCTAACCACTAATCTGAGTTATATCCGAAATGACGTTCACATGCAATTTGAATGATAGCAGTAGGGAATGTTTAATAAAACCTGTGCCACCTGGATAGCACAAATTCTGTGTGTTTCTGATTCTGTCAGCTTCCAGAGTGAATAAATAAAGAAACAATGAGGCAGATTGCAGATCAATAAGGCATTAACTTTGTGCCAACTCCAACACTTTAAGTGAAAGACGTGCTGGTTAAATTTCACAACAAGCTAAGTTAGTATGGAATCGATATCATTTTGAGTCGCCATATATACCTCAATAGACAGGAAGTTCAGGGATCAATACAGTGTTCTCAACATACCTCTGTCCAAGCAGGGTCAGGGTACCTCTACATGGCTGGTAAACAATCTTGCTGTAGCAGGACAAAGTGTGGACTGCAGATGCTGGAGATCAGAGTTGGGAGTGTGGTGCTGGAAAAGCACAGCAGGTCAGGCAGCATCCGAGGAGCAGGAGAATTAACATTTCGGGCAAAAGCCCTTCATCAGGAATGAGGCTTGGGGGCCAGAACTGAGCGATAAATGGGCTAGGGTGGGGGTTGTAGGTAGCTCCCTCATTCCCGATGAAGGGCTTATGTTCGAAACATCGACTCTCCTGCTCCTCAGATGCTGCCTGACCTGCTGTGCTTTTCCAGCACCACACTCTCAAATCTTGCTGTTTTCCAACTGATTTTCCACCTGGACAGTACTCTCTCTGAATTCCCTTGTGTTTTTTTTTATATCTCCCCCCATTCCCATCTCCATTCCCATTCTCCCATCCATGTGTTGAATGTTATTACACTGCAGAGCACTGCACCACCAGTTATCTCCCATTAATCTTCGAAAAACACTGGGGATAACTTTGAGTGATTAGCTGAGACACATTCACCTCCACCTCTGGGTCCTGTGTCCTCATTGAAATCATTACATTATCAATCTTGGTCATCCTCTCTGGCACAACCTTTAACTCCACTCTGTTACCTCTATCTGCACTCTTGTTACCAAAATGTTTTATTTGCAATAATATTTTTCATGAACAGAGGTTTTGAAAGATTGTGGGAAAATAGATTCATTTCAAGTTTTGTGAAACCATTACTGTGGTTTCTTTAAAAGAGATCATTGAAAGGTCAATGTGGACGTTAGATAACTTTTTTAACAAAGCTTCTTAGAAATCCCATGACTGTGGAAACTGCTTGTTCTGCTGTAGATCCCTGCTGGGGATATTTAAAAAGTGATTCGATGGACAATGGCCAAAAATTGTTTCTTTTAAAGTGAACCTCCGCTGAGAGAAATTGCTTTGTTTTTCTCTGTTCCTAAAGTGAGAGAATGTGAGGGTGTTTGTCTGTGAGCGTGTGAAAGTGTGTCTGTGCCTGTGTGCCTGTGAATGTGTGTGTGAACATGAGTGCGAATGTGAATGTCTGTGTGCGTGTGTGCGTGTGTGAGAATGTGAATGTGTGTGAATGTGTGTGTGAACGTGTGTGTGTGAATGTGAATGTGTGTGTGCGTTTGAATGTGTGTGTGAATGTGAATGTCTGTGAGTGTGAGTGTGTGTGTGAATGTGAATGTGTGTGTAAATGTGAATGTGTGTGAATGTGTGTGTGTATCAGTGTGTATGTGAACCTGTGTGAGTGTGTCTGTGTGAGTATGTGTGTGTGTGAATGTGAATGTGTGTGAATGTGAGTGTGTATGTGAATGTCAGTGTGTGTGTGTGAGTGTGAATGTGGATGTGTGTGTGTGAATGTGTGTGTGTGTGAATGTGTGTGTGTGAATGTTTGTGAATGTGAATGTGTGTGAATGTGTGTGTGAATGTGTGTGTGTGAATGTTTGTGAATGTGTGTGTATGAGCGAGTGTGTGAATGTGTGGGTGTGAATGTGTGTGTGAATGTGTGTGTGTGAATGTGTGTGTGTCTGTGCATGTATGTGTGTGTGAATGTGAGTGTGTGTGAATGTGTGTGTATGTAAATGTGAGTGTGTGTATATGCGTTTGTGTGCGAGTGTGTGTGTAAATGTGAATGTGTGTGTGAATGTGAATATGTGTGAATGTGAGTGTGTGTGAATGTGTGTGGGTGAGTGTGTGGGTGAATGTGAATGTGTGTGAATGTGTGTGTGTGAATGTGTGTATGTGAATGTGTGTGTGAATGTGTGTGTGTGAATATGTGTGTGTGTGGGAATGTGAATGTGTGTGAATGTGTGTGTGAATGTATGTGTGAATGTATGTGAATGTGTGTGTGAATGTGCGTGTGTGTGAATGTGTGTGAGCGAGTCTGTGCAGGTGCGAGTGTGGGTGTGAATGTGTGTGTGAATTTCAGTGTGTGTGAACATGTGTGTGCGAGTGTGTGTGTGAATGTGAATGTGTGTGAATGTGAGTGTGTGTGTGAATGTGAATGTGTGTGAATGTGTGTTTGTGTGTGCGAGTGTGTGTGAATGTGTGTGTGGCTACGAATGTGTGTGCGAGTGTGTGTGAATGTGTGTGTGAATGTTTGTGTGTGTGGGTGTGAATGTGTGTGCGAGTGTGTGTGTGAGAATGTTTGTGTGTGTGGGTGTGAATGTGTGTGTGACTGTGAGTGTGTATGTGTGTGCTAATGAGAGTGTGTGTGAATGTGAATATGTGTGAATGTGTGTGTGTATGTGAATGTGTGTGTGAATGTGAGAGAGTGTGTGAATGTGAGTGTGTGTGTGCGAGTGTGTGTGTGAATGTGAATGTGTGTGAATGTGAGTGTGTGTGTGAATGTGAATGTGTGTGAATGTGTGTTTGTGTGTGCGAGTGTGTGTGAATGTGTGTGTGAATGTTTGTGTGTGTGGGTGTGAATGTGTGTGCGAGTGTGTGTGTGAGAATGTTTGTGTGTGTGGGTGTGAATGTGTGTGTGACTGTGAGTGTGTATGTGTGTGCTAATGAGAGTGTGTGTGAATGTGAATATGTGTGAATATGTGTGTGTATGTGAATGTGTGTGTGAATGTGAGAGAGTGTGTGAATGTGAGTGTGTGTATGTGAATGTGTGTGTGAATGTGAATGTGTGTGTGAATGTGTGTGTGTGTCTGTGTGTGTATGAGTGTGAATGTGTGTGAGTGTGAATGTGTCTGTGTGTATGTGAATGTGTGTGAGTGTGAATGTGTGTGTGTGAATGTGAGTGTGTATGTGAATGTGTGTGTGAATGTGTGTGAATGTGAATGTGTGTATGTGAATATGTGTGTGAATGTGTGTGAATGTGAATATGTGTCTGTGTGTGTGTGAATGTGTGTGTGAATATGAGTGTGTGTGAATGTGAGTGTGTGCCTGTGTGTGTGTGAGTGTGTTTGTGTGAGAGAGAATGTGTGTTTGTGTGTCTGTTGGAGTGTGAGTGTGTGTGTGTGAATGTGTGTGTGTCTGTGTGTGTGTGAATGTATGTGTGAATATGAGTGTGTGTGAATGTGAGTGTGTGCCTGTGTGTGTGTGAGTGTGTTTGTGTGAGAGAGAATGTGTTTGTGTGTCTGTTGGAGTGTGAGTGTGTGTGTGTGAATGTGTGTCTGTGAAAGTGTGTGTGAGTATGTGTGTGTATTGGGTTACATAGAGAGATGAACATTTGTGTTGTATTTCAATATTATTGAGTATATGCATTAACCAGTTATTGCATCTTCATTGTATACCTTTTGTTTTTATGATCAACCAATAATTGCATTTATTAAAGAAACTTGGTTGATAGATTATTTTGTTTAAAATCTGATTTCGATAAGGTATTTAATTAGCCATCTTAATAACTACAAAATACTTTTTTTATTTTATATTGTGACCATAAGATTTGGTGAAACTAGAGGGACAGTGTGACAGCTTTTTCTCATCTCCTAGTGCACTGGGCCAAACTACCCCTGAGGTTGCCCCCTGCTCGATCCCTGATTTCACATCTTCCTTTGGTTTCTCTCCTCATCTCTTCTTTCAGTTTATTCTAACCATGACACCCATTTCCTGCTGCCATGATCCGGTTCCCACTAAATCGCTGATCTTCATCTTCCATTCCTGGTCCCTATATCTGATATTATAGACTGGTCTCTCTCTCTCTCTCTCTCTCCCTCTCAACCTCTGTCTCTCCCTCTCTCTCTCTCTCTCTCTCTCTGTCTTCACACATTGCCTCTCTCTTCTATTAAATTGTCATAATCATTTATTTACTTATTTCCTCAAAAATATAACTCTGGATGCAAATCTTCTGGAAAACTACTCTTGTATAAGCTAACGGTTCTGACAGGGTTAATAGTGGAGACTGCATTAAGCTCCAACCAATCTGATGGTGTCCCCATGTGGGTGGGAAAAGGCAAACATTCTGGGATCTCAAAGAGATCCTTACTAATGTGACTTTGATGTTGTTACAAAGTCAAACTTACTAATGTGACTTTGATGTTGTTACAAAGACTATGAAGAGATGATATGGTCTGTCCTCTTTGAGATCCCAGAATGTTTACTTACTAACTTACTAATGTGACTTGTGACTTATACGTTATCGCTATCAAACATTAAACTACATCTTGTTTAAGACAAGAACGTTTTCTTATTAAGACTGGTTTACCTCAACCACTTTAAACCAAGTAAACCCTTTGACCCAGTCAAGGGAAAGAAATTATGGCAGAAAGCCAACTATAAATTGGTAACCTTGAGTATTGCAACACAAACACCTATGGAGATTTGTGTCACGAATAGACAGGGTGGTTAAGAAGGTGTTTAGTGCATTGGCCTTCATTGCTCAGACCTTTGAGTATAGGTGTTGGGAAGTCATGTTGAGGTTGTACAGGATGTTGGTGAGGCCTCTTCTGGGAATACTATGTTCTTTTCTGGTTGCCCTATTATAGGAAGGATATTCTTAAACTGGAGACGGTTAAGCAAAGGTTTCCAGGATGTTGCTGGGAATGGAAGATTTGAGATATAAAAATAGCCTGAAAGGACTGGGACTTTTTTCAATGGAGCATAGGAGGTTGCCGAGTGATCTTATTGAAATATATAAAATCATGAGGGGCATGGATAAGGTGAATGTCAAGAGTCTTTTCCCTAAGCAGGGGGAGTTCAATACTAGGGGACATATTTTTAAGGTGAGAGGAGAAAGATTTAAAAAGAATATGAGGGGTGACGTTTTTGCACAGTGATTGATTCAGATGTGGGATGAACTGCCACAGAAAATGATGGATGCAGGTACAGTTACAGCATTTAAAAGATATTCAGTTCATGAATAAGAAAGGTTCAGAGGGATATGGGTCAGGTGCAAGCAGGTGAGACTACATTGGTTTGAGAACATGGTCAGTATAGACCGGTTTAGTTTGAGAACATAGTCAGGGTAGACTGGGTTTAGTTTGAGAACATAGTCAGTGTGGATCGGATTTAGTTTGAGAACATGGTCAGTGTAGACCAGGTTTAGTTTGAGAACATAGTCAGTGTGGACCGGATTTAGTTTGAGAACATGGTCAGTGTAGACCAGGTTTAGTTTGAGAACATGGTCAGTGTAGACCAGGTTTAGTTTGAGAACATGGTCAGTGTAGACTAATTTTGTGGGCGACACGGTGGCACAGTGGTTAGCACTGCTGCCTCACAGCGCCAGAGACCCGGGTTCAATTCCCGCCTCAGGCGACTCTCTGTGTGGAGTTTGCACATTCTCCCCGTGTCTGCGTGGGTTTCCTCCGGGTGCTCCGGTTTCCTCCCACCATCCAAAAATGTGCGGGTTAGGTGAATTGACCATGCTAAATTGTCCGCAGTGTTAGGTGAAGGCATAAATGTAGGAGTATGGATCTGGGTGGTATACGCTTCGGCGGGTCGGTGTGGACTTGTTGGGCCGAAGGGCCTGTTTCCACACTGTAAGTAATCTAATCTAATCTAATCTAATCTAGACTAGTTTAGTTTGAGAACATGGTCAGTGTAGACCAGGTTTAGTTTGAGAACATGGTCAGTGTCGACTGGGTTTAGTTTGAGAACATGGTCAGTGTAGACCAGGTTTAGTTTGAGAACATGGTCAGTGTAGACTGGGTTTAGTTTGAGAACATGGTCAGTGTAGACCAGGTTTAGTTTGAGAACATGGTCAGTGTAGACTGGTTTAGTTTGAGAACATGATCAGTGTCGACTGGGTTTAGTTTGAGAACATGGTCAGTGTAGACTGGTTTAGTTTGAGAACATAGTCAGTGTAGACTGGTTTAGTTTGAGAACATGGTCAGTGTAGACTAGTTTAGTTTGAGAACATGGTCAGTGTGGACCAGGTTTAGTTTGAGAACATGGTCAGTGTGGACCGGATTTAGTTTGAGAACATGGTCAGTGTAGATGGTTTTGTTTGAGAACATGGTCAGTGTAGACTGGTTTAGTTTGAGAACATAGTCAGTGTAGACTAGTTTAGTTTGAGAACATGGTCAGTGTAGACCAGGTTTAGTTTGAGAACATAGTCAGTGTGGACCGGGTTTAGTTTGAGAACATGGTCAGTGTAGACCAGGTTTAGTTTGAGAACATGGTCAGTGTAGACTGGTTTAGTTTGAGAACATAGTCAGTGTAGACCAGGTTTAGTTTGAGAACATGGTCAGTGTAGACTAGTTTAGTTTGAGAACATGGTCAGTGTAGACCAGGTTTAGTTTGAGAACATGGTCAGTGTGGACCGGATTTAGTTTGAGAACATGGTCAGTGTAGACTGGTTTTGTTTGAGAACATGGTCAGTGTAGACTGGTTTAGTTTGAGAACATAGTCAGTGTAGACTAGTTTAGTTTGAGAACATGGTCAGTGTAGACCAGGTTTAGTTTGAGAACATAGTCAGTGTGGACCGGGTTTAGTTTGAGAACATGGTCAGTGTAGACCAGGTTTAGTTTGAGAACATGGTCAGTGTAGACTGGTTTAGTTTGAGAACATAGTCAGTGTAGACTGGTTTAGTTTGAGAACATGGTCAGTGTAGACTGGTTTAGTTTGAGAACATAGTCAGTGTAGACTAGTTTAGTTTGAGAACATGGTCAGTGTAGACCAGGTTTAGTTTGAGAACATGGTCAGTGTAGACTGGTTTAGTTTGAGAACATAGTCAGTGTAGACTAGTTTAGTTTGAGAACATGGTCAGTGTGGACCAGGTTTAGTTTGAGAACATAGTCAGTGTAGACTAGTTTAGTTTGAGAACATGGTCAGTGTAGATGGTTTTGTTTGAGAACATGGTCAGTGTGGACCGGGTTTAGTTTGAGAACATGGTCAGTGTAGACTGGTTTTAGTTTGAGAACATGGTCAGTGTAGACTGGTTTTGTTTGAAAACATGGTCAGTGTAGACTGGTTTTGTTTGAAAACATGGTCAGTGTGGACCGGATTTAGTTTGAGAACATGGTCAGTGTAGACTGGTTTAGTTTGAGAACATGATCAGTGTAGACTGGTTTAGTTTGAGAACATGGTCAGTGTAGACTGGTTTAGTTTGAGAACATGATCAGTGTCGACTGGGTTTAGTTTGAGAACATAGTCAGTGTAGACTAGTTTAGTTTGAGAACATGGTCAGTGTAGACTGGGTTTAGTTTGAGAACATAGTCAGTGTAGACTGGTTTAGTTTGAGAACATGGTCAGTGTAGACTAGTTTAGTTTGAGAACATGATCAGTGTCGACTGGGTTTAGTTTGAGAACATAGTCAGTGTAGACTAGTTTAGTTTGAGAACATGGTCAGTGTAGACTGGTTTAGTTTGAGAACATGGTCAGTGTAGACTGGTTGGACCGGAAGTTGTGTTTTCATCTCCAACTTTCCTTCCCACCAAAAAATCCTGGTTGACACCTTCCAAACAAGCTCTCTTCCCTGGAATTCCTTGTTTGAAATCTTCCCCATCAGTTTTCCACTCTGCACCAGTTCTGAACTTACCAGAATCAGAAATGGCATCCAATGTTGCTTCACCTTTCCTGACCTCTTTCCCACCTTTGACCTGGTTAACTATCCCATCCTGCCCTGATGGTTCTCCTGCGTTATCTGTTTAATGGGGCTACACTTGTTTGATTCCCATCATTATTGTCTAATGGTAGCTCGAGCATTAGTAGAAATGCTTTATCTTCCTGATCCTGCACAATTGTCTCTGGTATCACTCAGGACCTATTCTTGATGGCCTCCTATTTCTCTGTTACATGGCGACCTATGTGAAAGTCTAACATCAGTCTCCTCATGATTGCTGAGAGTCTTCAGCCCTAGCGCACACTTTCTCCCACACATTGTCAGTTTGGTCGGGTTTCTCACGCTGCTTACATCCAAGCTGAGGTGGAGAGAATTTTTTTCCAAAAGCAAGTTGAGAAGTCTAAAGACATCATATGGGCAGCAATGGTTCTGGAGCAACGAGAGCTGTTTGAGAAAGAAATTCCACTGTCAGCCACTTCCAGGGCAACAAACCCTGCCATCTTGTTGATGGTGCAGACTTACCGAGAGTGCTTCACAGCATGGGCACATCTCAATGCCAGTCAATGTCGAATCAGAAACAGTACCCAGTCTGCCATTAGACCTCACTGATTACATTCTCTTAGACAAAGCAATGGCTTAGCCCAGAATGGATCTTCCAACCAGAGCAATTTATAGGTATCATGATCTAACCTGCAAGGGGGCGCGTGTTCACCTCACTATTGCAGAGTCAATGGAAATTCTGTTGTTGAGGAATTGACAGAGTTCTGTAAGTCAGAAGGAAATGGTATTGGATCTTGGAGGTGTGTGCCTCTGAATATATCCAGACACAAGGCCATCACTGCTGCTTTGTTTGGGCTGAATTAGAAGCAGCAGAAAAGGCAAGTTGTTCATATAGAGAACAAACAGAGTAGTCTCAGAATGAGGTCTTAGGTCTCAAAGAGCGTTTGTCCCATCTGACCCTTGGGAAGGAGCAGTGTCTGCAGTGGGAGAACATGAAGACTGCAGATGCTGGAGATCAGAGTGGAGATTTTTAGGGAGAGTGTGGCTTTGTAGTGTCCTCAATCTGTCTGCCTATAACTCTCCAAGGACATGGTGATGGGGCTGTGTTATCTCCTCATACCCAGCCTCAGAACAGAGCAGATTGTGGCCATCAGGGTGACCTTTCACCTCTAACTCTACACCGTCCTTCCCAGCTGGAGCCAATGTATTGCTGTCCTTCTCCACACAGGCAAGGCCACGGATGATGGGAATGCGATAAGAGGGACTCACTCTCCTGTGTCTACACAGAGACCAACAGTAATGTGGGCACGTGACTTTGCCAGGATAGTATACTTGCCCATGGAGCAGGCACACATATAGCCACATGAGAGGAGATATACAAAATTCAAAAGGGGTACCACTCAGCCAGGGTGAGGTCATACCAAGAACATCTTTTGGTGAATACTGAATATGCTGGCAGCAGTCATGATGTTTTTAACCTGTGTCAGTCAACCATAAGCTGCTTTCTCAGTGACTACAGCCATCTGCTGCCAATATGATAGGTGTTTTCTCTGCCACTTGACCATTCATCGTCAGGTCTCCAAAGTTAAAGTGAAGTTACAACTATATGTTCCTTTGAGTCCTAAATACCATTTCCATTATCTGGACCTGTAGGGGGAGCCCTCCAGGACCCCTCCTGATTCATGGTGGTCTGCTGTCGTCTTGAGAGTCCAGCCCTTGCTACTAGGGAGAATACTTCAATGGGAGGAGATGGAAAGTCCGAGGGTTGGGACTGAGATAAGGTGGGGGGAGGGGAAATGAGGAAGTTGGAGAAATCTGCATTCATCCCTTGTGGTTGGAGGGTTCCTAGGCGGAGGTTAGCATCGTCAACCACGTCTGAGGAGAAATTGCGGTCTTTGAAGAAGGAGGCCATCTGGGTTGTTCGGTATTGGAACTGGTCCTCCTGGGAGCAGATGCGGCAGAGGCGAAGGAATTGGGAATATGGGATGGCATTTTTACAGGGGGTGGGGTGGGAGGAGGTGTAGTCTAGGTAGCTGTGGGAGTCGGTCAGTTTATAGTACCGACTCCCACAGTTGATTCGGTCGCCCGAGATAGAAATGGAGAGGTCTAGGAAGGGGAGGGAGGAGTCTGAGACGTTCCAGGTAAATTTGAGGTCGGGGTGGAAGGTGTTAGTAAAGTGGATGAACTGTTCAACCTCCTCGTGGGAGCACAAGGCAGTGCCGATACAGTCATCGATGTAGCAGAGGAAAAGGTGGGGGGTGGTGCCAGTGTAGCTGCAGAAGATGGATTGTTCCACATACCCTACGAAGAGGCAGGCATAGCTGGGGCCCATGCGGGTGCCCATGGCTACTCCTTTCGTGTGGAGGAAGTAGGAGAATTGGAAAGAAAAGTTGTTCAGGGTGAGGACCAGTTCAGTCAGTTGAAGGAGAGTGTCAGTGGAAGGGTACTGGTTGGTTCGGCGGGAAAGGAAGAAGCGGAGGGCTTTGAGTCCTTCGTGATGGGGGATGGAGGTGTACAGGGACTGGATGTCCATGGTGAAGATAAAGGGTTGGGGACCGGGGAAGCGAAAATCATGGAGGAGGTGGAGGGCGTGGGTGGTGTCCCGAACAGACAGGCTGTGCATGATTGTTACCTTCGGGTCCTCTTGTCGTCAATGCACCTGCAGGTTTTGATATCTCAGCACTTTCCCACCTTACCGCAGCCGTGTTACAGACCATCACAGTGGCCTCAATCCCGAAAAAATGGACATGAAATGCAAACATGCCAATGCTGTCCAACAACATCTCCAAACATACATGGAGAAGTCGTCCTTTCACCGTTATGTCCTCCCTATGTGCTTGGCCTACTGGTGATGTTGCCCGTCTGCCTTTCACTGGGGAAGACTACAGGCGGCTGGGCAAGATTCGTTCAAGCAGCTCACGGCTTTGAGGGCAGCAGCTTCAGACTATACCATTTTGGCAGCTCAGGTGGGAGCAGTCTGAGCGGGTGGCTGGCACCTAACAGCAACGTGGAGTGGATCCGTGAAACCACTTCGGTAATCCCTACAGTGGCAGGCCTGCAGGCACTAGAGAGATGGCAGCCATTTGATTGGTTGATTGCTCTCACAGTCAGGATTTCCTGCCTGATGGAAGTGGAGGTCCTGCCCAGTGACCTTTAATTGGCTGCTCAAGGTGGGCTTTTAGTCAAGGCTGGGGTTGGGGAAGAGGTAAAATACAGGCAATGGTGTCAAGTGAGAGCCAAGCTCCTTCGTTCTCATCGAGAGGTGGCACCAGACTCTGTGAAAAGCCTATCAATGCCCTGAGCATATCCACGTGTGGCATTTCCCTGTGTGTCACCCCATTACAGTCCTCAGCTATGCCCTCACTGTCTGCACATAGACATTCCTTACCCCAGGTCTGGCTGTAGCTTACTCATGCCAAGTGCAGTTTCTGCCTTTCCATTATCCTGAGCAGTGCGCACAATGCCAGGATCTGAACTGGACCCGATGAAGGGACACTGTGCCTTCATTTTGCTCTCAATCTGCTTTTGTTTCTGCTCTTCATCATGAGAAAAGATGGGTTTCAAATCCCTTAATTGGATGAGGGAACAGTTGGAGGGGAGGTTGGGTGATGATGGGGCATCATTTGCAGCTGGGATGCCTTGGTCAATTGTAGTTGAGAGTGCATGAGGCTGGAACATCCCACATTCTTGGCTGTTTCAGTGATGACAGTTGCCATGACAACTGTGCTATTAATCGTGAGCACCTCCTCCTCCTCCAGTGGGATGAGTGGTTTGAGTTGTTGTGAGGCCAGAGGGTCAATCCTGCAGTTTGGAGAGAGGACTATCCTGATCTCTGCTGATCACTACATGCCAGAATCTGTTTCTTCTTATCAATGACTGACTCTTGTCTGACTCTGGTAGGTTTCTGCAAACTCTTTCATTTTTGCAATTGTGTGCAACTCAGTTCTTGGAAGGTGCGTGTCCCACCAGCACAGACAATTCCAACCTTCCTTTCAAGTTAACTGTCTCACACTGTCACATCCATTCCTTTTATAGCACAGTGTGGAGGAAGCTGATGACATGCCTCAGGCAGTCTCTCAGCAATGATGATGGCTGGCTTCCATTGGCTCATTGAGTTCTGTGATGGGTCTTGAGATGGTTGAGGAGTTCAATGTGTTTCCTGCAGACTCTGCCAGGTATGGAGAAGATGGTGTAGGGTAGTGTCAGGTAGTTGAGTTTTTTGAAGGTTTGCCCACTCCCTCCAACGCACATTCCCAACAACATTTCTCATGTACTCAGTGTCTTTCTGAGAGTTGCTATGGGAACAAACCTCCTTTATTCTGTACACTTATCTGTATTCTTTTCTGTCTTGAGATTTTATACAACAAATCTGAGACAGATCAGTCATACTCAGAGGGAATGACAGAACTACCTTGAGGAGCTGAATGGAGTGATTTCTGATTGGTCACAACCTTTATATTTTTAATATTATTTTAATGTTAAGAAAAAGTAATGGTTTTCTTCAAACATTCAAGGATACAAAAGGAAACTTGAGCCATTTGATTAAAGACTAGGCTTTCAGTTCACTGGAGACGTTCGATCCCATCCAGCCCCTACCACAATACCCTCACTTTCTCCCCAATGTATGAGAATCTGAATCAACTCCTCAACGGATCTGCCCATTTCTAGCTGAAGTCGCAGCAATTTAGCCCTTTATCTGTACTCAAACCCCAGTGGCTGGTGGGTGGAAGGCTGTTGACCACCATTGGAGGATGGGACTTTCGGGGTGAGTTTGAACAGCTCTGGGCTCTGTGGTCTCAGTATCTGATTCTATCACATTAGTCAGGGCAGACTGGCTGAGAGAACACAAGAAGGTCTCTGGGGGAGCATTAGTCACCCTGAGAGGGAGAGATGGGTTTGTGCGCACTGATGCCACTGCCATTCCCACACGATGGCTCCACAGTAATCTTACTCATCTGCTGGTGTACTGACATCTTTTTAACGGGCACCAAGACATCACTTGGCTGGTGGTAAGAAGGGCATTACTTGTGAGATCCTTTTTGGACAGTCAGCCTGCACCACCGCAGTGGCTGTGGGGGAGTTCAGACTGTCACACAGTGCCTTCTGGCACACGCTTTTGTAAAGGAAGTCAGGAGAACCGTGCAGCAGGTTTTTGTTGAGGCTCATTCCGGGCAGCTCTGTGACGAAGGACTCTGTGCTCTACAGTCCATTCCCTGGGGATACACACTGAGACAAACATTGACTGCACCTGGAGGACCAACAACATGGTAAAAGATGCTTTTCGGTTTGCCTAAAACTTGCTGGTCTTCCAGAACAAGTTGGAACTGGCACATTCTAATGTCCAGGAGTAGATGCTGAGGAACACAGTGAAGCCTGGGGCAGCTGCTGCCAAAGTACAGTGGGGAAAGACCACTGACTGAAGTCTTTCTGCCAAAGTTAAATGGGGGTCCATTCAGTTATCGGACCCACCGGGAGCCTCAAATGCAGGTAAATATGGCTTGTTTCAGGTAAGAGATGCCTTTGGTTTGTTTAAATCGAGTCAAACTCCAATGTTTGTTTGCTTTCTTAATATACTCCTGTACAGAACTAAACTGTGTTATATGTATAATGTATCTATGTTATATATACATGTATATGTATAAAAATATTTTTATGAATAAAGTATATTTTTGAAATAAAAAAGACATTGCATTGCTGTAGCCTCCTGTCGAACATTGAGTTTTACATCCACAATGACAGTGACCCAAATCCAAATGACAGCATTCAGAGATCAAAACATGGAGCAGCACAGTCAACATTTCAGGCAAAAGCCCCTTTCCTGATGAAGGGCTTATGCCTGAAATGTCGATTCTCCTGCTCCTCGGATGCTGCCTGACCTGCTGTGCTTTTCCAGCCCCACACTGTCGACTCTGACTCTCCAGCATCTGCAATCCTCACATTCTTGCAGCCAGAGGTCTCATGACCCGCAGCACTGGGACGTCAGGAGCTGAACTGGAAGCTCAGATAGAGGCCAGCAGGTTGTCCGTTTAAGGGCCATCAGGTGGTGTTGCCATAGAGTTGGCCCAACAGCTTTGTGGTGGAAAGGATGGGTTCCTATCTCTGGGTGATGCCCGCTACCATGCTGAAGTTGGACGGCTGTGTCCCCTCAGCCAGTGACTGGGGACTATCCAGCAGGAACGCCAATGTGATCAGCCTCTCGACTTGCATAACTGTCAATGTCTTCCTGGAGCCTCCCCTAGCCTGGGCCTCAGCTGAGTCCCCTACAGCCGAACTCCTCCGTGACCTTGTCCTCAGGAAAGCTCACACACCATCAGAGCTGGCCTGGCTTGTTTCCATGGTAACACCTTCTATAGGTTCCATTCTCACAGCACCTCTCAGGAGTGAATGGGAAAGACGGTACCTTACCTTAGCCTCAGCAGTGCTGGGGGTCACTGGTGCAATGGCACTGATTCTATGTACCATGCCTTTGAGGACACCGGGACTGCAGGCAGATCCTCCACCAACCTCTCATGCTCCCATCTTTTATGTTTCTCCAGTGGGTGGCACGGTGGCTCAGTGGTTAGCACTGCTGCCTCACAGCACCAGACACCCGGCTTCAGTTCAGTGTGGAGTTTGCACATTCTCCCCGTGTCTGCGTGGGTTTCCTCAATGTGCTCCGGTTTCCTCCCACAGTCCAAAGATGTGCAGGTTAGGTGAATTGGCCATGCTAAATTGCCCGTAGTGTTAGGTGCAGGGGTAAATGTAGGGGAATGGGTCTGGGTGAGTTGCGCTTCAGTGGGTCGGTATGGTCTTGTTGGGCCGAAGGGCCTGTTTCCACACTGTAGGTAATCTAGTAATCTCCTGCAGAAGGCAGAGACAGAAGCTCAGGGACTGTATGCCAGCCTGTTTGGCCAGCATGCTTGCCACAGCTGAATGGCGATAGGTTTATGGAGGTGTGTGTCGAGGGCTGTGTGTGCCTGGCGTCGACAGGAGGGACATGTGATTGAGGATGGAAGGGTGGGGAGTTGGGGGAGTGGGGAGTGAGTCCTGGCTGGCAGGGTGTGCTGGTCTGCAGGAGAGGGATGGTACCTTGAGCAGTCTGAGAGTTGGTCACGGTGGTGGGATTTGGATGTATTCATAGACACAACAAATTGTCGCCCACTCACGTAATCTATATGTAGCCTCTTTGTGGTATCTTTGTAAACTGCCATTTATTCTTCTCTTTGAATTGTCAACAAACTTGGCTACAATCTAATCCAATCAGAAAAGATTTACAAGGATTCAGAAAAGATTTAAAAGGATGTTGCCAGGGTTGGAGGATTTAGAGTCATAGAGTCATAGAACAGGCTGGGGCTGTTTTCCCTGGAGCATCAGAGGCTGAGGGGTGACCTTATAGAGGTTTATAAAATCATGAGGGGCATGGATAGGGTAAATAGCAAAGTCTTTTCCCTGGGATCGGGGAGTCCAGAACTAGAGGGCATAGGTTTAGGGTGAGAGGGGAAAGATATAAAAGAGACCGAAGGGGCAACTTTTTCACGCAGAGAGTGGTAAGTGTATGAAATGAGCTGCCAAAGGATGTGGTGGAGGCTGGTACAATTACAACATTTAAGAGGCATTTGGGTGGGTATATGAATAGGAAGGGTTTGGAGGGATATGGGCCGGGTGCTGGCAGGTGGGACTAGATTGGGTTGGGATATCTGATCGGCATGGACGGGTTGGACCGAAGGGTCTGTTTCCATGCTGTACACCTCTATGACTCCACAACTCTTCATCCAAGTCACTAATATTAATTATACAGAGTCATAAAGTTTAACAGACCCTTTGGTTTAACTCCTCCGTGCTGACAGATATCATAAGCTGATTCAGTCCCATTTGCCAGCATTTGGCCCATATCCCTCCAAACCCTTCCTATTCATATACCCATCCAGATGCCTTTTAAATGTTGTCATTGTACCAGCCTCCACCACTTCCTCTGGCAGCTCATTCCATACACACATCACTCTCTACGAGAAAACATTGCCCCTTAGGTCCCTTTTAAATCTTTCCCCTCTCACCTTAAACCTATGCTCTCTAGTCTTAGATTCCCCTATCCTGGGAAAACAGACCTTGGCTATTCAGCCTATCCATGCCCTCATGATTCTATAATTTGGAGATGCCAGTGTTGGACTGGGGTGTACAAAGTTAAAAATCCCACAACACCAGGTTATAGTCCAACAGGTTTAATTGGAAGCACTAGCTTTCGGAGCGACGCTCCTTCATCAGGCGGTTGTGGAAAATAAGATCTTAAGGCCCAGAATCTATTGGTGTATGGGGGCAATAGGTTTATGGAGGCGCAATAGGTTTGTCGAGGGCTGTATGTACCTGGCATCCACAGGAGGTATGTGTGATTGAGGATGGAAAGGTGGGGGTTTGGGGGAGTGGGGAGTGAGTCCAGGCTGGCAGGATGTGCTGGTGTGCAGGAGAGGGATGGTACCTTGAGCAGTCTGAGAGTTGGTGACGGTGGTGGGATTTGAGCAGGAGGGGCATCTCCATTCTGGTGGGGTGGGGGTGGTGGGGGTGGGAAGGACCCTTCCATTGGCACAGTCTAACATCCTCCTGGTCCCTCTGTACTCGGAAGAGAATTCAGCAGCTTGCATTTGCATTGCTTTCCTGATTGGGACTGCAGCTTTAAGAAAGGAAGGCATGCAGAATACAACTCAGCCTTTTGCAGAATGTGGGAGTCACTGAGGGCTGGGCTACAATCAGGGAGATGAGGAGGCGACATGAATATTGCATACTGCCTGTCTCATTACAATCTGGCAGGAGCACGATGAGAGGTACCGGCTCATACTGAAACACTGAAGCAGGTTTCCAGTCTAGAAACTTTAACGTACATCTGTCTGGGGCCCTGTCTTTCTAAGATGCAAATTACAGGAAATACCTTGGTATCTTTTTACATTATTTGAATATCAATACAATTTGCAAGGCAAATTGGACATGACATCACTTCCAACAGAGTGCATGCAGATGGAAAGCGACACTTACCAGAGTAATGCCCCACAACATCCCCCAGACCGATTCCCAGTAAAACCAACCAGCAGACCCTGACAAGACAGAATGCTAGAGTCGAGGGTGTGGTGCTGAAAAAGCATAGCAGGTCAGGCAACAGCTGAGGAGCAGGGAAATTGGCATTCCGGGCAAAAGCCCTAATGTTAGCCTGGAGACGGCATTTAAATATTTCTTCTCAATTTGAGTTACTTTATGAATTAATCCCTTATCATTTATCATAGAATTCCAACAACGTAGAAACAGGCCATTTGGCCCAACAAGTCACCCAATTTAGCATGGCCAATCCACCCTAACCTGCACATCTTTGGACTGTGCGAGGAAACTGGAGCACCCAGAGGAAACCCACACAGACACGAGGAGAATGTGCAAACTCCACACAGAGAATTGCCCAAGGTGGGAATCGAACCTGGGTCACTGACACTGTGAGCCACCGTGCTGTCCTAGTTGTGGGATGTGGGTGTAAGTAGCTGGACTAGCAGTTATTGCCCATATCTAGTTAACCATGTGACATAAGACAAAGATGCAGAATTAGGTCATTTAACCCATTGATTCTGTCCTGCCATTTAATGAGATCATGGTTGATCTGATAATCAACATTTCTGCCTTTTCCCCATAAACCTTGATCCTCTTATTGATTAAAAATCAATCTGTGTTAGCCTTGAATATACTCAATAATTCAGCCTCAACAGCACTCCGTTGTAAAGAATTCAACAGATTTATTACTTTCTGAGAGAAGGAATTCCTCCTCATCTCTATCTTAAATGTGTGAGCCCTTATTCTGAGATTATACCCTCTGGTCCTACAATCATCCACAAGGGGCAATAGTCTGTCTGTGTCTACCCTGTCAAGTTCCTGAAGAATCTTAGCTGTTTCAATAAGGTTCCCTCTCATTCTTCGAAACTCCATTGAGTACTGACCCAACCGACTCACCCTCCCTCCATGAGACAGCCCATCCATACCTGTTATCAGCCCTAGTGAACCTTCCCTGGACTGCATCCAATGCCAGCATGTCTTCCCTTAGACAAGGGTCCAACACTGTTCCTAGTTATCCAGGTGTGGTCTGATGCATACCATGTGTAATTTTAGCAAAACCTCTCGACTTTCATATTCTAAAGGCCAATGTTACATTTGCCTTCCACTTATGGGCGGCACGGTGGCCCAGTGGTTAGCACTGCTGCCTCACAGCGCCTGTAGACCCGGGTTCAATTCCCGACTCAGGCGACTGACTGTGTGGAGTTTGCACATTCTCCCCGTGTCTGCGTGGGTTTCTTCCGGGTGCTCCGGTTTCCTCCCACAGTCCAAGGATGTGCGGGTCAGGTGAATTGGCCATGCTAAATTGCCCGTAGTGTTAGGTTAAAGGGGTAAAGGTAGGGGTATGGGTGGGTTGCGCTTCGGCGGGTCGGTGTGGACTTGTTGGGCCGAAGGGCCTGTTTCCACACTGTAAGTAATCTAATCTAATCTAAACTTGGATAATAATTTTTGTTTGATTAATACAAACGTATTCCCAAATCCCTCTGTTCTGCAGCTCTCTGCTGTCCTTCTCTAGTTAAATAATATTCAGCTATTCTGCATGTCTTTACATATCCTCACATTATATTCCATCTCCCAGGTTTTTACTGAGAACTGAAGGTGAGATTCCAAGAGATTTCCTGGATATTAGGAGGGGAAAGATTTAAAGGGAATCTGAGGGGTAATGTGTTCACCCAGAGGGTGGTTCAGGTATGGAATGAGCTGCCAGATGATGTGGTGGTGGATGGTACAATTGCAACACTTAAATGTTTTCTGGCTGGGTATATGAATAGGAAGGGGTTAGGAAATCATGGGCCATGTGCTGGCAAATGGGACTAGATTAATTTAGGATATCTGGTTGGCATGGATGAGTTGGCATGAAGGGTCTGTACAACTCTATGGCTCTGTAACTAATCACCAAAATGGTAAAGGGTGACTGAAATGGTCAGGAATATTGTTAACCTTATTACGAAAGCACATCTCCTTGTTTTCCAATTGCATTGCTGCTCTCGATTCAACAACCAGGTCTATGGGGCCTATGTATTTGATGTGGTGTTGCCATGCTCCCACATGGTGAGAGCTGGCTTTAGGCACATGGGCATCTTGGAGAGCAGTAAATGGCTGCCTTCTAATGTCTCTTGAGAAGATCTCACACTGTGTTCTGGACAGTCCTTCCAGTTGGTAAGTGTGTAGTGCTGGATCAATTGTCTTGGCAGGTTGAGAGGGGCTGGCACTATGTGCCATTAAGGAGCCATAGAGGAGGCTCTCCGTTTCTTCCTCTCCTGACATCCCCAACAGTACCCTTCCACTGACACTCTCATTTGTTTGGCTGAACTGGCCCTCACCCTCAACAATTTCTCCTTCGAATCCTCCCACTTCCTCCAGACCAAAGGGGTAGCCATGGGCACCCGTATGGGTCCCAGCTATGCCTGTCTCTTTGTTGGCTATGTCGAACAGTCCATCTTCTGTAATTACACTGGCACCACTCCCCACCTCTTCCTCCGCTACATAGATGACTGAATTGGCGCCACCTCATGCTCCTGCAAAGAGGTTGAGCAATTCATCAACTTCACCAACACATTCCACCCCGACCTTAAATTCACCTGGACCATCTCTGACACCTCCCTCCCCTTCCTGGACCTCTCCATCTCCATTAATGACGACCGACTTGACACTGACATTTTTTACAAACCCACCGACTCCCACAGCTACCTGGATTACACCACTTCCCATCCTACCTCCTGCAAAAATGCCATCCCGTATTCCCAATATCTCCGCCTCCACCGTATCTGCTCCCAGGAGGACCAGTTCCACCACAGAACACACCAGATGACCTTTTTTAGAGACCGCAATTTCCCTTCCCACGTGGTTAAAGATGCCCTCCAACGCATCTCATCCACATCCCGCACCTCCGCCCTCACACCCCACCCCTCCAATCGTAACAAGGACAGAACGCCCCTGGTGCTCACCTTCCACCCTACCAACCTTCGCATAAACCAAATCATCCGCCGACATTTCTGCCACCTCCAAACGGACCCCATCACCAGGGATATATTTCCCTCCCCACCCCTTTCCGCCTTCTGCAAAGACCGTTCCCTCCGTGACTACCTGATCAGGTCCATGCCCCCCAACAACTCACCCTCCCTTCCTGGCACTCTCCCCTGCCACCGCAGGAACTGTAAAACCTGCGTGCACAGCTCCTCTCTCACCTCCATCCAAGGCCCTAAAGGAGCCTTCCACATCCATCAAAGTTTTACCTGCACATCCACTAATATCATTTATTGTATCCGTTGCTCCCGATGCGGTTTCCTCTACAGTGGGGAGACTGGACGCCTCCTAGCAGAGTGCTTTAGGGAACATCTCCGGGACACCCACACCAATCAACCACACCGGCCTATGGCCCAACATTTCAACTCCCCCTCCCACTCTGCCAAAGACATGGAGGTCCTGGGCCTCTTTCACCGCTGCTCCCTCACCACCCGACGCTTGGAGGAACGCTTCAACCCCAGGGCATCAATGTGGACTTCACCAGTTTCCTCATTTCCCCTTCCCCCACCTTACGTCAGTTCCAACCTTCCAGCTCAGCACTGCCCTCATGACCTGTCCTACCTGCCTATCTCCCTTCCCACCTATCTGCTCCACCCTCCCCTCTGACCTATCACCTCCAACCCCACCCCCATCCACCCATTGTACTCTTTGCTACCTTCCCCCACCCTTCCCTCTGACCTATCATCTCCAACCCCACCCCCACCCACCTATTGTACTCTTTGCTACCTTCTCCCCACCCCCACCCCCCTAATTTATCTCTCCACCCTGGAGGCTTCCAGCCTTTGTTCCTGATGAAGGGTTTTTGCCCGAAATGTCGATTTTCCTGTTCCTCGGATGCTGCCTGACCTGCTGTGCTTTTCCAGCACCACTCTGATCTAGACTCTGATTTCCAGCATCTGCAAGTCCTCACTTTTGCCTGCTTAGCAGGAGTGTCAGTTTACTTGTTTCTAAAGATTCTTGGGAGAATTCTTGGGAGAATTCACATGGAGCTATACAATGGGGAAAGGTGTTAAAACATACGGACTGAAGAGACCTGGTTAGGAATTTATTTTTAAAACAAATTCGATGCAGAGGTACAAAGCAAATGAAAGAAGTGAATGTGGAACTGGCCAATTGGGTTTAGTTATTCTATTTAGACAGGTATGTTAACAGTAAGAGGAAACAGGCGACAGTGAGGACTGCAGATGCTGGAGATTAGAATGGAGAGGGTAGTGCTGGAAAAGTACAGCAGGTCAGGCAGCACCTGAGGAGGATCCAAGGAAACACTATATCCCTCATTGTGACCACTCTCTTTTAAAAAGAGATGTTGTGGCTTCGTAAGTTCATCCTCATTTGTCAATCTCTCAGGACAATTTGACTCGATCTGTGTTTTGTAATTTTGTACACACTGACATTTAAAAAGTAACTTGTGTACTCAGTTTATGTCTAGACCAGTTAAATAGCCAAGCGTTTGCTATGCCCCTGCTAGCGCTGGCATTTAAACAGACACTAGGAGGCACTCTTGAGCAATGTGTCTCAACTGGTATCTCTTCCCTTGAGTGATCTGTGCTGACAGATTTCTCAGCTGCAATGGCTTATATTGGATAGCTGACTGCAGGTGGACCACCACAAATTGTTGGCACATGCACCAAAAAATAAATTGCTGGAGAAACGCTGACAACATCTGTTGAGTTAATGTTACCTGCTTCAGAACTCATTGTCAACACGTGAATGCCATCCTATTTACTAATGAAGTTGTTTTGTAATTTGTAGCAATATTGTTCAGGTAAAAGCAATCTTGTATGTGACATGGGGGAGCCACTGTGGTTTCCACAGACGGCTTTGAAAATCTTTCACAAGTACTTTCTTTGGCTCTGGTGAGCCCTAGCTGTTGGGGAGCTGTGTACACAGGAACAGGAACATGCTCCATATGAACTGCATTCTCTATGGTAGCAACTACAGTGGACACTGCAGCCTGAAGTGTTACAATTCACCCTAGATCACTGCATCAGGGAGGTCTCTGAGGCCAAGTGGGTGAGGGGCAAGAACTCATCTCGTGACCTTCTTTCTCAGCAGAGAGGATCAGCTCAAACAGGCATGTGCTTTTGCCTGGAAGTCAGGATTCTCAGTGAGGCAGGGAGCTTTCGACTGTACACATGTCTCAGTGTGTGCCACTTCCCAATAGGGAGACGGGACACAACTGCAATAGATTTCACTCCCTCAGCCTGCGGTTTGTGTCCACGTTGGTAAATGGCTGTTATTCTGGCAGCTGCCACACTGTTTTCATCTGGTGCCAGACAAACCTCCCTGCCAAATCCTAGCCGTCACAACACATTGTCGCCCACTCACGTAATCTACGTATAGCCTCTTTGTGGCAAATTTGCAATCTGCCCTTTCTTCCTCTCTTTGAATTGTCAACAAATTTGGCTACAATCCAATCCACCTCTTCATCCAAGTCACTAATATTGATTATACAGAGTCATAGAGTTTAACAGACCCTTCGGTCCAACTCATCCGTGCTGACCAGATATCCTAACCTAATCTAGTCCCACCTGCCAGCACCCGGCCCATATCCCTCCGAACCCTTCCTATTCATATACCCATCTAGATGCCTTTTAAATGCTATAATTGTACCAGCCTCCACCACTTCCTCTGTCAGCTCATTCCATACATGCACCACCCTCTATGAGAAATAGTTGCCCCTTAGGTTCCTTTTAAATCTTTCCCCTCTCACCTTAAACCTATGCTCTCTAGTGTTAGATTCCCCTATCCTGGGAAAACAGACCTTGGCTATTCAGCCTATCCATGTCCCTCATGATTCTATAATTTGGAGATGCCGGTGTTGGACTGGGGTGTACAAAGTTAAAAATCACACAACACCAGGTTATAGTCCAACAGGTTTAATTGGAAGCACTAGCTTTCGGAGCGTCGCTCCTTCATCAGGTGGTTGTGGTGAATGAGCAACGCTCTGAAAGCTGGTGCTTCCAGTTAAACCTGTTGGACTGTAACCTGGTGTTGTGTGATTTTAACTTTGTTCTATGTCATTGGTATCAACATGTCCAACAACTATCATTCTCCCCTTTGAGAACATGTTGCACCACCTCCGAGATACCATTGACCCTGGCATCAGGGAGGCAGAACACCCTGCTATCTGATTGTCGACCATAGAAGTGCCTGTCTGTGACCCAGCCTAGAGAGTCCCCTATCATCATCGATTTCTTCAAATCTGTTATACCCCACTTTACAGCACAGCTAGTCTCGATACCAGAAACCTGGCTGTCCATGCTGTATTTCCCCTCATAGGCCATGACCCCTGACATTATCCAAACCAGTATCCTTGTTTGAGATGGGGATAGCCACAGGAGATTCCTGTGCTACCTGCCTACCTTTCTTTTATTTCCTAGCGATAACCCATCTACCTGATTACAGCTGCTGGTTTCTCCCTGAAACTGCCATCCATCACAATTGCCTGGCTCCTGAAATTCCTCAATGTCACATAAACCGATCCATGCAATCTGATCATAACTGAATCCCCAGCACTGGGCTCTGTACTGCTCAACTCTATACAGTTTGCCTTCCTTAAAATGGTCCCTTTATCCAACACAGTTAGTTAGCCAGTCCTCTATCCATCTGAATATATTATCTCCAATTCCCTTATATCATAACCTTTTATGTGGTATTTCATATGATGCCTTTTTGAAATCTAAATAAGCTACATCTGCTGGTTCCTCTCCAATCACCATGCTATACTGTACAATATTCTACATGCTATGTACGTTTGACATCCTCAATGAATGTTAGCAGTTCTGTCAATAACAATTTCCTTTTTGTAAAGCTGATTATGAGGTGATTTTCTGAATGTGCTGCCACTTCCTTTTTCAATAAAGACAGGAGTCAGCGATCTATCACACCCACAAAACATCTTCATCTTCAGCTGACCTCTGAACCTTTGACCACTCTGATGAAATATTTCACATGCAGCAGATGAACATCCGCAAAAAATCATTGTTTAAAATTATCATTTTCCTTGCCTTTCTGTGGCCATCATGTAAAGGGCACCTGAGGGAGAAGGTGAAGATTTCTTGAGGAACTAATATCCCATGAAAGTGCAGTGCCATACAACAGAGGTCAGCAGGAGAGGGGATGGTATCTAGGTTTGTACCTCTGGACAGGTTGATGGGACCACACAACCCAGTCTCTCGGCATTAGTGAGCAAGAACATAGTCTGATGAAAGGGACAGTTTCTGAGGATGTCCAAGTGGGAGAGAGGATGGAGGTACCCAACACAAACACAGGTGATGGTGCAAGGATTTTCCACTCTGTGCTTCTGTGAGCAGTCTGCAGTCACCTCCATGGGATTTGTAGTCAGTTGCTTGCATGAGTCGATGCTGAAACACACTACACCTGGCAGGTTCAGCTGACAGTCTGCAGGCTGAGCCTGGGTGTGGCCTGACTCTATCACTCTTCACAAGATCACAGGGAGGCTTAATCAAGACACTCAAAGTGGCACTGATCTTCTCTCTGCTCTTCTGCAGACAGGCAGCACTGATGTGTCACTGCTCCAGGGGAGGGAGGTTGATGGGATGTGCGTGAGGTAAATGCAGACCTTTCTCAGATTACCTGACAATGAAGAAAGAATTTTTCAGACTTGTTGGCAGCAAGTTTGGAGGCGGGAGAGGTATTTCAATAAGTAGGATGGTATCGTGCCTGAGCTCTTGGCTGAACTAAAACTAAATTCTGGGCAGAAGGCCTGTTGTTGACCGAGCCAGCCCACTGCTAAATTAAACCCTTCACTGGACAGTCAGTAGCTGTGGACAGGGTCTCCCGACCCCTTGTTATCAACATCGCTGCTCCATGGTTTCCACTCCCCACCCCACATCACTAACCAGTCACCTGGCTACTCTGTGATCCTGGGATGTGTATAATCCTGGCTACTCTGTGATCCTGGGACGTGTATAATCCTGGCTACTCTGTGATCCTGGGATGTGTATAATCCTGGCTACTCTGTGATCCTGGGATGTGTATAATCCTGGCTACTCTGTGATCCTGGGACGTGTATAATCCTGGCTACTCTGTGATCCTGGGATGTGTATAATCCTGGCTACTCTGTGATCCTGGGACGTGTATAATCCTGGCTACTCTGTGATCCTGGGACGTGTATAATCCTGGCTACTCTGTGATCCTGGCTACTCTGTGATCCTGGGACGTGTATAATCCTGGCTACTCTGTGATCCTGGGATGTGTATAATCCTGGCTACTCTGTGATCCTGGGACGTGTATAATCCTGGCTACTCTGTGATCCTGGGATCGCTGTGACCCTGGGATGTGTATAATCCTGGCTACTCTGTGATCCTGGGATGTGTATAATCCTGGCTACTCTGTGATCCTGGGATGTGTATAATCCTGGTAACTCTGTGACCCTGGGATCTCTGTAATCCAGCTCCTCTCTGATATTGAGACTCCAGTAATCCTGGACTCTATTGTTTGCACTTCCAGTGTCAAAAACTGTGGCGCTGGAAAAGCACAGCCAGTCTGGTAGCATCCGAGGAGCAGGAGAGTCAACATTTCGAGTATAAGCCCTTCATCAGGAACTCCTTGTGCTAGAAATGTCGGCTGTCCTGTCCCTCGGATGCTGCCTGACTGGCTGTGCTTTTCTAGCACTACACTCTTTGACTCTGATCTCCAGTATCTGCAGTCCTCACTTTCTCCTCTGCATTTCCAATTGCAAGTGCCAGTCTCACCACCTGCAGCATTGGTGCTGCTGGGAGTAAGATCTGCTGGTCTCTGATTGGCCAGTAGCCCTCACTCAGCATGGCTTCAATCCAATGGGTCTTGATTCTATGGGAAGGCTGGCTTCTGTCTTGGTCACTGCCTGATTAGCACATGGTTAAGTTGACCTTCCCACTGGCCTCTCACTGGCCATCTAGTCAGCAGGTAAGACCCCTGACACCTCAACACTCTCCGTCGATTGTGCTGCTCCTCGGATGCTGCCTGAACTGCTGTGCTCTTCCAGCACCACTAATCCAAAACCTCAACACTCTGCCCAGTGCTGTAGGCCTGCTAGCCCACACTGCCAGTGAAGGAGGAACAGTTCACCATAGGCAGGCTGAGCACTGCCACGTTAAGAGCAGACAAAACAGTTTGCACATTTTAATCCTCCTGCCCACCTGAGTTTGCAACCAAAAGAGGTTTAATGCTGAGGCCTTTCCTTGAGGGGAGATTGTGTGGGGAAAGAGGTGGAAATAAAACCTTCTGGAACATTAACATGTCTTTCTCGGTCTTGTCATGAAAAAGACAAAAACAATGTAATTATATTCAAGAAAGCCACTTCTAAAGAGCACAGAATGCAGCATGTACCAATGGATATTATCCTTAAAATGCAATGATGTGCAAAGTTCAAAGATTCGTTTTTACTGCCTTTGGTTCTTCAAGAGTTAACAGACGATTACGTTTTCATATGTTTGTTAACTCGATTTCAATTTGACTTTTCTTTCTTCCTCACTCCAGCTCTCGTCTGCTGCACGTTAGAGAAAATCTATCCATCTTAGAGTAGAGCTCAGTTTTTGATTGAGAGCACAGTGTAATGGATCCGCTCTCTTCAAATACAAAAACACGTTAATCTGACAGATGAAGACTGAGCTAGAGGGATCTGTTCAGGTCACATGAGGCTCCACACCCTGCCACAGATATTGTTTTGGAGGCACATTGCAGACAATTGGCGCATTATAAAACAGGCAGCCTGCTGCCAAAATGGTGCACAGAGAAATAAGTGGCTGCTGGAGGAGATGGTGTTTGCTGATTGAATAATCACAATTGTGTGGAATGAGCTTCATGAGACGCAGGCTATACGTTTGATCTTGTATTGTTTTCGACACAATAATAATGATTTCATTGATTGGAGCTCTTGAAGAGTGGACACATTTTGTTTCAAAAACATACCTGTGGTAATGCCGTTCCTTTCCACTGCTTTGTCAACAATGCCTTATTGTGTTACCGTTGGGTGTTGGTTACTCCTATATACAGTGACAATCACATCCAACCTGACAATGATGCATGTCCTGTGGCTCAGATATTGGACATAGGGCACACCATATAATGCCATTGTCATGTGAGAGTGCCAGGGAAAGGATCTGTGTTATCATAGGATCCCTACAGTGCGGAAGCAGGCCATTTGGCCCATCGGGTCCACACCACCTCTCTGAAGAGCATCTCACCCACACCCACCCAATGCCTGTATTTCCCATGGCTAATCTACCGAACTTGCACATCTTTGGACTGTGGGAGGAAACCAGAGCACCTGGAGGAAACCCGCTCAGACACGGGGAGAACGTGCACTCTCCACGCAGACAGTCCCCTGGGTCCCTGGTGCTGTGAGGCAGCAGTGCTAACCATTGAGCCACTTGTCCCACCAAACTGTGCAGAATGTGGAAACTGGCCACATTAAGACACATCCCGAGTGGATTGGTCAAGCACAAGCGAGCCAGGCTAATTGTAAAACCCTAGCAGGCCTTCAGACATCACCAGGACCTGGTACATGTAACTACAGTGCACAGCATCAAGCGTAAACAGCATACAGGTACATTAAAGGCCCTCATTTCTTGTGTGAGCTGTTTGTGAATTAGTTTATCTGTTTACCTTTCCAAAAACTGCGCGAGTTTACTTTGCTTCTCTCTCACTTTAAAGAAAAGATTCTGAAAGAGAACTTACTTCACTCGGTGTATGGCAAGGCATGCACGTGTTCACTCAGTCTGTCAGCATTTGTGAACCCACCATCTCTGGGGTTTTCCATGACTGTAACCCCCTGTGAACCTTGCTGTACATACAGAGACACGACATAGAAGCACAGGTCAACCAATCAGCCCCATGTAATACGATCATGGCCAATCTGTTATTCCATTTTCTATTTCCGACCCCAATGACCTTTCACCCCTTAGCTTTTCGAGGATTTATCTACCTCAGCCTTAGAAACAGTCAAACACCCTACCTCTGCTGCTTTTAGAGGAAGAGACTTTTAGACACTTGTGGCTTGCCTTTTGAGAAAGAAATTGCCCAGATCCCAGATCTCAACCTTTTCCTATTCACTGTCAAGACCTCTCAGGATTTCATACACTCGAAGCAAGTCCCCTCTTTCCCTTCTGAACTCTGGCCTATCCTGTCCAACCTTCCTTCAGAGGAGGCTGACCCCTTCCAGGCAATAATGTCGTGAAGAGTGGAGAGTGAGGTGCTGGGAAAGCACAGCAGGTCAGGCAGGCAGCATCCGAGGGGCAGGAAAATTGACATTTCGGGCATAAGCCCTTAATCAGGAATGAGGCTGGGAGCCTCTGGGGTGGAGAGATAAATGGGAGGATGTAGGGCTGGGAGGGAGGGTAACTGAGAGTGTGATAGGTGGATGGAGGGGGGTGTGGGGAGGTTAACTGAGAGTGTGATAGGTGGATGGAGGGAGGGGGTGGGGGGAGGGTAACTGAGAGTGTGATAGGTGGATGGAGGGGGGTGGGGGAGGGTAACTGAGAGTGTGATAGGTGGATGGAGGGGGTGGGGGGAGGGTAACTGAGAGTGTGATAGGTGGATGGAGGGGGGTGGGGGGAGGGTAACTGAGAGTGTGAGAGGTGAATGGAGGAGGGTGGGGGAGAGGGTTACTGAGAGTGTGATAGGTAGATGGGGGAAGTAGGGCAGGGGGTGGGGGGGTAAGTAACTGAGAGTGTGATAGGTGGATGGAGTGGGGGTGGGAGGAGGGTAAGTGAGAATGTGATAGGTGGGTGGGGGGGGAGTGGGGCGGAGGCTGTGGGGGGAAAGTAACTGAGAGTGTGATAGGTGGATGAGGGGTGGGGGGAAGGTATCTGAGAGTGTGAAAGGTGCATGGATGGGGGGAGGGGAACTGAGAGTGTGATAGGTGGATGGAGGGGTGTGGGGGCCAGAGGGGGAGGGTAACTGAGAGTGTGATAGGTGGATGGAGCGGGGTGGGTGGAGGGAAGCTGAGAGTGTGATAGGTGGATGGAGGAGGGGTGGGGGAAGGGTAATTGAGAGTGTGATAGGTGGATGGAGGTGGGTGGGGGAGGGTAACTGTGAGAGTGTGATACATGAATGTAGAGGGGTAGGGGGAGAGAAACTGAGAGTGTGATAGGTGGATGGGCGGTGGGGGGAAGGTATCTGAGAGTGTGAAAGGTGCATGGGTGGGGGGAGGGTAACTGAGAGTGTGATAGGTGGATGGAGGGGTGTGGGGGCCAGAGGGGGAGGGTAACTGAGAGTGTGATAGGTGGATGGAGGGGGATGTGGGCCGTGTTGACGAGGGTGACTGAGAGTGTAATAGATGGATGGAGGGGGTTGGGGGGGAGGGTAACTGAGAGTGTGATAGGTGGATGGAGGGGTGTGGGGGCCAGAGGGGGAGGGTAACTGAGAGTGTGCTAGGTGGATGGAGTGGGGTGAGGCTGGGGGGGAGGGTAACTGAGAGTGTGATAGGTGGATGGAGGGTGGTGGGGTTGGGGGGGAGGGATGGGGGCAGTGGGGGTGAGGGTAACTGAGAGTGCGATAGATGGATGGAGGGGGGGTGGGACTGGGGGGGAAGGGTAACTGAGAGTGTGATAGGTGGATGGAGGAGGGGTGGGGGGAGGGTAACTGAGAGTGTGATAGGTGGATGGAGGAGGGGTGGGGGGAGGGTAACTGAGAGTGTGATAGGTGGATGGAGGGTGGTGGGGTTCGGGGGGAGGGTAACTGAGAGTGTGATAGGTGGATGGAGCGGGGTGGGTGGAGGGAAGCTGAGAGTGTGATAGGTGGATGGAGGAGAGGTGGGGGAAGGGTAACTGAGAGTGTGATAGGTGGATGGAGGTGGGTGGGGGAGGGTAACTGTGAGAGTGTGATACATGAATGTAGAGGGGTAGGGGGAGAGAAACTGAGAGTGTGATAGGTGGATGGGCGGTGGGGGGAAGGTATCTGAGAGTGTGAAAGGTGCATGGGTGGGGGGAGGGTAACTGAGAGTGTGATAGGTGGATGGAGGGGTGTGGGGGCCAGAGGGGGAGGTAACTGAGAGTGTGATAGGTGGATGGAGGGGTGTGGGGGCCGTGTGGGCGAGGGTGACTGAGAGTGTAATAGATGGATGGAGGGGGTTGGGGGGAGGGTAACTGAGAGCGTGATAGGAGGATGGAGGGGGTGTGGGAGGGTGGCTGAGAGTGTGATAGGTCAATGGAGGGGGGTGGGGGGAGGGTAACTGAGAGTGTGATAGGTTGATGGGGGGTGGGGGAGGGTAACTGGAAGTGTGAAAGGTCGATGGAAGGGGATGGGGGCCGTGGGGCGAGGGTAACTGAGAGTGTGATAGGTGGATGGGGGGGGGAGGGTAACTGAGAGTGTGTTAGGTGGATGGAGGGTGGTGGGGTTGGGGGGGAGGGTAACTGAGAGTGTGATAGGTAGCTGGTGGAAGGGTAGGGGGAGGGTAACTGAGAGTGTGATAGGTCGATGGAGGGGGGTGGGGTAGGGTAACTGAGAGTGAGATAGGTGAATGTAGAGGGGTGGGGGAGGGTAACTGAGAGTGTGATAGATGGATGGAGCGGGTGGTGGTGGGAGGGTAACTGAGAGTGTGATAGGTGAATGGAGGGGGGTGGGCTGGGGAAGATTACCTGGAGTGTGATAGGTGGATGGAGGGTGGTGGGTGGAGGGAAACTGAGAGTGTGGTAGGTGGATAGAGCGGGGTGGGTGGAGGGAAACTGAGAGTGTGGTAGGTGGATAGAGCGGGGTGGGTGGAGGGAAACTGAGAGTGTGGTAGGTGGATGGTGGAAGGGTGGGGGGAGGGTAACTGAGAGTGTGATAGGTTGATGGAGGGGGGTGGGGGTGGGTAACTGAGAGTGTGATAGGGGGATGGGGGTGGGGGAGGGTAACTGAGAGTGTGATAGGTTGATGGAGGGGGATGAGGCTGGGGGGAGGGTAATTGAGAGTGTGATAGGTGGATGGAGGGGGGGTGGGACTGGGGGGGAGAGTAACTGAGAGTGTGATAGGTGGATGGAAGGGGGGTGGGACTGGGAGAGGGTAACTGAGAGTGTGATAGGTGGGTGTAGAGGGGTGGGTGGAGGGAAACTGAGAGTGTGATAGGTGGATGGTGGAGGGGTGGGGGTAGGGTAACTGAGAGTGTGATAGGTGGATGGAGTGGGGGTGGGAGGAGGGTAAGTGAGAGTGTGATAGGTGGATGGGGGGGAGTGGGGGCGGGGGATTGGGGAAAGTAACTGAGAGTTTGATAGGTGGATGGGGGCTGGGGGAGGGTAACTGAGAGTGTGATAGGTGAATGGAGGGAGGGTGGGGCCGGGGGAGGGTAACTTGTGATAGGTGGATGGGGGGGGGAGGGTAACTGAGAGTGTAATAGGTGAATGGAGGGGGGTGGGGGGAGGGTAACTGTGAGTGTGAGAGGTGGATGGGAGGTGGGGGGAGGGTAACTGAGAGTGTGATAGGTGGATGGAGGGGGGTGGGTCTGTGGGGGAGGGTAACTGAGAGTGTGATAGGTGGATGGAGGGGGGTGGGTCTGGGGGGGAGGGTAACTGAGAGTGTGATAGGTGGATGGAGGGGGGTGGGTCTGGGGGGGAGGGTAACTGAGAGTGTGATAGGTGAGGGAGAATGTGAGGGGGAAACCTCTTCCACCTTCACTAAGGTCATGGCTGATGGAATGTTGGCCATAATGTCTCTTCCCTCTCTGCTGATAACCCTCAACTCTTCTGTTGATTAAAACATTGTCTGACTCAGCCTTGATTTTCCTCAGTGACCCGACCTCACCTGCTTTCTGGGCAAGTGAGTTCCACGGATGAATGACCCTGAGAGACAAAATAATATCCTGATCTCCATCTTAATCAGGCGACCTCTTATTTTTAAACCAAGCTTTCAATTCCCCAATGAAAATACATCCTCTCACCATCGACTCTGTCAAGTTCCTTCAATATGTTTGATTGTAATCATCCCTCATTCATCTCCTCATTTATCACACCTCGAACGGTTTAGGCCCAACGTGCTCAATCCTTCCCATAAAACAACTCTTTTATCTTAGGCATTAATGAAAACAGTCTCTTCTGAACTCTTTTGAATGGAATTTATATCTTTTCTTTATATGCAGGGAAGCAGTACTACAGGTGCAGGCTCAACAAGGCCTTATATAACTTTAGCAACTATTTTCGTACTTTATTCCACAGAGCAATGGAGTCATAGAGATTTCCCAAAATGAAGCACCTCACATTTATCTAAATTAAACTTCATCTGCCACTCCTTGGCCCATTGGTCCATCTGATCAAGATCTCATTGTACTCTGAGGTAACCTTCTTCGCTGTCCACTATACCTCCAATTTTGGTGTCATCTGCAAACTTACTAACTATACCTCTTATGCTCACATCTAAATCATTTATATAAATGACGAAAAGTAGTGGACCCAGCTCCAATCTTTGTGGCACTCCACTGGTCACAGGCCTCCAGTCTGAAAAGCAACCCTCCACCACCGCTCTCTGTCTTCTACTTTGAGCCAGTTCTGTATCCAAATGGTTAGTTCCCCCTGTATTCAATGAGATCTAACCTTGCTAACCAATTTCCCATGGGGAACATTGTTGACTGCCTTACTGAAGTCCATATAGATCACATCCACTGCACTGCCCTCATCAATCTTCTTTGTTACTTCTTCATGATTTCCCACGCACAAAGCCATGTTGACTATCCCTCATCAGTCCTTGCCTTTCCAAATACATGTACATCCTGTCCCTCAGGATTCCCTCCAACAACTTGCCCAACACCGCCATCAGGCTCACTGGTCTGTAGTTCCCTGGCTTGTCCTTACCACCCTTCCTAAACAGTGCAATCACTTCCCTAGCTTCCCACAGAGTCCTCATGTACACCTGATCAGGTCTTAGGGATTTATAAATCTTTATGTGTTTCTAGACATCCAGCACTTCCTCCTCTGCAATATGGACATTTTTCAAGATGTCACCATCCATTTCCCTACATTCTATATTTTCCAAGTCCTTCTCCTTGGTAAACACTGATGCAAAATACTCATTTAGTATCTCCCCCATTTTCTGTGGCTCTACACAAAGGCTGCCTTGCTGATCTTTGAGGGGCCCTATTCTCTCCCTCGTTACCCTTTTGTCTTTAATGTATTTGTAAAAACTGAGTTCTCCTTAACTCTATTTGCCAAAGCTATCTCATGTCCCCTTTCTGCCCTCCTGATTACCCTCTTCAGTCTGCTGTCTTTATACTCTTCTAAGGATTCACTTGCTGTCTCTGCTGTCTATGCCTGACATATGCTTCCTTCTTTTTCTTAACCAAAACCATTGTAATAAATTGTAAACTTCCATTTGCCTTCCTAATCTCTTGCTTTACCTGCATAATAATATTTTGTGATTGTCTCTAAAGCACTTTTGGGAATATTGAGGTAGTGAAAGGAGTCATAAGAATCACAAGTGAACAAAGTAGTGTGGTCTCACCACGGTCCCCTACAATTGCAGAATGACCTCCCTGTTCCAAACCCTCTTACTATGGAAGCCAGCAGGCTCCTGCAACACCAGTATCCTCTACACCGTGAGTCACAATTTGTGATATCTATCGAAGTTACTTGCTGGGAAATCTGTGCAAGCATACTCTCTTTCACTTAATATTATAAAATTAATTCCAGGGAGGAAGGAACTGCATGCACATGTAAATACATATGCATAGAGTTTGCCATCTGTCAGGTAATGAGATGCACTGTGACAGGCAGGGATGCTGGCTGAAGTTTGCTCTTTATACCTTTTGGCCTCACATCGGTGTATCAAAAATAGCCAACTCACATCCTGCTTTCTGACAGGCTTGGTCTCCTATTCATCTTCTGGATTGGAAAATAGAGATGTGAAATTAAATAACTAGTCATCCTTGTGGCATTTCAGAAACTAGATTTTCTGCTTACAATGAATGAATCCTTGTATTTAGCTCTTGAAGTTTCATAACTCCATTACCAATCTTTACAAAATATAGGGTACGAGCTACATTTGTTTATTGGAATAGAGCCATAGAAGCAATTATGACATGCAGAATTGAATATAATAATTGAAAGTGCACCCAATTATATACAAGCCCTGAACCACAAGCACAAATGTAATAACAGGGATTTCAACCAAGCAGAATTACCATAACAAAATGAAAATAGTTGAATTTAAACACCCCCACATTAATTAAAATATTTTCTTTAAAATGTGCTAACTCTGCTACAATAAGGAGCTGACTTGTGAAATATGAGAGTTGTGGAAATGAAATTGATGTCAGTTATCCTTCAGGCTGGATTTCACAAGATGCGATTCCTTCGGTATCTGGCAATTGGGCAAGACCTGTTCTTCATCAGTTGGTAGGCCTTGGTCTTTGGTAGTTGGATAGACGTTGGTCTTCAGCAAATGAATAGGCCGGGCCTTCACCAGTTGGATAGACCCCAGTCTTCAGCAGTTCGGTAGGCCCCTGTCTTTGGCAGTTGGACAGACGTTGGTCTTTGGCAGTTGGATAGGCCCCAGATTCAGCAATGGATAAATGTTGGTCTTTGGAAGTAGGATAGGCCCCAGATGCAGCAGTTGGATAGATGATGGTCTTTGGAAGTAGGATAGGCCCCGGTCTTCAGCAGTTGGACAGGCCCCAGTCTTCAGCAGTTGGACATGCCCCAATCTTCATCATTTGGATAGGCCCCAGTCTTCAGCAGTTGGATAGGCCCTTGGTCTTCGGCAGTTGGATAGGCCCTGGTCTTCATCAGTTGGATAGGCCCCAGTCTTCATCGGTTGGATAGGCCCCAGTCTTCAGCAGTTGAATAGGCCCCAGTCTTCGGAAGTTGGATAGTCCCCGGACTTCATCAGTTGGATAGGCCCCAGTCTTCAGCAGTTCGATAGGCCCCAGTCTTCGGCAGTTCGATAGGCCCCAGTCTTCGGAAGTTGGATAGTCCCCGGTCTTCATCAGTTGGACAGGCCCCAGTCTTCGGCAGTTCAATAGGCCACAGTCTTTGGAAGTTGGATAGTCCCCGGTCTTCATCAGTTGGACAGGCCCCGGTCTTCGGCAGTTCGATAGGCCCCAGTCTTCGGAAGTTGGATAGTCCCCGGTCTTCATCAGTTGGACAGGCCCCAGTCTTCGGCAGTTCGATAGGCCCCAGTCTTCGGAAGTTAGATAGTCCCCGGTCTTCATCAGTTTGACAGGCCCCGGTCTTCAGCTAGTTCGTGAAACCGAGAGACCGCAATTGAATAAAAAATGACATTTTTCTTAACTTTGTCTTTTTTTAATATATAAATATGTAATGAAATTGCATTATTTTTGTGATGACTTATATTTTTTCACAAATATAAGTAACAATAAATGTTTAAACTTATAAATTTCAATTTGCTGGGAAAGGGAGGGAAATATCTAATGGAGGCGACAGGAGCCTTAGTTGGATTGGTGACAAAAGCCCAATATGAGCACTTTTTAATGAAACTTGCTGAACTTGTCAGGCATTTAAAGGGCCAGATGTGGAGGAGCCGGTGTGGGACTGGGGTGTGCAAAGTTAAAAATCACACAACACCAGGTTATAGTCCCAAAGCTTTATTTGGAAGCACTAGCTTTCGGAGCACTGCTCCTTCCTCAGGTGGCTGTGGAGCAGGATCCTAAGACACAAAATTTGTAGCAAAAGATCTCAGTATCATGCAATTGAAATGATATATTGAACAGAGCTAGATTGCTGTTAAGTCTTTCACCTTTTGGAATGGGTTGCAGGTTTTGGTTCATTAATATGTAAATCCCAGAATTATTTTGAGTCACATTCTTGAGATAACTTAAGGTTTTATAAAAATGGTGATATCTCAGCTCAGACATTGTTTTAAAGGTGTGAAGTTAGAGTCTGTCTGTATCCCAATCTTGAGTCAGACTGGTTCTATTGCCAAAGTAGGAATTTACAAAATGTTACATGGATTGACTGCCTGCAGATTGTGTGCTTATTGAACAAAATACAATGTGTCTGCAAAGACTTATAGGTGCGTGTGAGGGAGACAGAGATAGAGAGAGAGAGAGTGTGTGAGATTGTGTGAGTGTGTGAGTGTGAGTGCATGTGAGAGTGTGTGTTGGCATCAGTGTGAGAGAGTGTGAGTGCATGTGAGAGTATGTGTTTGGGTTTGTGTGTGTGTGTCTGTGTGTGATACAGTGAGAGTGTGCGTTAGTGTGTATTTGTGAGAGTGTGTGTGTGAGAGAGAGTGAGTGCATATGAGAGTGTGTCTTAGTGTGTGCGTGCTTGGTGTGTGTGTGAGAGTGTTAGCGCATGTGAGAGTGTGTGTGTGAGAGAGATTGTAAGTGATTGTGAGAGTGTGTGTTAGTGTGTGTGTGTGAGCATGTGAGGGTGTGTTAGTGTGTGAGTGAGTGCATGTGAGAATGTGTGTTAGCTTGTACGTGTGAGTGTGTATGCGCGAGTGAGAGTGTGTGCGTGTGAGAGTGCATGCTAGCATGTGTGTGTGTGAGAGAGTATGTGTGTGAGAGAGTGTGTTAGCGTGTGTGCGAGTGTGTGTGTGAGAGTGAGTGCATGTGAGAGTTTGTGTTAGCGTGTGTGTGAGAGTATGAGTGCATGTGTGTTAGTGTGTGTGTGTGAGAGAGTGTGAGTGTGTGCCTTTATGTGACGGAGTCTCAGCCTGTGAGAGAGTGTGCATGGGTGTGAGTATGGGGCTGTATATGTGTGTGTGTTATAGAGACAGTGTGTGTGTGACAAAGGGTCTGTGTGAGTGTGTGAGTCTGTGTGCTTGTGTATGTGTGTGTGGATAGTGCAGTGGGGTCACCTCTAGTGTGACATGAACCCAAGGTCCCGGTTGAGGCCATTCCCATGGGTACCGATATTGGCTATCAGCCTCTGCTCGGCCACTCTGCATTGTTGCCTGACCTGAAGTCCGCCTTGGAGGACGGTCACCTGAAGGTCTGAGGCTGAATGTCCTTGACCACTGAGGTGTTCTCTGACTGGGAGGGAACTCTCCTGCCTGGTAATTGTTGTGTGAGCAGAGGGGACATCTCCTGAGATTAAGGACACCGGGGATAGTTATCCCACGGGAGAGAACAGCCAAGAGGGATCTTCTGAAGAAATGAAAGCCTGCTGAAACCACGTACTGAGGACACACCGAAGTAGAAGTGAGTAATGGGGAAGGGAGATTGTGGGGGTGTGGACTGTGGGGGAGGGAGATGAAGGGTTGGTAAGTTTGATTAAATTTCCAGATGGCATGAGAATTGGTGGTGTGGCAAACAGTGAGGAGGAAATCTTTAAACCGCAGGACAATATCGATGGGCTGGTCAAATGGGTTGAACAAATGGAATTGAATTTTGGAAAGTGTAGAATGTTACATTCTGGGAAGACCAGCAAGGCAAGAGTTTAGATGTTGAATGGTAGGAGCCTAGGAAGTAGAGAGGATCAGAGGGAGCTCAGGATCCATGGATCCTGAAAGGCAGCCGGACAGACAGATAGGTGATTAAGAAGGTATACGAGATACTTGCCTTTATCAGTCAGTGCCTTGATGAAAGAGCTGCCCGTGATGTTAGTGAAGCCCCAGCAGGAGCACTCTGTGCAGTTCTGGTCACTACACTATAGGACGACTGTGATTGGACGAGAGAGGGTGTGAAGGAGATCCAGCAGGATGTTACCTGGCTTGGAACAATCCAGCTATGAAGAGACATGAGATATGATGGCATTGTTTTCCTCAGAGGAGAGGAGGTGCAGGGGGACCTGACTGAGGCTACCAAGTTATGTGGGGCACAGAGAGAGAAGATAGGGACTAACGTTTCCCTGCAGTAAAGGGGTAAATAACCAAAGAAAGCTATTTTAAAGTAAGGAGCAGAAGGTTTTGAAGATGTTTGGCACTGAATCATAGAATCTGTACAGTATGGACGAAGGCCATTTGGCTCACCAAGTCCACATTGACCCTCCCCAAAGAGCATCCCAGCCAGACCCAACCCCCTACCCTATCCCCGAAACCCTGCATTTCCCAAGGCAAATGCATCTAACCTGCACATACCTGGACACTATGAGCAATTTAGCATGACTGATCCATCTAACCTACAAACTTTGAACAGTTGGAGGAAACCCACGCAGACATAGGGAGAATGTGCAAACTCCACACAGATAGTCGCCCGAGGCTGGAATCGAACGCAGGACCCTGACTCTGTGATGCAGCCGTGCTAACCACTGAGCCACAGTGCCATCTGAAGATTCATAGCCACTGAGATCTCAGTGAGAGTTGGGGACATGTACTGGGGAGAATGTTGAGTTTGGAGGAAACACTACGATACTTCTCCAGGCACTGCTTTAGAAGCTGCTATAACACAGATACAGCTTTCTCCTCCATCTGCCAAGTTTCCTAAAGCCAAATGCACATTGGCTGCCTCATCCTCAATGTGACCGACCAACCCGTCTTCTCTGGGTGGCTGGTTCCCGACATCTCACTTTAACTCTGTAAAAATAGACATGGATGGGTTCAGTCCCCGTTCCCGAATTTTTGCATTTTAGCCTCTAGCATGGTTTGAATTTGACTTTGGGAGTTATGATTCAGTCAATAATCCATACAGATAGAAGCCTAATTTTATATTCTCAGCCAAGAAGTCAGAAAACCATCAGTGAGCTGAAACAATTGCACTCCAGGGAAAATGTCGATCTGCCTTTCTGATCCAACCTGCCAATATCATCATGTTTATTTACACAAGATTTCAAGTGCTTGCAGGTTTTGTGATTGATACTTTAAAGGGTCTGGATGATTGACATCAGGCTGTATTGAAAGCGATTTATATGAATGAATATTGAAATGTTTTTTGAGCACAACTTATTGTCACAATGGAGTTCATTGGCTCTGTACAGAATATGAGGTACGATAGAGGGTGGGTAGAGGGGTATGTTTGACATGGTGGATAGCTGGAAGGGCCTGGGCTGATCTGGCTTTGGATAGCCATCTACTGCTGATCCATTGTAAACACTTAATGGCTGTGTTCCATCCTGTCTTCTGCCTGCCTTAAAGACGTCCGCTCCTATGAGTAAACACACAGATCAACCCAAAATGAAAAGATGCCTTCCCTGTGCAACTGATTTCCATGGCAACATGGAATACCTGGGATGTTCCAGATAGAGATCCAAACAAATTAATTTTTCCTTCATAATAGGCCTTTGATTTTGGGACCCACTTTTATGATCATTTAACCCCTTATGGAGACAACATTACATCTTGACCAAATAAAGTACGTGTTTTCTCATGTCATACCTTAGTATGTCTGACCTTTTGAACTGATTTTACTTCAAGCTTTGTTCGGCAGGATCGTAGCCCTGGAGTTTTGATTTCTTGCATTTAAAAGATTCCATCACACAAATTGTGTCTCACTAACTTGATCGAGTTTTTTGAAAAAGCAACAAAAATATTAATGAAGGCAGAGCTGTAGACATTGTCTATATGGACTTCAGCAAGGTGTTTGACAAGGTTCCGAGCGGTAGATTGGTTAGCAAATTTGGGTCACATGGAACCAGAGAAGCTAGTCAATTGGATACAAAATTGGCTTGAAGGCAGGAGGCAGAGGGTGGTGATGGGAGAGGATTATTTTTTGAACTGGAGGCCTGTGACCAGTGGTGTGCTGCAAGGATCGGTGCTGGGTCCACTGCTTTTCATCATTTATATAAATGATTTGGATGTCAATATAGGAGGTATAGTTAGTAAGTTTGCAAATGACACCAAAGTTGATGGTGTAGTGGACAGCGAAGAAAGTTATCTCAGACTACAACGAGATCTTGATCAGCTGGGCCAATGGGCTGAGGAGTAACAACTGGAGTTTAATTTAGACAAATGTGAGGTGTTGCTTTTTGGGAAGGCAAACTAGGGCAGACTTGTATAGTGAATGCAAAAGTGAGGACTGCAGATGCTGGAAATCCGAGTCCAGCTTAGAGTGGTGCTGGGAAGGCACAGCAGGTCAGGCAGCATCCAAGGAGCAGGAAAATCGACATTTCGGGTAAAAGCTCTTCATCAGGAATGAGGGGATCATTCCTGATGAAGGATTTTTGCTCGAAACGTCAATTTTCCTGCTCCTTGGATGCTGCCTGACCTGCTGTGCTTTTCCAGCACCACTCTAAGCTGGACTTATATAGTTAATGGAAGGCCCCGGGGAGTGTTGCCGAACATAGAAACCCAGGGGTACAATTGCATAGTTCCTTGAAAGTGGAGTTGCAGGTAGACAAGGTGGTGAAGAAGGCGTTTGGAATACTTGTCATTGGTCAGAATATAGGAGTTGGGACATCACTTTGTGGCTGTACAGGACATTCAGATTACTTTCAATTCTGGTCTCTGTACTGTGGGAAAATATTGTTAAACTTGAAAGGATTCAGAAAAGGTTTATAAAGACATTGCTGGGATTGGAGAGTTTGAGCTACAGGGAGAGGCTGTATAGGCTGGGGCTATTTTCTCTGGAGGGTCAGAGGGGTTACCTTATAGAGGTTTATAAAATCATGCAGGGCATGGATAAGGTGAATAACCAAGATGGTTTTCCCAGGATAGGGGAGTCCAAATCTAGAGGGCATAGGTTTAATGTGGGAGGGGAAAGGGACCTGAGGGGTAACGTTTTAACACAGAGGGTGGTGGTGTATGGAATGAGCTGCAGAAACTGGTACAATTGCAAGATTTAAAAGGCATCTGGATGGGTATATGAATAGGAAGGGTTTAGAGGGATATGGGTCAAGTGCTGGCAAATAGGACTAGATTAATTTAGGGTATCCGGTCGCCATGGAAGAGTTAGACCAAAGGGCCCACATGATATAACCTTGCTGACCAGTCTAGCATGTTGTTTAAACAGCAGTAAGCATTACTAGCTCCCATTTACCATGTTGTTAACCTGTGTTGTTTATGAGTGCATGGAATAGCTGTCTCATCCAAACCAGACTCTGAGGTTTTGAAGAACGACAAGTTGGAGCCTGTGTGTAAAAGCTGGGTGAGAACTACAGCACACGCCTGAAGACAGAACCAGCAGCTCACCAGGAACTGAGCCTCAGGTCTCAACTGAATTATAGAGTTGAGTTTCTGCCGCCTGTCTCGCTTACACAGAGACACGTTCAGTCTGTTCTTGAACAAACCCATCCTGGCCTTTGCAGGAGCAACACAAGCAAGACTCGAGCTGCCCAGGCAAAGTGTTGGCCAGCATTCATGGGTTCAGCAATATTTTTGTGCCATCAGATGTTTGGCTGCAGGCACTCACTTGCTCCGTGACTGGGCAGTGATTCAGCGTCAGTATTGTTGTACTGATTGGTTTAGTCACTTTCTTATCAACCCCCCCCACCTCGGTGTTGTTATGACCCAACACTGGAGGAGTAGGCACTTGAACCTTGGCATCCTGGCTCTGGGGAGGGGCACCATTCTTGGTGTAATTGTAGGCTGTGCAGATTGCTTTTAGTTTGATATCGATGTCAAAATTGAATTGAATTGAATTGAATTTATTGTCACGTGTACCAAGGCACAGTGAAAAGCTTTGTCTTGCGAGCAATACAGGCAATTCCATTTCTCTGTAGTTCCTCAGTTCTGCACACTTTCTCCAATATCGGATTCCATCACAGAGGCTGTGTATCAACAAAATACCACTAAACAACTTTTTAAATAATGGCAAATGATAGATTTTAATTATCCAGTTCATATTTTTAATAAATCAGAGAACATGTAGTTAGACCTGATCAACCAATAACTTCAATATTGTAAGTTTATCGTCCATCTTGAAATTAATTCGGAGACAACTGGGGACAATGGACCTGGTTTCACATAAATCAATCAATCAATCAACGGTTGATATAGCTGGGCCTACAGGGAGTCCAGACGATGTGCAGTTCTTCCTGCATGCTCCTGTCGTAACATTAGTAAAGGTCCACTTAATCAGGGGCATAAATCTTGGAGAACTGGATTAGGTGGTGACCCAGGCATTTTCTCCAACTTTCCAGGCTGACGTGGGGTGATATCGATGTCCTGTTTGATCCAAACATCACTGTTGGTGTAAGGCAAGCCCGGATTCTCCAAATCCATTGTACTTTCCCGAGAACCATGTATCCTGTACCTAATGTCTGGGCTGACACTGCCATGGAACCAATGAATGTTACAGAAGGAAGCCATTCAGCCCATCCTCACTGCACCCATCCTCCAAGTGAACATCATAGGTCATGCTTTCCCCAGCATGCTCCCAGTTGCCCTGCATATTGTTCTTATTAAAATTCTCTTCTAAATGTCTTGATAGAATCTGCCTCCACCACACTCTCAGAATCCATATCACTTTTGCTTGTAATTACTTTAAATCTATGTTCCCTCTTTCTCGGAATGCTCATGAGTGAGAATGTCATCTTCCTATTTACTCTGTTCAGACCCCTTATGATTTTTCAATCTCTACCAAATCACTGTTTTGCCTTTTCAACAAGGAAATCCATCCTAATCTCTCCAGTTTTCCTTCTTAACTGAAGTTCCTCATTGCTGGAGGCATCTTTGTGATTCCTGTCTTTACCCTCTCGAATGCCATCACACTCTTTCTAAGAGCTCTGCCTAATGTGGGGCTGACCATGTGGCCTTATCACTAGACTATTAATCAAGAGGTGTAGGCCATATTCTGGGACCCAGGGTAGGATCCCAGCACGACAGATGGTGGAATGTGGATAAAACTATTTGGAGCTAACAGTACACCAAGGCCATGAACTATTGGAGAAATTCATCTGAATCGCAAATGTCCTTTAGTGAAGGAAACTGCCAACCTTACCTGGTATGGCCTGTGTGTGACTCCAGGTCTGCAGTAATAAAGGTTGATGGTTAACTGCACTTTGGCCAATAAATGCTGGTCTAACCAGCAATGACTATATCCTGTCAATGAATAAATAAAATAAAATGGGTAATTGTGAATCATCACCCTGTTTTACGTCATTCCCAGGTTTTAATTCCTTGCACTTCTTTTGACAAGGCTTGATGTTTACAAACATCTGGTACATCAGCGCAGCACCTGGTCAGAATGGCACCTATTTTTAGGGAGATATGTTGGCAGATAAATTCTGAAGAAAATTTTGAGAAGTGTCGCAGTATTTCTGAACTAAACGTTAAAAGATTGCCATCACAACATCCAGTTGTTTTTCAAATGATTCCAAGGGTCTCACCATTTCTTGATGACTCTATGACAAGAATTTCTCCTGATAATTGCTGCACTCCCGTTAATAAAACCTGCTGCCACGGATCCTCAAACAGCCTCAGGGTTCCTGATGGACTTTACAGTTATCAGAATCACTGAGATGCCCAGGGGTAACAGCAGCACCTGACGTTGAGTTATAAGGAGAGGCTGGATAGGCTGGGACTTCTCTCACTGGCACTTAGGGGGTTGTCAGGTGACATTGCAGACTTTTGTAAAATAGTGTAAGGTATAGATAGAGTGAATGGCAAGTGTCTTTTCCCTAGGATGTTGGGGAGGTGGGGGGTGGGGGGGAGGTGGTTTCTAGATTAGGGGACATATTTTTAAGAAGAAAGGAGAAAGGTTTTTAAAGAAGGATATGGAGGATAGTGGGCTAGTGTAGGTTAGGTGGGCTTGGATCGGCGCAACATCGAGGGCTGAAGGGCCTGTACTGCGCTGTATTTTTCTATGTTCTATGTTCTAAGGCACAAGGGGCAACTCTATTACAGAATGGTTCATGTGTGGAATGAAGTGGTGGACGCGGGTACAGTTATAATGTTTAAAAGACATTTAGATAAGGGCATGAATAAGAAATGTTTGGAGGGAAATTTGCCAAGTACAGACTAGATTAGTTTGGGATTAGGTTGGGTGCGGACTGGCTGGATCGAGGGATTTGTTTCTGTGCGGTATGACTTCATGACTCTGGCAGTGAAACTGAAAAAGAAACAGCAGATCATGGAGAAACTCAGGAGATCTGACCAGCATCTGTCGACAGAGACACAGAGTTAAATGTTTCGACTCTGGTGTGATCCTCTTCTTTAGAATGAGTCTCACTGGACTTTGAAAACATGAAGGCTGCTTCTCCATCCTCAGATGCTGCCAGAGCAGCTGAGTTTCTCCAGCATTCACTGTGTTCGTTTCACATTTCCAGCATCTGCAGTATTTTGCTTTTATATGGCAGCGAAACTAACCTGAAAGACAGGCATTTGTTTAAAAAACAATGATTTTGATTCTGAATCATTTGGAAGAAAAGCCGGTCTTTCAGCTCTGACGGTCAAGAACTTCATTGATGGCCTGGGCTCCCCATGCCTTCAGAACTGGCAACATACGTTCTCCCACTCTCCACCACTGTGTGGCTCATCCTTTATTCCATTTCCATTGGTGGATCCAGGTGCCACATCGTGTGAGGGAAGGCATTGGAGAGACAGTATAAAGAAAAGGTATAACACTCAATGAGGGACTCACTGTGCAGCACAGGGAGAAAACTGTTCCCACTTGTGAAAGAATCAGGAGCAAGAAGGATAATTACCAAAGGTAGCAATGGTGATATGAGGGCAACTGTTTTCATGCAGTGAGTGACAGGGGATGGAATGCATGGTGAGCAGGTCTGGTGTATTAAAATTGTCAGGGTAAGGGTAAGTGAACTTAGTAACTTGCTTCACATCGCACATTTAAAAAAAAAAATCATTTGCAGGATGAGAGCGTCATTGGCTAGGCCAACATTTATTGCCCATCTCCTATTAAAGTTATAAGTCAACAACAGGTCGGGGGCTGGAGTCAGACGGAGGCCAGTTGTTTTCTTCTCTAACGGACACCAATAAAGCAGATGGGTTTTTCCAACAATTGACAAAGGATTCACAATCATCACTCGACTCTTAATTCCAGATTTTCTAACAACCAATTCAAACTACATTGTGATGGGATTTGAAACCCACTACCTGAGTCCCTGGATCATTACCCACTGGTAATACCACTAGACCATCTCCTCCACAGATGTCACCAGGGTTGGAGGACTTGAGCTACAGGGAGAGACTGTACAGGCTGGTGCTGTTTTCCCTGGAGCGTCGGAGGCTGAGGGGTGACCTTTTGAAATTTATAAAATTATGAGGGGCATGGATAGGGTGAATAGCCAAAGTCTTTTTCCCAGGGTAGGGGAGTCCAAAGCAAGAGGGCATGGGTTTAGGGTGAGAGGGGAATGATTTAAAAAGGGACCTAAGGGGCAACCTTTTCACACAGAGGGTGGTACGTGTATGGAATGAGCTGCCAGAGGATGTGGTGGAGGCTGGTACAGCTACAACATTCAAAAGGCATCTGGATGGGTATGTGAATAGGAAGGGTTTGGAGGGATATGGGCCAAGTGCTGACAAGTGGGACTAGATTAATTTAGGATAAGTTGTTGGCATGGACGGGTTGAACCGAAGTGTCTGTTTCCATGCTGTACATCTCCATGACTCTATGACTCTGTCACAAGTGATGTCTCTTGAACCCAATCTGAGATGAGAAGCAGCACTGAGCAGAGCCTTCATATTTGCTGATCAAGAAAGTCTTGGGCTGGATCTTATGGTTTTGTGTCCACATCAAGTGATGTTGAGTTTTTTGGAGGGTTTTCTATCACAAGGTCTTGCAAAGTCTCTCATTATCTTTCACTCGGCTCACCTCATTATTTAATGTCTGCACCCCTGTGGCATCCCTCACAGTCTGATTCCAGACCTATTGTACCACAATTACAAACATCATCAGCATTCCTCCTGATGAAGGGCTCCTGCCCGAAACATTGATTCTCCTGTTCCCCGGATGCTGCCTGACCTGCTGTGCTTTTCCAGCACCACTCTAATCTCGACTCGGATCTCCAGCACCTGCAGTCCTCACTTTCTCCTATCGTACCACAAGCCTTTCCCGAACAAGCCACCAGCCAGCAGATATCCACCCAAAGGCCCACTCCCCTCGGCACCTGTACCATGTTTTAAGAGATTGCTGTGTTCTGCCAGATGAACATGGCATTCTGAGTGATAGGTTCAGAGCACGGTGGAGAAGGGCTACTCTCCGACAGGGATCCGAGATCCTGATCAAGATACAAATGGGGGCTGTCCTCTTCCGAGAGGTTAAGCAGAATACCCCATTCCTCCAGAACATGGGCAGTTTCAGATTACCCCCCGGGTCAGTGCCATTTCCACAGATTGGAGGAACAACATGAGGTCATTGACCTTCTCTGCTCTGCCAGGGTGAGTGCCATCCTCTTTCTCCAATATCTCACACTCACTCTATCTCTGCCACCACACCCAGCTCCCACCAAGGCTCATGCTCTGTCACTCTCACTATTACCTTCAACACCTTCCCTTGCCCAGTCTCACCCCCAACAATCCCTCTTCGCACTAACCCTCTGCCCTGCCTCCTCACTCCCTCGGAACACCCTATCACCTTCTGAGCACCCACTCCAGCACTAACAGCCATGCAACCCACTACCATCTCAGTCAGCTTCTGGCTTTACGGGAGAAGACAGACCACCACAGGGCAGACTGAGCCTGGGGAGGGGAGGGGAGGGGGTGCGAGACTTTAGGTTCCTCACACGCTGCAAGGAGAGAATTCTGTTGCTGATGTCAGACCAGGGCTGCCCCTGCAGAGATACAGAGATATCCTGTGAGCCCACTCTTCACTCCACTGCTGCTCTCACATTAGCCCCAGGGTCTGTCTCATTCAGTTCATACTGCTTTGAGCCACTGGCCGGGAAGCCTTCCCTCCCTCTCCGTGACTTGCAGGCATTGCTGACGCACACTCTCACTCTCTCTCACACACACACACACACACACACACACTCTCACACACTCATACATTCACACACTCTCACACACTCATACATTCACACACTCACACACACACTCTCACACACACATACACACACACTCTCACACACACATACTCTCACACACTCACACACACACTCTCACACACTCATACATTCACACACTCTCACACACACACACTCTCACACACACACACACTCTCACACACACACACATGCACACACACCAGCAGGAGGCAGGTACCTGGGACACAATGTCCCTCAGTGTCCAGAGGCTGTGGCAGTGCAGTGAGTCACATGACCATCTATCAGGTTGGTGCTGCCATGGAGAGCCAGGCCCAGTCCCTCAAGGTCTCTTAGAGAGGTACACAAACATCTACACCCCATTGCCCTAGTGACAACAGGGTGGCATGGGGAACGTGACCCCAGTGTTGATGCCCTGCCCTCACAGGGAGACAGGGCAGTGCCGCGGGGCTCCCAGCCACAGACACCTCCACCAAGGGCACAGTGCAGGCAGCTGTGCTGTCCAGCTCCAGCTGAAGCCACACTGAAGCAGGGCAATAAGCAGACTCCCGGAATGTCTGACCTGTCCACACATAAGCATCCCTGTGTGGACCCACTGTGGAGTAGTGAGAGCGAGAGCTGGGAGAAGATCATTGAGGTCACGGTGACAGTGAATTGTGAAGATGTTGCACTTTCGTATGAATTTTCTGAACATGTCAGCATCAACTTGACCATCCAAATCCCGTTCCTGACTGCCCTTCCCCTGAACCCCAGAGACATCCCACTGTCCGCAGCCAAATCCAAACCCGTGAGCCTGCATCTGCCCACCCTCACCCCCAGCATCTGGCAAATGGGGTGATTGTACCAGGGCATTCACTGCTGCTGCCCCCACCCCCACCGATTAGGGTGTGCCTGGCCATGGACAAATCTTCTCTCACGTGACCCCCAGGGCCAGCCCTTTGCTGATCGCATTGTCCCCTACCCGCAGCCTCCAGGCCTGAAAATGAATATAACCCAGTCTCACTCCTGCAATGATGGGCAATCCTGCCCCTCATCACAACCCCTTTACCCGCCTAGTTTCTGTAAGCAGACCTAACCCCTGGTCATCGTCCCCTCCCACTTGAGTGAGCTGACTGGACGGCTCTGGGTGAAGAATGGCCAGACCCTAATCTGGTGGCTGGACATACCCGGATTGTGTTAGCTTCATCCCATCCCCAACTGGCTGAGAGAGGACTGACCCCCACAGACTGACCATGACCCACGTCCTGGACCGCCGACCACAAACATTGCCACCAGATGCCTGACTGCAGCTAAATCCCCTCGACTCATGTGGGAGGTTACACTTGGCTGACTGTGCCAGGACCCTCCGAGTGACCCTTTTTAAATTTTTAAAATTAGATTAGATTAGATTAGTGGGCAGCACGGTGGCACAGTGGTTAGCACTGCTGCCTCGCAGCGCCAGAGACCCGGGTTCAATTCCCGACTCAGGCGACTGACTGTGTGGAGTTTGCACATTCTCCCCGTGTCTGCGTGGGTTTCCTCCGGGAGCTCCGGTTTCCTCCCACAGTCACAAAGATGTGCAGGTTAGGTGAATTGGCCATGTTAAATTGTCCGTAATGTTAGGTAAGGGGTAAATGTAGGGGTATGGGTGGTTTGCGCTTCGGCGGGTCGGTGTGGACTTGTTGGGCCGAAGGGCCTGTTTCCACACTGTAAAGTAATCTAATTTAAAATTTACACTGAGAGTGACTGAACAGTAAGGCAAACTGCTCAATTGGTGTAAGTTTTTAAAAAATTCATTGATGGAATGTGGCTGTCACTGGCTGGGCCAGCGTTTATTGCCCGTCCCTAGTTTGCCTCGAGAAGATGGTGGTGAGCTGCCATCTTGAATTACTGCAGTCCATGTGCTGTAGGCAGACCCACGGGGGAGTTCACTAACTCAGGACTATTCAACACATCAAGGCATGGATGCCATGAACATATAGGTGGACATTAAGTAAGCGAGTGTCAGGAAAGTAAGGGAGAGCCCTCAGATGAAGCCTGCTCCAATCCAGGACCTGGGTGCCAAGCCCGGTGCACCACAGGTCCTTTCTGCCATGTTCCGATGACAGTTGTTTATATTCCCTGTAAAGTGAATGCCCAGGCCCATGGCCCAGGAGAGGTGTCATGACAGTTCTGAGGGATTGGCAAATGTGAGATGGCAATGGCCATGGAGAGGGGGTGGAGAACCTGGTGCTTGTGGATCATGGCGAGATGCACTTTGATTGAACATGATTTGGAGATGCCGGTGTTGGACTGGGGTGTACAAAGTTAAAAATCACACAACACCAGGTTATAGTCCAACAGGTTTAATTGGAAGCACTAGCTTTCAGACAACCACCTGATGAAAGAGCAGCGCTCCGAAAGCTAGTCCTTCCTAATAAACCTGCTGGGCTATAACCTGGTGCTGTGCGATTTTGAACTTTGATTGAACACATCATGGTGGCCGTCTGGAGCCAGCAGCGAGCTGAAGTAGCCAGGTCCCTGCTCAGATTTCCATGTTAGATTTCTTGACATCTCACTCATTTAGTAAGACAGGGAGCTGAATATTGCTGAGGTGAGTTGGGTCATCAACAAGGTTTTTAACCAGCACTAATCCCCCTTAACTATCAACTCACCACTTCCCAGTGAGAAACTCCTCATGCGCTTATGCACAGCATGGAAGGTGGAGTGAGATGCCCCCTGACACTGAGGTCACCCTCACTGGATTCTCATGGTAACCCACATCACCCAATAACATTCTCCCCATTGGTCCAATTGTGGCCCTTTAAAGGTCATCTCACTGACCAGCCCTGAGGGCTTCACAGCCTCTCACTGAGAGGGATCACATGTTATTCAACCATCCCATTCAGGAATATCTCAATGTTCGACTCTGTCAGGTTTCTAATAAATCCATTTACATCCTTGTATGAAATAATAATCTGGAATGAGATCACACATCCAGGGAGGAGAAAGTCATCTCAATATTGTGTAGTTTTATCTGGGTTCGCAGATATGAACATTAAGTCCCTCCCACTCCCCACTCCTACCGCAGCATTATGTTACTGTGGGCTGAATCTTACATTCCGTTCATCTCAGTGCAAGTTGTGTCACACTTTCTGGAGGGATTCTTACCATGAGGCCCAGTGAGGTTTCTCAGCAAACCAACCTGATTAACTAGGCGAAAGTGAGGACTACTGATTAGAGTCAAGATTAGAGTGGTGCTGGAAAAGCACAGCAGGTCAGGCAGCATCCAAGGAGCAGGAAAATCAATGTTTCGGGCATCCTGATGAAAGGCTCCTACCCGAAATTTTGATTTTCCTGCTCCTCGGATGCTGCCTGACCAACCTGATTAACTACCCACTCCACCCCCTGCCATCCCTCACGTCCTCTTCCACCCACAATTCATCATTCGATCATTCCGGGTGCCACTTACCTGCAAAGACTAACATCCCTGGCACCTGTGCCATCTTTAAAAGGCTGTTATGTACCCAGATAAAACACTGGCATTCCACAGCTCTCGTGCTGGGTCAAGAATAGAATCTGCTCACATTAGAGAAGGGCAAGATGACATTGTGATTCCCTGAGAGAGTGAAGGGTCCTGCTCAAGGAGGTAGTGAAAAGGAGAAAAGGGAGTGTTCTCTCTCTGGAGGAGAAGCCGAGGAGGTTGTGCCACTAGACCCCCTGGTCTGAGGTCACCATGACTCAGTGCCATCTCCAGGATGAGAACGAACAGTCAGCAGTGCCATAAGGAGGTCAATGACCATCTTAGTCTGCCAGGGTAAGTGCCACACTTCTTTCTGCTACCTCTCACTCACTTTGTCACTGCACCACTGTCTCACTGTTGCCTGCAATATCTTCCCTCATGCACTATCGCACTCACCAATCTCCAACATCACTACCACTGCTGCTGGCATTTGGAGGATGGTTCAAAACCAGGCACCTGCTCAGCACCAGGCAGGGGAACACCCTGTGATTTCAGCACCCACATGCATGGGAAGGAGTTAAAACAGCATCTTCATGAAGTGGAAATTATATCTGACTAGTTTACTGGAGTTTGTTGAGGAACTCTCAACCAGAATGGATAGAAGGGAACAAGTCAAAGTGTTGTATTCTGACATGGACTCACAAAAATGTACAGCACGGAAACAGACCCTTCGGTCCAACCCGTCCATGCCGACCAGATATCCCAACTCAATCTAATCCCACCAGCCAGCACCCGGCCCATATCCCTCCAAACCCTTCCTATTCATATACCCATCCAAATGCCTCTTAAATGTTGCAATTGTACTAGCCTCCACCACATCCTCTGGCAGCTCATTCCATACACGTACCACCCTCTGTGTGAAAAAGCTGCCCCTTAGGTCTCTTTTATATCTTTCCCCTCTCACTCTAAACCTATGCCCGCTAGTTCTGGACTCCCCAACCCCAGGGAAAAAACTTAGTCTATTTATCCTATCCATGCCCCTCATAATTTTGTAAACCTCTATAAGGTCACCCCTCAGCCTCCGACGCTCCAGGGAAAACAGCCCCAGCCTGTTCAGCCTCTCCCTGTAGCTCAAATCCTCCAACCCTGGCAACATCCTTGTAAATCTTTTCTGAACCCTTTCAAGTTTCACAACATCCTTCCTGTAGTAGGGAGACCAGAATTGCAGGCAATATTCCAACAGTGGCCTAACCAATGTCCTGTACAGCTGCAACATGACCTCCCAACCCCTGTACTCAATACTCTGATCAATAAAGGTAAGCACACCACTTCCAGAAGATTTTTAACAAAGGTTACGTCATAAGAAAGAGCCCACGGTGTTGGAGGAGGCAGTAAATTGTCATGGGCAGAGAATTAGGAGAAAATGAGGACTGAGGATCAGAGCCGAGAGTGTGGTGCTGGAAAAGCGCAGCAGGCCAGGCAGCATCCGAGGAGCAGGAGAATCGACATTTTCGGCAAAAGCCCTTCATCGGAAACAGCAAGTTTGGATAGGACATTTTTTTCCAGTTTGGTGACCTGTGACCAATAGGGTTCCACAGAGAGCTGTGCTGGGATGACAGCTGTTTACAATATGCATTAATGACGTGGAGGAAGGAAGTGAATGTACTGTAGCCAAATTCACAGCTGGCACAGGGTGTGAGAGGGATACAGGATTTACAGGGAGATGTCGATTGGTTAAGTGAGTGGGCAAAAGGTTGGCATGTGGAGTAATATGTAGAAAAATACGACATTCATTTTGGAAGAGAGAACAAAAACAATGTTATTCAAATGGAGAAAACCTGCAGAAAGCTGTGACACAAAGGGACTTAAGGGGGCTAGTACACAGAACGCTACACACAGTGCAGCAGGTAATCAGGAAGGCTGAAACGAAACCAAGCTCAGCACATCTGGCAGCATCTGTGAAGAGAGAGCAGGGTTCAGTTTTCAGGTTCAGTGATTCTTTGTCAGATCAGGATGGCCAATGGAATGTTGGTCCTTATTCCAAGGGGGTTGGAGTATAAGAGTAGGGAAGTCTTGCAGCAATTATACAAGGTGTTAATGAGACCCATATCTAGAGGACTGTGAGCAGTTTTGGAAGTCTTATTTAAAAATACACACAATTTCATGGGAGGCAGTTCAGAGAATACTCACCAAGGTGATCCCCAGCATGGAGGGATTATCTTATGAGCAAAGATAAAACCGGTGGGCACTCAACTCATTGGAGTTGAGAGGAATGAGAGGCAATCCCGCTGAAATAAGAAGGATTCTTCAAAGGTTTGACAGGGGACATGTTGAGATGATGTTTCTCCTCACGGGAGAGTGTCAGGCGAGATGACAGGCTCAGAATAAAGGGGTGCACATTTACGGCTGAGAAGGAATGTCTTCTCTCAGCGGCCTGCAGTTTGGAACACCTTTCCACAAGGAGCCATGGGAGGAGAGGCCTTGTGTATATTTAAGGCTGTGACAGGTAGGGAATCAAGGGTTCCAGTGAAAAAGCTAGGAAGTGAACATGAGGAATGGCAGAGCAGGCTCGAGGGGCTGAATGGCCTACTCCAGCTCCTATTTCTTATGGTTTTAAGGCAGGTAGGTATGTGGGAAAGGATAGTCCTTAATACCTGGAAGCTGCAGCAAACAGGGAGGATTGTGACTATTCATCTGGTTCCATGTATATGGTTGGCAGCTGCAATGGAGAACTAGGCCCATCCCCCTCATGGCCTGCTGGATGGATGCACCAGGGCTGTGCATCTTCGTCCCAGACATTGATCCTGGAGATGAAAGGCAGGGCGATGGGGAGCTCTGCGTGCAACTCCAGGGTCCCCTTTCTCACAAAGAGTCAGGGCAGTACCAGGCGACACCCCGCCAGTGCCCTCAGAAATCTCCTCTGCCTGCCACCCACCACTATGACTCTCAGGCGTTGAAGTCAAGGGGGGGTTCACCTGTTTCTGGAAAGCAGGCCCTCAGCATGTCAGAGCTGCCGAGTCACAAATGCCCCTAGGGCCACCCAACCTGAGCTCAGGACCAATGGGCTGTGCGAGTAAGCAAGCTCCCTCCATCCCAGCTGCTGAACCAGGGCCTGCACTGAGACATCGTGGGAGGGAGTGCTGGAAGAAAACCTATTGAGGACACTTTGCAGGGAGGGATGACAATGGACTGTACATGAATTTGGCACAATGATGTATATTACACTGTTTTTACAGTCATCCACATGTTCGAGTCTCTTGTGTAGACCGCAATGTAACTATGAGGAGAAAGTGAGGTCTGCAGATCCTGGAGATCAGAGCTGAAAATGTGTTGCTGGAAAAGCGCAGAAGGTCAGGCAGCATCCAGGGAATAGGAGAATCGACATTTTGGGCATAAGCCCGAACGTTAGATTTTATTTTTTTAGATTAGATTAGATTACATTACAGTGTTGAAACAGGCCCTTCGGCCCAACAAGTCCACACCGACCCGCCGAAGTGCAACCCACCCATACCCCTTTAACCTAACACTACGGGCAATTTAGTATGGCCAATTCACCTAACCTGCACATCTTTGGACTGTGGGAGGAAACCGGAGCACCCGGAGGAAACCCACGCAGACACGGGGAGAACGTGCAAACTCCACACAGTCAGTCGCCTGAGTCGGGAATTGAACCCGGGTCTCTGGTGCTGTGAGGCAGCAGTGCTAACCACTGTGCCACCGTGCCGCCCACGCATTTTCATATTATATTCAAATGATTATTCATGTAGTATTCAAAGAAGACGCAATGTAGACTGGGAATCAGGCAGGTTTCATCTGTTTGGTCTGGGAAAAGGACATAGACACGCGGTGCAAGTTGCACAAGGGATAAAGTAGATTTGATTGGTTTGTTGCATTAATGGGGACAAGGCTGGAGCTGAATAACTTGATCAGAGAAGCAGCACTGTTTTCTGGAACATCTTTAGGCAGCTGAAGGGGAGAGAAGGAGCAAAGGTGCAAACAACTTCGCTAAGAAGAGAGATATTGGTGGGCACTTCCCTAAATGATGAGATGGCAACACGGCCAAACAACTAAAATGTGGCTTGATGCTAAAGGATTTTCCTCAGTGCTCGGATCATTTGTCCAAGAGTACCAAGTCATTACAGATATTCCAGGATACCAAGAAAGGAATCCTGAGTTCAAAGAAGTAGGTGAAAAAGAAGGGCTTATGCCCAAAACGTCGATTCTCCTATTCCCCGCAATGTAACTATGCCAGCATGATGCCTAATTTAGTGTACACACAGGATGTTCCACAGATCAATGTCAATGTTGAGAACCATCTGCAGCATAAGGGCAATGGGTCCTGCTGACACATTGCCTCTAGTCCTATAAGATCCTTCTTGTGTCCAAAGATGCTGTTGCGGCATGGTGGCTCAGTGGTTAGCACTGCTACCTCACAGCACCAGGGTCCCAGGTTGGATTCCAGCCTCGGGTGACTGTCTGTGTGGAGTTTGTACATTCTCCCCATGTCTGCGTGGGTTTCCTCCGGGTGCTCCAGTTTCCTCCCACAGGCCAAAGATGTGCAGGTCAGGGTGAATGGGCCATGCTAAATTGTCCATAGCGATAGGTGAGTTAGTCAGAGGGAAATGGTCTGAGTGGGTTATTCTTCGGAGGGTCGGTTAGATTAGATTACTTACAGTGTGGAAACAGGCCCTTCGGCCTAACAAGTCCACACCGACCCGCCGAAGCGCAACCCACCCATACCCCTACATTTACCCCTTTTAACCTAACACTACGGGCAATTTAGCATGGCCAATTCACCTGACCTGCACATCTTTGTGACTGTGGGAGGAAACCGGAGGAAACCCACACAGACACGGGGAGAATGTGCAAACTCCACACAGAGAGTCGCCTGAGTCAGGAATTGAACCCGGGTCTCTGGCGCTGTGAGGCAGCAGTGCTAACCACTGTGCCACCGTGCCGCCCACCGGTGTGGACCTGTTGGGCTGAAGGGTCTGTTTCCACACTGTAGGGAATCTAATCTAATTGGGGTGGTTAGTGCTGACTGGAACAGGGAGGTTGTAGCACACACAGGGATCCAATGCATTCGGACAACCTGGGATTAAGGGGCCCACAGTGTCCTAGACAGTTGGCTTAGCTCAGTTGACTTGCAAAGCAACGCAATGTCAACAGTGTGGGTTCAATTTCCCATCACCACAATGATGGTCTGCCCCCTCTCCTAAGGTATGGTGGCTCTCAGGTTCAATCACCATCAGTTGTCTTTCTCCTGTGAGAAAGGAGCCCTATGGTGACTTGACACGGGTCTATATGCAATGCTGCTTCCCTCTAAAGGGCCTCAAATATCTCTCACTAAATTAGAAACTACTCGGTGTTTGAAAGACTAAGGTTGGCCGTTGCAGCAACAAATTGACTAAGAGGTAATCAATTAATCCCAAAACAGCCAGCTATTAGCCACAGTCAAGAAATGGCAACAGCCATCAAATTATTCCACATACAATGGTAAGCTCAGATTCCAATGTCAGTTCTGGAAGTACACATAGAGAAAAAGTAACATTCCTACCTACATGAAGTAATAACTTTTTTAAGATATCACAAATATGATGACTAAATACACCAAGAACATTGTCATAAATCTTTCTAATAACTTCTCTTCCTTTTAGACCTATCATGTGTTTTGAGTCCCAGCGATTGGGTTGTGCTCCGCTCCTTGAGCTAACATACTTAAACTCGGCCTTGATATTTGCAAGTATCTGTCAGTGCACTACTTTAGTCACCAATTCTTTGACATCAGGATTCCTTTCTTGGTATCCTGGAATATCTGTAATGACTTGATACTCTTGGACAAATGATCCAAGCACTGAGGAAAATCCTTTAGCATCAAGCCACATTTTAGTTGTTTGGCCGTGTTGCCATCTCATCATTTAGGGAAGTGCCCACCAATATCTCTCTTCTTAGCGAAGCTGTTTGCACCTTTGCTCCTTCTCTCCCCTTCAGCTGCTAAAGATGTTCCAGAAAACAATGCTGCTTTTCTGATCAAGTTATTCAGCTCCAGCCTTGTCCCCATTAATGCAACAAACCAATCAAATCTACTTTATCCCTTGTGCAACTTGCACCGCGTGTCTATGTCCTTTTCCCAGACCAAACAGATGAAACCTGCCTGATTCCCAGTCTACATTGCATCTTCTTTGAATACTACATGAATAATCATTTGAATATAATATGAAAATAAAATCTAAACAGAGGTTGCAAGAGTTGGAATTTACAGCTCTTGTATTCAATGACAGCCAATGCCAAATTCAGAATCGGGTACTTTTTCAGAGACTCCATTCCTGTCACAGATGAAGGTTTTTTTTTAATTCATTCGCAAGTCGCGACTGTCTAGGCTAACCTTTACTGCACCAGGCCTGAATTGGAGCAGTTCATCAACTTCACCCACAACGTCCACCCTACTCTCAAATTCACTTGGTCCACTTCGGACACCTCCTTCCCTTTTCTTGACCTCACCATTTCCATCTCATGCATCAGTCTCCAGACGGACGTTTACGACAAGCCCACAGACTCTCACAATTACCTGGACTACACCTCCTCCCACTCAGTATCCTGCAAGAATTCCATCCCATTTTCCCAATTCCTCTGCTGCATGTGCTCAGAGGAGGAGACCTTCCCCTCCCAACCATCCCAGATGTCCACCTATTTTGAACTACGTGTTGCCCCCCCACTCTGTCATCCAGACAGCCCTCCACTGCACCACCTCCACTCCTTGTTCCACTGGCCTCACCCTTCCCTCCATACCCAATAAAGTCAGAGTCCCCCTTGTCCTCCCTCCATCCCACCAGTCTCTGCATCCAATGTATCATCCTTAAACACTTCACCAACTCCAACTACACCCCACCACCAAGAACATCTTCCCCTCCCCACCGCTCTCTGCCTTCTGTAAGGACTGTTCCCTCTGACAGTCTTTGGTTCACGCCACCTCCGCCATCGAACCCCAGGTACCTTTCCCTGCACCCAGAAAAGACGGAAAACCTGATAGTACACCAACCCCCTTCACCTCCATCCAGGGCCCCAAACAGTCCTTCCAGGTGAGACATTCACCTGCCTCTCCTCCAACCTGCATCAGGTGCTCCCGATGTGGTCTTCTCTACATTAGGGAGACTGAATGTAAACTTAGGGAATGATTCACTGAGCATCGCATGGGGGCCCACAGGGGCCAACCGGACCTCCCAGTCACTGACCATTTCAATTCCCCTTCCCACTTTCTTTCTGACATGACCATCCTTGGCCTACTCCATTGCCACAACGAACTACAGTGCAAATTGGAGAAACAACACCTCATCTTCCGCCTGGGCAGCCGACAGCCCGGAGGACGTAACATTGTGTTCTCAAGTTTCAAATAATGTCCTTCCCCATCTCCTGTCTCCCTTCCCATTCCTTCCACTCCTCCCTGTCACCAACTGGATTCATTCCTCTCATTGACCAACCAGGTTGTACCCTCTGCCTGTCTTCACCTATCCCCACTTCACCACCCTGTCCTCGGCATGGCCTTTATCTGCAGCTCCTCCCACACCCACCCCCAGTCCTGAAGAAGGGTTATACCTGAAATGTTGACTTCTCCACCTCCTGATGCTGCCTGGCTTGCTGTGTTCTTCCAGCCTCCTGCCTGTCTACCTTGGATTCCAGCAGCCGCAATTTTATTGCCTAGAGGCCAGTTAAGAGTCAACCACATTACTTTGCTCTGGAGTCATATTGAGATCAGACCAAGTAAGGACAATAGTGAAACAAATGGGTTTTTCCAACAATTGACAATGGTTTTCATAGTCACCACTCTTATTTCTCGAATTTTATTCCACCATCTGCCATGGCAGGATTTAAACCAGGCCCCCAGAACATTACCTGGTCTCCAGATTAACAATCCACAAGGCCATCACCTTTAAGTGAAATCAAACATCTTCAGAAACACCAAACACATGAATTCATTTGCCTGACATACAGTGATACTGAAGTCAACGGAGCTGAATATCAGATTGGTATACAGCTGGCAACTGGTGTGACACTGTTCCAGCCCCGATCAAATCCCAATCTCACTCCTAGAGTCTCTGTCAGTTTATCTCAACTGTCTGTGATGTAATTAATGTAACAGTGGGCAGTTATACGCCTCACTAAAAGAAAATACAAGCACGACATAACGAGCCAGAACTTACTTTTAATACTTGACTGAACAGAAGTTATGTGGAACGTGCAAATGTTACTGTATACAACACTTCATTTCAATTTACAAAGATACATCACTTTTGTTCACAACTTGAAGGTTACCGTACAATCTGAAATGGCCACTGAGTGATTACATTTGGAAAATCATGATAAAGGCAGCCACTGACAAGGTAAAATGAAGCAGTTATCACCGACATACTGCCCTTTGTTACACAGTGACATAGGATGGGGGATTGATAAGGAATGGAGAATTTGAATGAAGCTAACAAACATCGTAGCCAAATCAGCAAAAGTATATCAGAGACAAAGAAAATGCTTGCACTTTGCCAAATTGAAATGTGAAATATTTTCAGATTGAATATCAGTTTTGTTGTGTTTACATTAAGCTCTCTCTCTTCTCTATTGTGGATGTAAAATAATGTTCTCAAATGTCTCAGTTAAAGACATAAGGAAAGAAAAGAAAAGCTTCCTTAATTTGCCAATAAAAACAATTAAAATGCTATTAATCTCAAGCACAGCGTGGGGTGATTCAGCAGTCTGCAGCCATTCAGACCAAGTCATGTTCAGTTGGGTTCATTTCCCATACAGCATGTGGGTCAGTTAAGAGATATAATGAGCTCAGCTCTAAGAAAAATACACAGTTCATTCAGATTAAAGTAGCCTCTTCAGAGAGACCAGGGTAAAATATATATCCCCCTAAAAATGCTACAGAGTAAGACAAAGAATGGACTGACAAACCATTATTGCAGACAGGCATGAATTTGATAAAGCAATTGTATTTAGATGTATACAGTTTTCATATTTAATCAAAACAGAAGGGAAAATAACTGGCAGTGCAACACCTATATATACAGACTAGCACATTGCTAAGGTATAGGGTCACTATTAAATACAAAATGTGAGGTTCTTTTATAGCACTGTTTGTGCTCAAACGTCACCAGTTAACATCTGATATTGAAAGGGTTATCATCATTGTCAAGATGAAGATTCTCACTGTGGTCTGTGTGTTATTAGCAGTGTCATTGTGCAATTTAGGGCCACTTCTTCAATATTGTGAGAAAGAATGTCCTTTTGTCCAGGGGTATCAGAAAACACAATACAGCCACATACAATGGTTGGTCTAAATCTCAAGTTCAAATTTCTGAACAACCCTACAATCAGTGACTGCTTCATCAAAATAACTGGACACGAATGGTACCGCTCTATGGAATGTAATTACTGAATAATCAGCTATTGTATTTACTGTACAGATTATGCTATGCACTTTTATTATACACATTATACATTATACATATCACAATACAAAAAATAAATTATGGTGCTGCAACTATGTTATCAAGTGGATATGTCAGCCCACTAGTTCGTTCACTGTTATCTCTATCCATTTCTAATCCTCAGCACCAATACCCTCCTCCCTTAAACAGAAAGTAGCAGCCCACCAGAATGATAAATATGCACCTTCTAGAAACTAAAAGATTTAACATTGACACTCACTTTGAAGAGATACATTGAAAAACTACCAAGAGAGATAAGCTAACTTAGCTTGTCTAATTTTTATTGTAATGCATCAAGATCCCATTACGGGCTAACAGCATTCTAACTCAATCCTGCAAAAACACCTTGGACCAGCAATTCTTCCTGAGGAATTCGCAATCATGTTGCTATTAATTAAGATGCTGTTCGGTTCTGGTTCAGCATCAGTAGAATGAGAATGCAAACTTCTATTACAATCATTATTCCCTCATTTGGCCTTCCATTCCTGCTTCCCTCTGTCACAATAAACCTGATGTGGCCAGCATATTTCTCTGGTTATCTGTTCACTGGATGATAGGAGGTGCACTTGTAAAAGGCAGACTGGTTTGAGTGATTTCGCCACCTCCTCCCAGTGCCACAGAGAGCAGTTCTAGCAATCTGGCTGACATCAGGGGGTTAAAGAACAGCAAAGCTTGCGCACCAGTTGGCAATGGAATTTCTGATGACTTTCCGATCCTCCGGCTGGAAGTCTAATGTTCGAGCGAGTACCATCAGCTTGACAAGATGTGGGACAACATCATGCACCAATGAAAAGTTGAGCTGGGTGCTCATGAGGAGTGAACTTGCCTTTCAGAAGGATTCCCTCATCGCCTTTAACTGGATACTACCCGAATCTACACACAATTGGAAAACTCACTTCCATTTCAGTACCCGTTCTGGAGTTTTCCTAACCCGACCAGAGTCTGCTGCTGGGACAGGTTTCTTTTCTGTAGATTTCAGCAAACTATTGTTTCCTGTGCAAGTGATTTCAGTTTTATAGCTCGGTGTTTTACTCGCCTCTTGAGTCTTGCTCAATGGTTTTTGGCTACCTGCCCTTTTTAGATGAGCATTTTCATTGCTCCTTGTGTGGTTTGTCCCAGTGTACTTTGTTGTTGTTTGCCTTTGTGAAGCAGCTCTGGTAAGACTTGTTGTCTTGGGGGTTTGTGGAGATGTGCCGGGGATCCGCGCGGACTCTATCTTTTGGCGTCGAGATGATGATGCCACAGTATTCCTGGCAAAGTTAGGAGTTGGGTTTGGTGTGGCAATGCCACTTCTCTCAGTGTCTCCCCCTGCCCCACCAGTGTCTGTTCTCGACTTAGGGAAACCTCTTGTACTTGAGCGACAGATTTTAGTGCTTTCCTCTGGTTTCGGCCTGGGGATATTGTGGACTGGTTTAGCACTAGGTTTATGGAGGGAATCTCTACGCTTTGGCAGACTATTTGATGAGCTATCCAAAGAGCTAGTCCCCTTTGTTGTCTTCTGATCTGCAGTTGTACAGCTGAACCTCCGGGGGGTCTTTGAGCAGCTGTCCCTCCTATTCGACCCTGTTGCCTTTTGTGACTGTCTTAGTCCATCACTATTTGATGTTTTCGTTTCCAGTCTTTTAACACTATCTGATCTTCTAGTTGACTTTGAGATTGGCATAATCTTTTTTATTTCATCGTTATCTGAGTGGCTTGCTGTTCTTGGAGATTTGGGATGGACTGCACTACTGAAATAATGCCCTGTTGCTTTTACAATGGCCGCTGTTTTCTCTCTAACAGCCTGAGACTGCTTTACATTGGAAACCTGCTTTGCCTTCTTTGGCAAATCCAATTTCAGAGAGACTGCCTCATCAGTTAAAATGTTTTGATTGGCTATAGCTTTAGTGACAGGCAGAGAAAGATGGTCCGATGTCATGCGCTCTAACTCATGAGATGTTGCAATCTGGTCTCTGATCTGATTATCTTGGCTTTCCCAAACCTGACGTGATTCTTCGATGATTTCTTGACAAACAGCTTTTATTTCACATTTCTCTGAAGATCCAGAACGGTCCACATCATCTGTGTATCCCAACACAAAAAACACAGTTCCACACTCCTTATTTGGAATAAGGCTAGTGGGTGACTTTATGATATCTGAGTTCAATATAGAAACATCAGTGCTTTCATTCACTTTGTCCTTTTGTGGAGATGAGTGCGGATTTGAAACACAGTAAGGCTCATCATTGGAGTAGTTAAGGTTGGACAAAAGTACACTTGAGTTGGAGACACCAGGAGGCTGAAAATTCATATCTGTCTCGGGAGTCTGCAAACTCACATCTGTATCAGGAGTTTTCAAACTCACATCTGTGTCATGAGTAATAATACTCATACCTGTATCAGTAGTCTGCAAACTCACATCTGTAACAGAAGTCTGCAAACTCACATCTGTGTCAGGAGTCTGCAGACTCACGTCTGTGTCAGGAGTCTGCAAACTCACATCTACACTAGGAGTTTGCAAACTCAAGTCTTCTGCGTACTCTATGTCTGTTAGTGTAATTTCGTCACAGGTTGTTACTTGGCTAGAGTCAGCTGCTTTTGAATTGGAGTAATTAAAAATTTGTAAACCTTCAAGGACCCCAAGTTGCTCTCTGACTGCAGTAATCTGGTTTATATTTGTGGTCGCTGTGCTCTTTGTGTGATTCCAATTCTGTCTTATATTTTCATTGTTATTGGCAGCTTCATGTCCAGTCTGACTGATTGCATTGTCAGTCTCTGTGTTCCCTATGTTTGTTGTATAAATACTCTCTGTGTTCTCAGTAATGTAAGGCACAGCAGAGGCTCTGCGACGCAGGCTGTCTTTTACAGGCGTGCTAGGAGAAGAGCCCCAGTCTGAGTCAAAGTATGCATTATCTAAACTGCCTTCTCGAGTTTCTGACATCTCCTGCCAGGCTGCCCTCTGTCTGGAGCATCGTGCCATCGATCGAGGGATACTGTTGGATTTGGCCTGTTCATCTGTTTCACCAGCCTGCAGAAAGGACAGTAAATGGCTGTCCATAACCGAGCCTCCAGCCGAGCGGATGCGTCTGCTTCGTGTTCTTTTCACACCCCCCGGGCTTTGGGAACTTCGTTGTGTGAAAGCCAGAAGCTCATGGAGTCCATCTTTGATGAGAAGCTCCACATCATTTTCACTACTGCTCCGTCCGAATACAGCTCGCTCACCAGCCACCCACAGATGTCGTTTCTCTTCCAATTCCTTTAGCTTCTGCTGTTGACGGAGATCCTGGATTTCTCTGTCCCTGTTCTCCTGGGGAACAGACATTTCAATATTTCAGTCGCCAAGTATACATCATTTCAGGTCAATGACAATTTCTCATGTATAACTTAAAATAAATTCAGTGAAAAAAAAACAGATCAATTAGAGTTACCAGTTGACACACATGTGCATCAATATACAAACCTGATGCTGACATTTGCTCGCAGTACCATTCGACAGATCTCAACAGCTCTTCAATTGCTGATCAAAGTAGGGATGAGAGTTTGAAGTTAATTTAAAAACATGGGATAATGGCTATTGAGCCAGATTCTTTCATAATCAGATATCCACATGTAAAGATTCCAGCTCGGGCACTGGTTAGCAAAGAGGAATTTTAATGAGTTTTTCTCCTCTGCAGCTCAGGAAGGAGTGATAAACCCAATAGGTGATTCCTACTGCTGCTCTGGCTGAGAACAATCAACTCAACTGAGACTGCAGGCCAGATTGGAGGATTTCCTTAGCACCATGTGATTCTGTTCCACACTGACCAGTGCAACTTCCAGTTGACATTGCAGAGCTGCTGGCCTGACTGCACAGCTGCTCCACCCAACTGTATTTACCATAACTGCAGCTGGTACCTGGTTTCAAAACTTGAGATCAAACAATTAAGAGAATTTCTTTCTGGCATTCAGTAAACTTGATCATCAACGCTCAGGCTGCTGTCAGACATTTCTGGGATGGATTCGCTTCGCACAGTGAGAAAAAGTACTTGCAAAGCAATTGCAACCATTCTAGATCAGAGTAGGATATGATCTGTCTTACCTTGACAGCTTTTTTAAAACGCTCACAAAAGTCTCGAAATATCTTAAAACATTCTTCTAATTTCATTGTTTCTTTATCTTCACAGAAGAAGTCGATGAGAGTGTTGGTCTCCCTTTGCAAATCCTCTCGCTCTCTCTCTAATTTATCCACTTCTTTTAAAGCTTGCTACAGTGAAACAGACACAGACTGTGTGAATGCTGGATGGAAATCAAATCAAAAAGGCCTACATTTTTAATAAATATCAACCACACACAAAAAAATAAACTAACATTAAAATACCACCATCCGCCCCTTCAACCTGGAACCCATTTTGCTATGACACTATGAGGTTATTTAATCCCTGTCACTGAGGTCAAAATTCTGCAACTCACTTTCCAACAGCAGTGTATGTACCGACAGCTGTGGTTCAAGAAGGCAGCTCATCACCATGTTCTCAAGGGTCGTTAGAGATGGGCAGTAAATGCCAGTCTTACCAGTTACATTCCATAACAAAATAATGAAACCTTATTTTAAAAAGTTATACAATGTGAATTTGTGGATTTCAACACCTTCTCAAAACATGTATAAAATAGCTTTCTTCATTTTTCAAAATATAGTAACACGATTTAAAAAACAGATAGTACTGAAAGATATCCAACATCAGTCATGTGGGATAATTATTACACATAATTATAAAACTATTTACATTACCGTTAATGCATTAATTAAAACTATTAAAACTAATTATTGTAAAATGATTACATTTGAATCATTGAATTACACCTGTCAAATTTTGCTCTGTTCTGTTTTGAGAAAACAGGAAATGTTACTCATTTGTAAGTCATTGTAATGCATGTTTCCTTCATGCATTATAAGTTCATGTGAATGCCCAGTTTGTTCTGCAAGGTGACCATCCTTGGTATCCTCATTTACAAAGTATTCTCGGGTATGGAGACTTGCTCTGTCATTCTACGAGATTGTTCCTTTCCCCCTGCAACTCTAGGAGAAAGTGAGGACTGCAGATGCTGGAGATCAGAGCTGAAAATGTGTTGCTGGAAAAGCGCAGCAGGTCAGGCAGCATCCAAGAAGCAGGAGAATCGACGTTTCGGGCATGAGCCCTTCTTCAGGAATGAGGAATCTTCAGGAATGAGGAAACCTGATTCCTCATTCCTGAAGAAGGGCTCATGCCCGAAACGTCGATTCTCCTGCTCCTTGGATGCTGCCTGACCTGCTGCGCTTTTCCAGCAACACATTTTCACCCCTGCAATTCTATACTTGCCAAATTCCAAATTCTTGTGTTTCATAAATGTTTCTTACTTGGACATGTGTGCTATGATTACAAATCTCCCCACTGCTAGAAGGCTTGGACTAATCTTTTAAATTATATTAAATGTCAAAAAATAACTCTTTCAGCCTTAGACTACATGCTTAGAATTAATTTCCACATCTGATAGAAATATTAAATATTTTTATTCTATCCTTAGACTGCTTGCAGCAGAACAGAGTTTTAATGACACAGTTGTTAACTTCATAAAATGAGATTTCATGATGGTTTTTTTCCTAACTTATAATCATGCCTTTATTTGTAAAATGACAGACATATCTTTTCAGGCATAATGATAACAGATTGGATTAAATACTTTTTGGTGATTTAGTCCATCAAAATTCTGCACATAATTTTATAAATTCTAAATATATTTTTAATAGTGTAATTCTAACAGAAACAGAATACATTTTGAGCATATTCCGGGTGGCACCATGGTTCAGTGGTTAGCATTGCTGGACCCGGGTTCGATTCTAACCTCAGGCAACTGTCTGTGTGGAGTTTGCACATTCTCCCTGTGTCTGCATGGATTTCCTCTGGGTGCTCTGGTTTCCTCCCACAATCCAAAAATTTGTAAGATAGGTGAATTGGCCATGCTAAATTGCCCACAGTGTCCAGGTATGTACAGGTTAGGGTGGATTGGCCATGCTAAATTGCCCATAGAGCCCAGGGATATGTAGGTTAGGGTGGATTGGCCGTGCTAAATTGCCCATAGTGTCCAGGGACGTGCAGATTAGGGTGGATTGGTCATGTTAAATTGCCCATAGTGTCCAGGGATGTGCAGGTTGGCATGGGAAATGCAGGTTTATAGGGATGGCATGGTCTGGGTGGGACATTCTTTGGAGGGTCGATATAAACTCAATGGGCTGAATGACCAGCTTCCACACTGTAGGGATTCTATGATTTGATTCAGTATTGGAGTTTTTATCCACAAGTCAATACGTGCACAGCAACTGTATGTTATCTATGACTTACTTACAGGATAATTTCTGTACTCAGCAACTAAACATGAGTATTCTGTACACAGTCAAACAAATCTCGCCAGGAACTTTCGATATGTGTGATAGGCACAACATGGAGAGCTTAATACTAACAGTAGCCAACAGACAAAGCTATGTATAGTTATCTTTCTGGCTTAGACTAGTTACTGCAACATGTCAGTGTTGTTCATAAATTGAATACAATTATCTTATATATTCACCAGCAAGATGCTAATTAAGTAATCTTCGCACCTTTGAAAAGCTGTCAAGTGAATAGACAAGCACAGTACCTTTTAACACTGACTCACCTGAGTGAAATCCTCCATTTGATGCAGGAGTTCAAAGTCTTGCTTTAAATTTACTTGCAGCCATTTTGTCCTGCTAACAAGTGATTGCAGCTCTCCATCGATGCTGTCTACTGACAATCTTAAATGAAAATATACATTAACACCAAATCAGAATTCCACATAAGAGAAAGCTTTATACTGGTTTTATTCTCTGCATCACCTCGTAGTTAGCCTTAGACAAAGTCTCCTAACATAAAACTGTACCTGAAATGGCAATAAGTCAATTATGAATGGTGGAGTTTTATGTAAAGCAACGCAGTATCTATTTGAGTAGCTATCACACTGTTCACCAGCACTGTTATAGAGCACTTATGTGAGTTACATGAAAAACACCACAAGTGATGAAAATCTGCAGATGAAGCAGCAAATTCATAGAAAGTCAGTAACTATAATATGCACGGGTAGGTTATGATATCTTCAGGTGCAACCTAACTGAATATTGATTAATCTGCTATATATTTCAGATTTTATTTTATTCATCCAAGTTTTTGTTTGCGAGTTACCACCTTGGACTTCAACTCTATTTTTTTATTTCCTAAATATTGAAATAAGGAATTTTAAAAATTCTGATACCAAACTACATCCCTTTTCTTGCCTTGTTTGCTTTTGAACTTGTTTCGTCCTGTTTCCTTCCTATTGGGAACACAGGATGTCAAAGCTTTCAGAAACAGTGAGTACTCGATTTACAGTTTGACATTAACAATATCAAAACTCTGTTTGAACTACTGGGAAAAGTAGGTCATTTGGACTTTCTATCTCTTTAACGGGCACCTGAACCACTAAAATATCAGCAGAGAATTTGTTCTCTCAATGGCGTAATTCACGTGTGCTTCAGAGGATGCCAGAACAGTAGCAAGTTAAGTGACTGTGAGAATATCTATGGAATTGTGGGAAAGGCAAGGAAGTTGAACATCCAGGGTTTCCCAGAAACATTATCTTATTTCTTGCATCATCTTCAAGGCTGAACTGTAGTGCTTCAAACAGACGTCCCCTGCCATATCCTTACATTATCCTATCATTTAGGTTAAACCTATCGTTAAACCTTATGATAGGTAGGGTCAACGATAGGTTAAACGATAGGTTAAATGATAGGTTAAACGATAGGTTAAATGATAGGTTAATGATAGGTTAAACCTATCGTTTAACCTATCATTAACCTATCGTTTAACCTATCGTTTAACTTATCATTAACCTATCATTTAACCTATCGTTTAACCTAAAATTTAACCTATCATTTAACCTATCATTAACCTATCATTTAACCTACCATTAACCCATCGTTTAACCTATGTTTAACCTATCATTAACCTATCGTTTAACCTATCATTTAGCCTATCATTAACCTATCATTTAACCTACCATTAACCTATCATTTAACCTATTGTTTAACCTATCATTAACCTATCGTTTAACCTATCATTTAGCCTATCATTAACCTATTATTTAACCTACCATTAACCTATCATTAACCTATCGTTTAACCTATCGTTTGTAAGAGGTTATGGTACACCATGATGCTCAGACCCAAAGGTGAGGTGCATTTTTGTGAATCTAACCTGTACTGGTAGCTTTTATCTAGCATGAATATCCAGGTAATGACAAAGCTAAGCACTGCTAATGTTTGCATAGTAGACTCCAGGTACGTGATGGAAACAAAAGGAATAATAATAAACACAATCACTTCATTTATCCCACCTGCAAGTTGACATTGGTTATGGAATAGTTGGAAATCGTGCGTGACCTAAAGATTATCAGGTGTGTCTGCCGAAGTTTGTTTTTAAAATATGAATTATCTGAGCTCTATTTATGACTTCTCTTGGGACAAATGTATAATTTGATAGCTATCTGCTTTGTCTGTTTTGACCTGACGTTTGTTTCCTAATCTTTGATCTGAATGTGTGTGTGTGGGTGGGAGGAGGAACAGAAAATTACAACTTAATGTGTTACCTCGCCGCCTCCTGGACATGCTTCAGCTTTTCAGGGAAAACTGAAAGGTTTGCGTCCTTTTTTTGGGCTTCCTATTGGACAAAAAGACCATTGTTACTGGCTTCTTCTTACAAATACAAAGAGGAATAACTGACACAATTGAAATCGCATTTCATCTTCCTTTGTGTTAGTCAACTTGCGTCAGAACTTTTTCTGATGTGCTGAGTGAAAAGTGAATTATGCTTTCTCAGACCTAATGGCGTATCTTATCAGAAGGTTAACCATAGAGTCATAGAGATGTACAGCACGGAAATAGACCCTTCGGTCCAACATGTCCATGCCGACCAGATATCCCAACCCAATCTAGTCCCATTTGCCTGCACTTGCCCCATATCCCTCTAAATCCTTCCTATTGATATTCCCATCCAGATGCCTTTTAAATGTTGTAATTGTACCAGCCTCTACCACATCCTCTGGCAGCTCATTCCACACATGCACCACCTCCTGCGCGAAAACTTTGCCCCTTAGGTCCCTTTTATATCTTTCCCCTCTCACCCTAAACCTATGGCCTCTAGTTCTTGACTCCACACCCCAGGGAAGAGACTTTATCTATTTATCCCATCCCATGCCCTTCATGATTTTATAAACCTCTATAAGGTCACCCCTCAGGCTCCGACGCTCCAGCGAAAACAGCCTATTCAACCTCTCCCTATATCTCAAATCCTCTTCCCTGGCCCCTTTGCAGAGATGGATTTTCAACAATTTATGATGGGAAATTGCTGTCCAGTTCTGAGCTGATTCCCAGGAAAATGGGAATCTCTTCATTCCCCCCCCCACCATGCAAAGTGTAATTAACTTGATCACTGTTGCGGACACCACAAGTAATGCCTGAATACAAACCAGAACAACAAAGTGCAGCAAGTTCATTCCTGGTTTGTTTGCCTTTGTGTCTGCAAGCTTCAGTAATGAAGAGAGCTTGAAGCCCACAGCATTCCCAGCGTGACCTCCCTAATGAGAAATGAGAAAGATGCCATCCATGAGAAAGAACCATTTGTATTGGTTGTGCGGCATTAAAAATAAAACAAGAAAAAACTTGATTATAAATCACTTACAGCATTCATGATATTGCCGGCCTGCAGAACCAAATGCAGAATTGCATGAAGTTCCTCACACGCCATCAATTCTGAAAAATGTTAATAAGGGTACAAAGTTCAGTTAGACACCAAAAGGCACTGTCAATGGATTGTGAAGCAGACAACAGCATTTTTAGAACTTTGCAACTGAAATATTTGCAGTTTCTTAATCAACAAATGCAGGCATGAGGCAGACATCCACTCAGATCGAAAACCCAACTTCTGAGAAAAAATATTCATCCTCTGGCTTTCTCCCTCCACATCTGAAAGGTTGGACAACCTTTTGAGGTCAGGTTCCTTTGGCAATAGACACTTTAGATTGGATTTGATTAGATTCTCTACAGCGTGAAAACAGGCCCTTTGGCCCAACCAGCCCACACCGACCCTCCGAGGAGTAACCTACCCAGACCCATTTCCCTCTGACTAATGCAACTAACATTATGGGACAATTTCGCATGGCCAATTCACCTAACCTGCACATCTTCGGATTGTGGGAGGAAACCTACGCAGACACGGGGAGAATGTGCAAACTCCATAGAGACAGTCACGCAAAGCGGGAATTGAACCCGGGTCTCTGGCGCTGTGAGGCAGCAGTGCTAACCACTGAGCCACCGTGCCGCCCGAACTTCACTTCACTTCACTATTCTATTCATGCGCAAGTCTAACCAGTGCACGTTGACAGTACAAACAATATATGTGATAATCACAGCTGAGCCCAACGTGTCCTCACCAGGTGTTCACACACATTTGATTTGATTTATTACTGTCACGTGTATCGAGGTACAGTGAAAAGTGTGGTCTTATGTACTTTACGGGCAGATCATACTATACAAGTGCATCAGGGGAACAGAACAGAGTGCAGGATACAATATTGTAGCTGCTGAAAAGGTATAGTGAGAGATCAACATTAATGTTAAAGAGGTCCTTTCAAAAGTCTGATAACATACAGCTGCAGCAGGGCCTGATGGATCACAGTCAGAAATAAGACCCACACCAAAACTATAATCAAGTGGAAAGGTTTGCAAGGCTGGATTCACAGCCACGTTTCGACCATGCATTAAAACGAATATATTGCATTGCAGAACATTACAAACTTTAAAAAATATATATTCATCCTTTCCAAGTGAGTAGATGACTGGCACTTGAGGATTGTGCTAATGTAATTCACCAGGTGTACTGAATACCTTTTGTGGCTGTTCGGATTGCTCTCATTTCTTTGTAGAGAGTAAAGCAGGCAGGAGAAAATTCTTCTTTAAGAACCATAGCCTCCACCCTCAGGGCATAGCTGCAAACCAGAAAAATCATGATCTGTGTTTCATTACACATTTGTATATTCCATTTGCACACATTTGTATATTAATATGGAGCACAGACTGGGCGAATATTTGTTTACACATAAAACTGTGGGGTGGGGTGGGGTGGGGGTCCAGTTGCCAGGCACCACGGTGCAATGCATTGTCCCCATTGGTGTCATTGAAGAACAAGACACAGGTCACATAAAACCAATAGACATGGATGTAGAAGCAGGCAACTCGGCCCCTTCAGGCTGCTCTAACATTCAATGAGATTGTGGCTGATCTGGTCTGACTTGTCTCCCTTTCCCAATAATCCTGGATTCCCTAACTGGTGAGAATCTGTCTGTCTCACCCCTGAATGTACTTAATGAACTGGCCTCTAAATCTTCTGCAGTATAGAGTTCTACAGAATCATTATCCCCTCAGAGAAGAAATTCTTCCTCATCTTTATCTTCAGTTTGCAACCCCTCAATCTTACATTGTACCCTCTGATTCTAGACTCTTCCGCAAGGGGAAACAGTCTCTCTACATCTAACCTGTCAATTCCTCTAAGAATCATATATGTTTCAATATGAGATCATCTCTCATGCATCCAATTTCCAATGAATACAGACACAGCTTACTCATAAGGAACCCCCCCCCCCCCCCCCGCCATACCTAGGGTCAATCTTGTGAACCTTCTCTGGACTTCCTCCACTGTAACTATATTGCTCCTTAGATAAGGGAACCAAAACTGTTCACAGTATTCCGATTATGGTCTGACGCATGTCTTTTATCGTTTTAGCAAAACCTTCTGACTTTTATATACCATTCCTTTTGAAATAAAGGCCAACATTTCATTTCTCTTCCCTATTACCTGACAAATGTTTTGAGATTAATGCTTGAGGACTCCCAAATCAAAAAATGAGACAACTTTCTAGTTTTTCCCAAATTAAATAATATTCAGCTCCTCTGTTCTTACTGCTAAAACGCATATCCTAATATTTTTCCACATTATATTCCATCTGCTGTGTTTTTGCCCATTCACTTAAATTGTTTCTAATTCCTACAGTTGACTTTTTGTGTCATCCGCATTAATTGCTTTCCCACCTACTTTTGTGTCATCTGTAAACTTGGCAATAATACTATACATTCATTTCCCTTTTCCAAATCATTAATATATATTCTAAATAATTGTGGCCCCAATATTGATCCAAGTGGAACAAACACAAAATGCTGGAGAAACTCAGCAGATCCGGCAACATCTGTAAAGAGAGAAGCAGCATTAACATTTCAAGCCCAATATCACACTTCTTCAGACACTGACCCAGGTGGCACTCCACAAGTTACAGGGTGCCATTCTGAAAATGCCCCACTTATATTAACTCTCTTTATTCTATTAGTTAGCCAATCCTCTACCCTGCTTAAAGAATATTGCCAATAACATGGACTCATCTTTTTTAAATAGTCTAACATACTGTACCTTATTGAATGTCTTCTGGAAATTCAAGTATCCTTCATCTACTCATTCTACTTCATCTATCTGTTCATTATCTCTTTAACAATCGGAATATATTTGTCAGGCAGGATTAACCCCTTCATGAAGTGATATTGACTCTGTTTGATCATATTATATATTTGATATTACGAGCTTTCTCATAGTTTTGAACATTTCCCAATGACAGGTTAAGCTAATCTGTTTGTCTCCTTCTCTTTATGAATAAGGCTGTTACACTGGGAGTTTCCCAATCCTCTGGGACTCTTCCAGAGACCAAGGATTCTTGGATGACTACAATCTGTGCATCCGGAATCTCTTTAGACACTTCCTTTCATATTCTAGGATGCAGCCTGCCAGGTCTAGGAAAATGATTAACCTTATGCCCCATTAGTTTCCCTCTAATTATACTTACTGTATTTTCTCACCTCCTTTTGCCCCTTGATTATTTAGTATTTTTGGATGCTATTGGTGTCCTTTACCATGAAGATTGATGTAAAGTAATCAGTCAACTCCTCTGGTATTTCCTTGTTTCCCCATTATTATTTTCCCAGTCACATTTGCAAAGGGGCCTATGTTTATTAGATTAGATTAGATTACTTACAGTGTGGAAACAGGCCCTTCGGCCCAACAAGTCCACACCGCCCTAACGAAGCGCAACCCACCCATACCCCTAACCTAACACTACGGGCAATTTAGCATGGCCAATTCACCTGACCTGCACATCTTTGGACTGTGGGAGGAAACCGGAGCACCCGGAGGAAACCCACGCAGACACGGGGAGAACGTGCAAACTCCACACAGTCAGTCGCCTGAGGCGGGAATTGAACCCGGGTCCCTGGCGCTGTGAGGCAGCAGTGCTAACCACTGTGCCATTGTGCCGCTTCTCTCTTCCTTTTCATCTATTTAAAGAAGCACTTACAGTCTATTTTGAAATTACTAGTTTGCCCTCATAGTTTAGTTCCTCCCTCTTTATTATTTGTGATCATCTTTTTTTGGCTTCTAAAACTTTCCCAGATCTCTGGCAGAGCACTAAACTTTGCAAAGTTGTCTTTTTTTTTTAATCAATTCAATACTATGCTCAACTTCCTTGGTGAACCATAGTCAGTTTAACTCGTTCCTAGAATTGTGAGTCAGGAGCTCGCTGCTTAAATATCTTTCATTGTTCCTCAACTGTTTTACTGCTGAACCCTTTTCTCCCCCTCCCCCCCCCACCACTCTAGCCAACTCTGCCCTCTTCTCTATTTCATTACACTTACTTAAGTAAACACAGTTGTTTCCAACCCAAGTTTCACACCCTCAAACAGAGTACTAAATTCTAACATGTTATGGTCATTGTTTCCTGGTGGATATTTTACTCCTGAGATCATTTGTTAAACCTGCCTTATTATGCATTAACAGATCCAAACTAGTCTGATTTCTGGTTGGATCTATAATTCGCAGCTTGTGGTAAACATGTGCTTACAATCAATGTAGTCAGTAAAGTAGAAACAAATCATAGTCCCTTGGTTTTTTTCAGAGCAGTGTCATGTTATCTTACCTTGGCACACGCAGCAGCAGGACCATGAATGAATCTGCAAGTGATAGCTTGTTCACATCATCTTTGAAGGCTTGTAACCTCTTTACCTGCAGGATTGACATGTTACTCAATGGATACTGTCACTTCTTGTAATGGAAAATAACGAGGAATGAAACTTGCCAATTATTGGCACATTTTAAGATATGACTTGTTGTGAAAGCCAAACACAATAATAAAAAAAGTGTGCAAGTGATACCCACTGAATTGCAAAATCATCCAATTCTTACAGCGCAGAAGACCTTGTGGCCCAGCATGTCCACACTGGCTTTCTACAAGAGAAACTCACATTACCCTGCTGTCTCCATATCCCTGCAATTTCTTTTCCAAGTGTTTTTCCATAAATCTTAATCAAAACTGCTTCCAGTGCATTCCTAAGGAATGTACTCCAGATCCTAACCACTCCCTGTGTGAAAACATTTCTCCTCATGTCAACCATACGGTCACAGAGTCATAGAGATGTACAGCACGGAAACAGACCCTTCGGTCCAAGTCATCCATGCCAACCCGATATCCTAACCCAATCTAGTCCCACCTGCCAGCACCCAGCCCATATCCCTCCAAACCCTTCCTATTCATATACCCATCCAATTGCCTTTAAATGTTGCAATTGTACCAGCCTCCACCACTTCCTCTGGTAACTCACTCCATACAGGCACCACCCTCTGTGTGAAAAAGTTGCCGCTTAGGTCTCTTTTAAACCTTTTGCCTCTCCCTTCAAACCTATACCCTCTAGTTTTGGACTTCCCCCACCCCAGGGAAAAAAACTTTATTTATTTACCCTATCCATGCTCATCATGATTTCATAAGCCTCTATAAAGTCACCCCTCAGCCCCTGATGCTCCAGCGAAAACAGCCTTAGTCTATTCAGCCTCTCCTTATAGATCAAACCCTCCAATTCTGACAACATCCTTGTAAATCTTTTCTGAAGCCTTTCAAGTTTTACAACATCCTTCCTATAGCAGGGAGACCAGAATTGAATGCAGTATTCCAACAACAGCCTAACCAATATCCTGTACAGCCACAACATGACCTCCCAACCCCAATACTCAATGCACTGACCAATAAAGGAAAGCAGACCAAATGCCATCTTCACTATCCTACCTGTCTGCAACTCCACTTTCAAGGTGCTATGAACCTGCACTGTAAGGTCTCTTTGTTCAGCAACACTTCCTAAGACCTTACCATTAAGTGTATAAGTCCTGCCCTGATTTGCCTTTCCAAAATGTAGCAGCTCACATTTATCTAAATTAATCTCCATTTTCCACCCCTCAGCCCATTAGCCCAACTGATCAAGATCCCGTTGTAATCTGAGGTAATCTTTTTCGCTGTCCACTACAGCTCCAATTTTGGTGTCATCTGCAAACTTACTGACTATACTTCCTATGTTCACAGCCAAATCATTTATATAAATGACGAAAAGCAATGGACCCAGCACCGATCCTTGTGACACACCAGTGTCAGAGGCCTCCAGTCTGAAACGCAATGATCCATCACCACCCTCTGTCTTCTACCTTGGAGCCAGTTCTGTTTTCAAATGGCTAGTTCGCTCTCTATTCGTGTGACCTGACCATGCCAACCAGTCGCCCATGTGGAACCTTTTCCACTGCCTTACTGAGGCCTGTATAGATCATGAGTGGTGCTTTTCTCATTCACCTTAAATTGGCGACCTCTGGTTTTTCATCCTTCTGCCTAAAGGGAACAGTTTCTCTTTATCTACCTTTCTGGTTTTCTTTTATCACCTCTCCTCTGAACTATCTCTTCTCCTAAAAAGACCGACTCCAAATTCTCCAAACCATCTTTATTTAAGGAAGTCTTTGTCCCTGAAACCGTTCTCTTAAGTCTTCCCTGCACCTATTCAAAAGCCTCCTAATTCTTGGAAATTGCATTGCACAGCGTTAGCCAGTTGGGACTGATTCAGTGGTTTATAAGAATCATTATGATTTCTTAGTTTTGGATTCAATGTGTCTATTTACAAAGCTCAACTTCCCAGATGCCTTTTTAGGGACCTAATAACATGCATGCATATAAACCCAACTCTCTCTCTGTTCCTCCAACTCCTTTAGAATGGTTTCCTATAGTTTATTAATTGCTTGGCAGAATCAAACTTGAACATTGTTGAAAGGGGAGACGTGTTGCAGAAGCTTTTTCTCTTGTACTCATCAGGACAAATGCAGGAGTACCGACTCTTACATGGTCACATCTCTGTCCATTACCAACACTTAGAAGGACATATTGTTGATTCAAGCAGCCAACTGTTTTGACAAGTGGGCCAATGAACGTTTTGATATGAGATGTGCCTACTCTACCTCAAATTACCCATGGAAAGAAATAGGACTTGAAAAATTGAAGCAAGGAATTATTTTTGGTATTATGGGACCACTTCAACAACTGCTTGCATTTTATATATCTACTAAATGTATACAAATTGCTCAAAATTACTTCACAGAACTGTAACAGAAGAAAGAAAGAGATATGAGAAAGGATGATGAAATAAAAGATGGGGAGTGAAAAATGACATGGTGAGGTGGAATGTTTCAGTAAAGGAATCTGATTGTGAGGCCTTGATGATTGAAGCTGCTGAAAATGTGTTGCTGGAAAAGTGCAGCAGGTCAGGCAGCATCCAAGGAGCAGGAGGATCGACGTTTCGGGCATGAGCCCTTCTTCAGGATGATTGAAGGAAAGGTGGCCATTTTCAAACAACCATCAGATTGGTGGTGTGGTGTATCATTACCATACATGTGGAAGCTGAGTGTGTGTCCTTCAGTAAGGGGTAACATGTTGGTGAAGAACCAAGAAGGGAACCTAAATAGCTCCTTAGTGGCTTGATGTTAGCAGGACTTCTACACTTAATTGTAAGGTCCTAGGGAGTGTTGCTGAACAAAGAGACCTTGGAGTGCAGGTTCATAGCTCCTTGAAAACGGAGTCGCAGGTAGATAGGATAGTGAAGGCGGCGTTTGGTATGCTTTCCTTTACTGGTCAGAGTATTGAGTACAGGAGTTGGGAGGTCATGTTGCGGCTGTACAGGACATTGGTTAGGCCACTGTTGAAATATTGCATGCAATTCTGGTCTCCTTCCTATCGGAAGGATGTTGTGAAACCTGAAAGGGTTCAGAAAAGATTTACAAGGATGTTGCCAGGGTTGGAGGATTTGAGCTACAGGGAGAGGCTGAACAGGCTGGGGCTGTTTTCCCTGGAGTGTCAGAGGCTGAGGGGTGACCTTATAGAGATTTACAAAATCATGAGGGGCATGGATAGGATAAATAGACAAGGTATTTTCCCTGGGGTGGGTGAGTCCAGAACTAGAGGTTTAGGGTGAGAGGGGAAAGATATAAAAGACACCTAAGGGGCAACTTTTTCACACAGAGGGTAGTGTGTGTGTGGAATGAGCTGCCAGAGGATGTGGTGGAGGCTGGTACAATTGCAACATTTAAGAGGCATTTGGGTGGGTGTATGAATAGGAAGGATTTGGAGGGATATGGGCTGAATGCTGGCAGGTGGGACTAGATTGGATTGGGATATCTGGTCGGCAACGAGTTGGACCGAAGGGTCTGTTTCTGTGCTGTACATCTCTATGACTCTATAACAGGTTAAGCAAGCTGGATCACACTGTTATCGTGCAGTGGTATTTTTGATAACAGGGTGCTGCCATTAATGCAGAACAACATTCTACCCACCATCCAATTCAGCCACAGTGTCACTGAATTTCAGTACTTGTGCAACGCCAGGTATACAGGCTGCACATCCCAATAATCTGCCATTCATCAACAACATATTGCTGTGGCTGATCATAACCAGCACAGTACAGGCTGTACTCAACCAGCTCACTATTTCAGTACTGACAAGGAAAGACACCTTTTGGTGAAACTTTACATCTTGCACTCATCAGAATAATTTGCAACTCAGCAGGAAAGCCAAACACATATACTGCATGAGGAGTGTGCTGATTCATTTGTAAGTGGACTCTGACTGGTAGAGGTTGCCATGGAGAATGCATCAATTAATGATGGTTAACAGTTAACTGCTAAGTGTTTAAACTGTCAATCGGGTTGACAACTTCGACTGGACAAGGCACTGCCCTGAGAAATGAACCTGTCATCTACTTTGTTGCATTGAAACAGAGACTCTACCAATCCGGATTGCTTGTTTGCCAAATAAACTCACTCACTCTCATGCACTGATTATCTGATACTGATTGTCTCTATCTCCTTGGGAGGCCACTAGCAAAGCCGAGAGGTTTTCCTGGTCGGCCTTCTGAGAATGTGGGAGGGCAAATATATTCATCAATGATTTAGAAGAGGGCACTGTTGGTATGATCAGCAAGTTTGCAGATGACACAAAGATTGGTGGAGTAGCAGAAAGCATAAGGGACTGTCAGAGAATACAGGAGGATATAGACAGACTGGAGAGTTGGGCGGAAAAGTGGTAGATGGATTTCAATCCAGCCAAATGTGAGGTGATGCATTTAGACAAGACTAATTCTAGAGCAAATTATACAATGAACAGAAGAGCCTTGGGAAAAGTTGATGGGCAGAGAGATCTGGGAGTACAGGTCCATTGTACCCTGAAGGTTGCTGCACAGGTGAATAGAGTGATCAAGAAGGCATATAGTATGCTTGCCTTCATTGGACGGAGTATTGACTATAAGAGCTGGCAAGTCATGTTAAAATTATACAAGACATTGGTTCGGCTGCATTTAGAATACTGTGTACAGTTCTGGTCGCCACATTACCAAAAGGATGTGGACGCTTTGGAGAGGGTGCAGGGAAGGTTTACGAGGATGGTGCCTGGTATGGAAGGTGCTACCTATGAAGAGAAGTTGAATAGGTTAGGTTTATTTTCATTAGAAAAAAGGAGATTGAGAGGTGACCTGATTGAGGTTTACAAAATCATGAAGGGAATAGACAGGGTGGATAGAGACAAGCTTTTTCCCAGGGTGAGGGATTCAATAAGGAGAGGTCACGCTTTCAAGGTGAGAGACGGAAGGTTTAAGGGGGATACATGCGGCAAGTACTTCACACAGAGGGTGGTGGGCGTTTGGAACGGGTTGCCAGCCGAGGTGGTAGAGGCAGGCACGGTAGATTCATTTAAGATTCATCTGGACAGATGCATGAGTAGGTGGGGAGCAGAGGGATACAGACACTTAGGAATTGACCGACAGGTTTAGACTGTAGATTTGGATCGGCTCAGGCTTGGAGGGCCGAAGGGCCTGTTTCTGGGCTGTAAATTTTCTTTGTTCTTTCTTTGTTCTAGCCATGTAGCGTCTATTTAATCCACAAGCTAACAACTAGTGTCGACTCCGGGATAATGAGTGTCAGTTAGATCAATAATTCCTGGTGACCAGAAATCCGATATCAGCTTAATTGGGGGCCTGGTAGTTTGGTTTCCTCAGTGCCAGCGAATTTACATGGGACTTTGTCCATCATTCAGCCATTGTTCCCACTGCCATGCGCTGCATAAATTCTATCCTCAAGAAGACACGGGAGAAGCAAGGAGTAACACGATTTGGAGATGGCACTGGACAGGAGTGAGGAGACAGGTGAGGGCCAGAGCTTTCTACAGCAGATGTTAGATTGGATGAGAGAAAATGGTAGAGGAGTGAATGAAGGGAACAACCAGTTCAGCTCTGGGTCAGGAGGGAACAACATAGCTAATCATTGTATTTAGAATCCATACAGTGTGAAAATAGGGCATTCAGCCCATTTCAACTCTCCAAACAGCAACCCACCCAGGTTCAGCCTCCTGCAATCTTGCATTTCCCATGGCTAACCCACCTCACCTGGACACGATGGACAATTTAGCAAGGCCAACCCATCTGAACTGGAGCCCCCAGAGGAAATCCATACAGGCACAGGGAGAATGTGCAAAATCCACAGAGACAGTCATCCAAGGGTGGAATTGAACCTGGGTAACCTATTGCTGTCAGACAGCAGTGCTGGCCAGTGAACCACAATGCCAGCTCAAAGCCTGTTCTGGGTTTTTGACCTCAGGTAGAATCTGTGGGTCTCGGAGTTGACTTCGGCATATATTCACCAGAATTATATTGAGATTAAAGGCTTTAAATTATTAGGGAAGATTGTTTAGACTCAGATTGTAGCTCTTTGAGAAGGGGCAGAATGGTTGCTTAGTGGTTAGTGCTGTTGCCTCACAGCACCAGGGACCTGGGTTCGGTTCCAGTCTTGACCAACTGTCTGTGTGGAGTTTGCACGTTCTCCCTGTGTCTGTGTGGGTTTCCTCTGGGTGCTCCAGTTTTCTCCCACAGTCCAAAGATGTGCAGGTTAGATGAATTGGCCATGCTAAATTGCCCACTGTGTTCAGGGATGTGTAGGCTCGGTGTATCAGCCAGGGGAAATGCAGGGTTACTTGGAGAGGGTAGGGGGATGAGTCTGCATGGGATGGTCTATGGAGGATTGGTGTGGCCATAGGGGATAGTCTTAAAATTCCAGGCTGATGTCAGGAAGTCTTCTCCATATTAACAAAATCTGGAACCTGGCTTCCCATAGAACAACTACTGGTCAGCCAATTCAAAATTTCAAATCAAAGTATTAGATTCTTCCTGAGAATATTGGGCTGGATTTTATCGTCTTCTACAAGCAATTCAGCATCTACCCTTACGTTTTCATAATTATGCAAGTGACTGGGATGATTCAGGGGGCCAAGCCGAATACGAATCAATTAAAGACCTTAAGTCAGCAGTTCCCACACTGTGGCTGGAGTCGAACTGGACAAAGCCAACCACCAGTTTTCCCCAGTCCCCTATTGCCACTTATGGGGCAGAAATTCCCTCCAAACTATCAACGGTCTCTAAACGGGATTACCACACGCCACACCTACCCCAACACTTGAGCCAGCACCTCATAATATAGTCCATAGAACTGAGCTGGGGAAATGGAGTTAAGGTGCCAGTCAGTCACAATCAAAGTAAATGGTGAGAACTGGCTGAGAGACAGCACAGCCAACTCTTATTCCCATACGCAGTCAGAGATATAAGAACTAGACACCTGCCTTTCCAATCTAATAGATTACCATGTCAAAACATTGTGTTTTTTAAACTGAGGGGTGGTGATGGTGGGGGAAAAAAATAACTAAATATGGTATGAAGAGGTACACATGAAACAGATTGGCAAGATATTCAGAGATGCACGTGCAAGTAACAGACAGTGCTGAAGATGCTACATATCAGTAAGAGACAGCGCTGAAGATGTTACTTATCAGTAAGAGACAGTGCTGAAGATGTTACACATCAGTGACAGTGCTGAAGATGTTACATATCAGTAAGTGACAGTGCTGAAGATGTTACACATCAGTAAGAGACAGTGCTGAAGATGTTACACATCAGTAAGAGACAGTGCTGAAGATGCTACATATCAGTAAGTGACAGGGCTGAAGATGCTACATATCAGTAAGAGACAGTGCTGAAGATGTTACATATCAGTAAGAGACAGGGCTGAAGATGCTACATATCAGTAAGAGACAGTGCTGAAGATGCTACATATAAGTTAGAGACAGGGCTGAAGATGTTACATATCAGAAAGAGACAGGGCTGAAGATGCTACATATCAGTAAGAGACAGTGCTGAAGATGCTACATATCAGTAAGAGACAGTGCTGAAGATGCTACATATCAGTAAGAGACAGTGCTGAAGATGCTACATATTAGTAAGAGACAGGGCTAAAGATGCTACATATTAGTAAGAGACAGTGCTGAAGATGGTACCTATCAGCAAGAGACAGCGCTGAAGATGCTACGTGTAAGTTAGAGACAGTGCTGAGGATGCTACATATCGTAAGAGTCAGTTGTAAAGATGCTACATGTAAGTGATAGACAGTGCTGAAGATGTTACTTATAAGTTAGAGACAGTGCTGAGGATGCCACATATCAGTAAGAGACAGGGCTGAAGATGCTACATATCAGTAAGTGACAGAGCTGAAGATGCTACATATCAGTAAGAGACAGGGCTGAAGATGTTACATGTAAGTGAGAGACAGGGCTGAAGATGTTACATGTAAGTGAGAGACAGGGCTGAAGATGCTACGTGTAAGTGTGAGACAGCGCTGAAGATGCTACATATCAGTAAGAGACAGTGCTGAAGATGCTACGTGTAAGTGATAGACAGTGCTGAAGATGTTACATACCAGTAAGAGACAGTGCTGAAGATGTTACATATCAGTAAGAGACAGTGCTGAAGATGCTACATATCAGTAAGTGACAGTGCTGAAGATGCTACATATCAGTAAGAGACAGTGCTGAAGATGTTACATATCAGTAAGAGACAGTGCTGAAGATGCTACATATCAGTAAGAGACAGTGCTGAAGATGTTACATATCAGTAAGAGACAGTGCTGAAGATGCTACATATCAGTAAGAGACAGTGCTGAAGATGCTACATATCAGTAAGAGACAGGGCTGAAGATGCTACATATCAGTAAGTGACAGTGCTGAAGATGCTACATATCAGTAAGAGACAGTGCTGAAGATGTTACATATCAGTAAGAGACAGTGCTGAAGATGCTACATATCAGTAAGAGACAGTGCTGAAGATGCTACATATCAGTAAGAGACAGGGCTGAAGATGCTACATATCAGTAAGTGACAGTGCTGAAGATGCTACATATCAGTAAGAGACAGTGCTGAAGATGTTACATATTAGTAAGAGACAGTGCTGAAGATGGTACATATCAGTAAGAGACAGTGCTGAAGATGCTACATATCAGTAAGAGACAGTGCTGAAGATGTTACATATTAGTAAGAGACAGGGCTGAAGATGCTACATATCAGTAAGAGACAGTGCTGAAGATGCTGCATATCAGTCAGAGACAGTGCTGAGGATGCTACATATCAGTAACAGACAGTGCTGAAGTTGCTACATATTAGTAAGATACAGTGCTGAAGATGCTACATATCAGTAAGAGACAGTGCTGAAGATGCTGCATATCAGTCAGAGACAGTGCTGAGGATGCTACATATCAGTAACAGACAGTGCTGAAGTTGCTACATATTAGTAAGATACAGTGCTGAAGATGCTACACACCAGTAAGAGACAGTGCTGAAGATGCTACATATCAGTAAGAGACAGTGCTGAAGGTGCTACGTATCAGTAAGAGACAGTGCTGAAGGTCCTACATATCAGTAAGAGACAGTGCTGAGGATGCAACATATCAGTAAGAGACAGGGCTGAAGATGTTACATATCAGTAAGAGACAGTGCTGAAGATGCTACATATCAGTAAGAGACAGTGCTGAAGATGCTACATATCAGTAAGAGACAGCGCTGAAGGTGCTACATATCAGTAAGAGACAGTGCTGAAGATGCTACATATCAGTAAGAGACAGTGCTGAAGATGCTACATGTAAGTGAGAGACAGTGCTGAAGATGCTACATATCAGTTAGTGACAGTGCTGAAGATGTCACATATCAGTAAGAGACAGTGCTGAAGATGTCACATATCAGTAAGAGACAGTGCTGAAGATGTCACATATCAGTAAGAGACAGTGCTGAAGATGTCACATATCAGTAAGAGACAGTGCTGAAGATGTTTCATATCAGTAAGAAACAGTGCTGAGGATGGTACATATCAGTAAGAGACAGTGCTGAAGATGTTACATATCAGTAAGAGACAGTGCTGAAGATGCTACATATCAGTAAGAGACAGTGCTGAAGATGCTACATATCAGTAAGAGACAGTGCTGAAGATGCTACATATCAGTAAGAGACAGTGCTGAGGATGCAACATATCAGTAAGAGACAGTGCTGAAGATGTTTCATATCAGTAAGAGACAGTGCTGAAGATGTTACATATCAGTAAGAGACAGTGCTGAAGATGTTTCATATCAGTAAGAAACAGTGCTGAGGATGCTACATATCAGTAAGAGACTGTGCTGAAGATGTTACATATCAGTAAGAGGCAGTGCTGAAGATGTTACATATCAGTAAGAGACAGTGCTGAAGATGCTACATATCAGTAAGAGGCAGTGCTGAAGATGTTACATATCAGTAAGAGACAGTGCTGAAGATGCTACATATCAGTAAGAGGCAGTGCTGAAGATGTTACATATCAGTAAGAGACAGCGCTGAAGATGCTACATATCAGTAAGAGACTGTGCTGAAGATGTTACATATCAGTAAGTGACAGCGCTGAAGATGCTACATATCAGCAAAAGACAGCGCTGAAGATGCTACATGTAAGTGAGAGACAGGGCTGAAGATGCTACATATCAGTAAGAAACAGTGCTGAAGATGCTACAAGTGAGAGACAGTGCTGAAGATGCTACATATCAGTAAGAGATAGTGCTGAAGGTGCTACATACCAGTAAGAGACAGGGCTGAAGATGCTCCGTGTAAGTGAGAGTCAGTGCTGAAGATGTTACATACCAGTAAGAGACAGTGCTGAAGATGTTACATACCAGTAAGAGACAGTGCTGAGGATGCTACATATCAGTAAGAGACAGTGCTGAGGATGCTACATATCAGTAAGAGACAGCGCTGAAGATGTTACATATAAGTAAGAAACAGTGCTGAAGATGCTACATACCAGTGAGAGACAGTGCTGAAGATGCTACACACCAGTAAGAGACAGTGCTGAAGATGCTACATGTCAGTGAGAGACAGTGCTGAAGATGGTACATATCAGTAAGAGACAGGGCTGAAGATGCTACATGTCAGTGAGAGACAGTGCTGAAGATGTTACATATCAGTAAGAGACAGTGCTGAAGATGCTACATATCAGTAAGAGACAGTGCTGAAGATGCTACATACCAGTAAGAGACAGTGCTGAAGATGCTACATACCAGTAAGAGACAGTGCTGAAGATGCTACATATCAGTAAGAGACAGTGCTGAAGATGCTACATACCAGTAAGAGACAGTGCTGAAGATGCTACATATCAGTAAGAGACAGTGCTGAAGATGCTACACACCAGTAAGAGACAGTGCTGAAGATGCTACATACCAGTGAGAGACAGGGCTGAAGATGCTACATACCAGTAAGAGACAGTGCTGAAGGTGCGACATATCAGTAAGAGAAAGTGCTGAAGATGTTACATATCAGTAAGAGACAGTGCTGAAGATGTTACATATCAGTAAGAGACAGTGCTGAAGATGGTACATATTAGTAAGAGACAGTGCTGAAGATGCTACACACCAGTAAGAGACAGGGCTGAAGATGCTACATATCAGTAAGAGACAGTGCTGAAGATGCTACATATCAGAAAGAGACAGTGCTGAAGATGCTACATATCAGTAAGAGACAGAGCTGAAGATGGTACATATTAGTAAGAGACAGTGCTGAAGATGCTACACACCAGTAAGAGACAGGGCTGAAGATGCTACATATCAGTAAGAGACAGTGCTGAAGATGCTACATATCAGAAAGAGACAGTGCTGAAGATGCTACATATCAGTAAGAGACAGTGCTGAAGATGCTACACACCAGTGAGAGACAGGGCTGAAGATGCTACATGTCAGTGAGAGACAGTGCTGAAGATGGTACATATCAGTAAGAGACAGGGCTGAAGATGCTACATGTCAGTGAGAGACAGTGCTGAAGATGTTACATATCAGTAAGAGACAGTGCTGAAGATGCTACATATCAGTAAGAGACAGTGCTGAAGATGCTACATACCAGTAAGAGACAGTGCTGAAGATGCTACATACCAGTAAGAGACAGTGCTGAAGATGCTACACACCAGTAAGAGACAGTGCTGAAGATGCTACATACCAGTGAGAGACAGGGCTGAAGATGCTACATACCAGTAAGAGACAGTGCTGAAGATGCTACATATCAGAAAGAGACAGTGCTGAAGATGCTACATATCAGTAAGAGAAAGTGCTGAAGATGTTACATATCAGTAAGAGACAGTGCTGAAGATGTTACATATCAGTAAGAGACAGTGCTGAAGATGGTACATATTAGTAAGAGACAGTGCTGAAGATGCTACACACCAGTAAGAGACAGGGCTGAAGATGCTACATATCAGTAAGAGACAGTGCTGAAGATGCTACATATCAGAAAGAGACAGTGCTGAAGATGCTACATATCAGTAAGAGACAGTGCTGAAGATGCTACACACCAGTAAGAGACAGGGCTGAAGATGCTACATATCAGTAAGAGACAGTGCTGAAGATGCTACACACCAGTAAGAGACAGCGCTGAAGATGGTACATATCAGTTAGAGACAGTGCTGAAGATGTTACATATAAGTGAGAGACAGTGCTGAAGATGGTACATATCAGTAAGAGACTGTGCTGAAGATGTTACATATAAGTAAGAGACAGTGCTGAAGATGTTACATATAAGTTAGAGACAGGGCTGAAGATGGTACATATCAGTTAGAGACAGTGCTGAAGATGTTACATATAAGTGAGAGACAGTGCTGAAGATGCTACATATCAGTAAGTGACAGTGCTGAAGATGGTACATATCAGTAAGAGACTGTGCTGAAGATGTTACATATAAGTAAGAGACAGTGCTGAAGATGCTACATATCAGTTAGAGACTGTGCTGAAGATGTTACATATCAGTAAGAGACAGTGCTGAAGATGTTACATATCAGTAAGAGACAGTGCTGAAGATGTTACATATAAGTTGGAGACAGTGCTGAAGATGCTACATATCAGTAAGAGACAGTGCTGAAGATGCTACATATCAGTAAGAGACAGTGCTGAAGATGCTACATATCAGTAAGAGACAGTGCTGAAGATGCTACATATCAGTAAGAGACAGTGCTGAAGATGCTACATATCAGTAAGAGACAGTGCTGAAGATGCTACGTGTAAGTGAGAGACAGTGCTGAAGATGCTACATATCAGTAAGAGACAGTGCTGAAGATGCTACGTGTAAGTGAGAGACAGCGCTGAAGATGTTACATATCAGTAAGAGACAGTGCTGAAGATGCTACATATCAGTAAGTGACAGTGCTGAAGATGGTACATATCAGTAAGAGACTGTGCTGAAGATGTTACATATAAGTAAGAGACAGTGCTGAAGATGCTACATATCAGTTAGAGACTGTGCTGAAGATGTTACATATCAGTAAGAGACAGTGCTGAAGATGTTACATATCAGTAAGAGACAGTGCTGAAGATGTTACATATAAGTTGGAGACAGTGCTGAAGATGCTACATATCAGTAAGAGACAGTGCTGAAGATGCTACATATCAGTAAGAGACAGTGCTGAAGATGCTACATATCAGTAAGAGACAGTGCTGAAGATGCTACATATCAGTAAGAGACAGTGCTGAAGATGCTACATATCAGTAAGAGACAGTGCTGAAGATGCTACGTGTAAGTGAGAGACAGTGCTGAAGATGCTACATATCAGTAAGAGACAGTGCTGAAGATGCTACGTGTAAGTGAGAGACAGCGCTGAAGATGCTACATATCAGTAAGAGACAGTGCTGAAGATGCTACATATCAGTAAGAGACAGTGCTGAAGATGCTACATATCAGTAAGAGACAGTGCTGAAGATGCTACGTGTAAGTGAGAGACAGGGCTGAAGATGCTACATATCAGTAAGAGACAGTGCTGAAGATGCTACGTGTAAGTGAGAGACAGTGCTGAAGATGTTACATATCAGTAAGAGACAGGGCTGAAGATGCTACATATCAGTAAGAGACAGTGCTGAAGATGCTACATATCAGTAAGAGACAGTGCTGAAGATGCTACATACAAGTGAGAGACAGTGATGAAGGTGTTACATATCAGTAAGAGACAGTGCTGAAGATGCTACATGTAAGTGAGAGACAGTGCTGAGGATGCTATATATAAGTTAGAGACAGGGCTGAAGATGCTACATATCAGTAAGAGACAGTGCTGAAGATGTTACATATAAGTGAGAGACAGTGCTGAAGATGCTACATATCAGTAAGAGACAGTGCTGAAGATGGTACATATCAGTAAGAGACTGTGCTGAAGATGTTACATATAAGTAAGAGACAGTGCTGAAGATGCTACATATCAGTTAGAGACTGTGCTGAAGATGTTACATATCAGTAAGAGACAGTGCTGAAGATGTTACATATCAGTAAGAGACAGTGCTGAAGATGTTACATATAAGTTGGAGACAGTGCTGAAGATGCTACATATCAGTAAGAGACAGTGCTGAAGATGCTACATATCAGTAAGAGACAGTGCTGAAGATGCTACATATCAGTAAGAGACAGTGCTGAAGATGCTACATATCAGTAAGAGACAGTGCTGAAGATGCTACGTGTAAGTGAGAGACAGTGCTGAAGATGCTACATATCAGTAAGAGACAGTGCTGAAGATGCTACGTGTAAGTGAGAGACAGTGCTGAAGATGCTACATATCAGTAAGAGACAGTGCTGAAGATGCTACGTGTAAGTGAGAGACAGTGCTGAAGATGTTACATATCAGTAAGAGACAGGGCTGAAGATGCTACATATCAGTAAGAGACAGTGCTGAAGATGCTACATATCAGTAAGAGACAGTGCTGAAGATGCTACATACAAGTGAGAGACAGTGATGAAGGTGTTACATATCAGTAAGAGACAGTGCTGAAGATGCTACATGTAAGTGAGAGACAGTGCTGAGGATGCTATATATAAGTTAGAGACAGGGCTGAAGATGCTACATATCAGTAAGAGACAGTGCTGAAGATGCTACGTGTAAGTGAGAGACAGTGCTGAAGATGCTACATATCAGTAAGAGACAGTGCTGAAGATGCTACATATCAGTAAGAGACAGTGCTGAAGATGCTACATATAAGTGAGAGACAGTGCTGAAGATGGTACATATCAGTAAGAGACTGTGCTGAAGATGTTACATATAAGTAAGAGACAGTGCTGAAGATGTTACATATAAGTTAGAGACAGGGCTGAAGATGGTACATATCAGTTAGAGACAGTGCTGAAGATGTTACATATAAGTGAGAGACAGTGCTGAAGATGCTACATATCAGTAAGTGACAGTGCTGAAGATGGTACATATCAGTAAGAGACTGTGCTGAAGATGTTACATATAAGTAAGAGACAGTGCTGAAGATGCTACATATCAGTTAGAGACTGTGCTGAAGATGTTACATATCAGTAAGAGACAGTGCTGAAGATGTTACATATCAGTAAGAGACAGTGCTGAAGATGTTACATATAAGTTGGAGACAGTGCTGAAGATGCTACATATCAGTAAGAGACAGTGCTGAAGATGCTACATATCAGTAAGAGACAGTGCTGAAGATGCTACATATCAGTAAGAGACAGTGCTGAAGATGCTACATATCAGTAAGAGACAGTGCTGAAGATGCTACATATCAGTAAGAGACAGTGCTGAAGATGCTACGTGTAAGTGAGAGACAGTGCTGAAGATGCTACATATCAGTAAGAGACAGTGCTGAAGATGCTACGTGTAAGTGAGAGACAGCGCTGAAGATGTTACATATCAGTAAGAGACAGTGCTGAAGATGCTACATATCAGTAAGAGACTGTGCTGAAGATGTTACATATAAGTAAGAGACAGTGCTGAAGATGCTACATATCAGTTAGAGACTGTGCTGAAGATGTTACATATCAGTAAGAGACAGTGCTGAAGATGTTACATATCAGTAAGAGACAGTGCTGAAGATGTTACATATAAGTTGGAGACAGTGCTGAAGATGCTACATATCAGTAAGAGACAGTGCTGAAGATGCTACATATCAGTAAGAGACAGTGCTGAAGATGCTACATATCAGTAAGAGACAGTGCTGAAGATGCTACATATCAGTAAGAGACAGTGCTGAAGATGCTACGTGTAAGTGAGAGACAGTGCTGAAGATGCTACATATCAGTAAGAGACAGTGCTGAAGATGCTACGTGTAAGTGAGAGACAGCGCTGAAGATGCTACATATCAGTAAGAGACAGTGCTGAAGATGCTACATATCAGTAAGAGACAGTGCTGAAGATGCTACGTGTAAGTGAGAGACAGGGCTGAAGATGCTACATATCAGTAAGAGACAGTGCTGAAGATGCTACGTGTAAGTGAGAGACAGTGCTGAAGATGTTACATATCAGTAAGAGACAGGGCTGAAGATGCTACATATCAGTAAGAGACAGTGCTGAAGATGCTACATATCAGTAAGAGACAGTGCTGAAGATGCTACATGTAAGTGAGAGACAGTGCTGAGGATGCTATATATAAGTTAGAGACAGGGCTGAAGATGCTACATATCAGTAAGAGACAGTGCTGAAGATGTTACATATAAGTGAGAGACAGTGCTGAAGATGCTACATATCAGTAAGAGACAGTGCTGAAGATGGTACATATCAGTAAGAGACTGTGCTGAAGATGTTACATATAAGTAAGAGACAGTGCTGAAGATGCTACATATCAGTTAGAGACTGTGCTGAAGATGTTACATATCAGTAAGAGACAGTGCTGAAGATGTTACATATCAGTAAGAGACAGTGCTGAAGATGTTACATATAAGTTGGAGACAGTGCTGAAGATGCTACATATCAGTAAGAGACAGTGCTGAAGATGCTACATATCAGTAAGAGACAGTGCTGAAGATGCTACATATCAGTAAGAGACAGTGCTGAAGATGCTACATATCAGTAAGAGACAGTGCTGAAGATGCTACATATCAGTAAGAGACAGTGCTGAAGATGCTACGTGTAAGTGAGAGACAGTGCTGAAGATGCTACATATCAGTAAGAGACAGTGCTGAAGATGCTACGTGTAAGTGAGAGACAGTGCTGAAGATGCTACATATCAGTAAGAGACAGTGCTGAAGATGCTACGTGTAAGTGAGAGACAGTGCTGAAGATGTTACATATCAGTAAGAGACAGGGCTGAAGATGCTACATATCAGTAAGAGACAGTGCTGAAGATGCTACATATCAGTAAGAGACAGTGCTGAAGATGCTACATACAAGTGAGAGACAGTGATGAAGGTGTTACATATCAGTAAGAGACAGTGCTGAAGATGCTACATGTAAGTGAGAGACAGTGCTGAGGATGCTATATATAAGTTAGAGACAGGGCTGAAGATGCTACATATCAGTAAGAGACAGTGCTGAAGATGCTACGTGTAAGTGAGAGACAGTGCTGAAGATGCTACATATCAGTAAGAGACAGTGCTGAAGATGCTACATACAAGTGAGAGACAGTGATGAAGGTGTTACATATCAGTAAGAGACAGTGCTGAAGATGCTACATATCAGTAAGAGACAGCGCTGAAGATGTTACATATCAGTAAGTGACAGCGCTGAAGATGCTACATATCAGCAAAAGACAGCGCTGAAGATGCTACATGTAAGTGAGAGACAGGGCTGAAGATGCTACATATCAGTAAGAGACTGTGCTGAAGATGCTACATATCAGTAAGAGACTGTGCTGAAGATGTTACATATCAGTAAGTGACAGCGCTGAAGATGCTACATATCAGCAAAAGACAGCGCTGAAGATGCGACATATCAGTAAGAGACAGTGCTGAAGATGGTACATATCAGTAAGAGACAGCGCTGAAGATGTTACATATAAGTAACAAACAGTGCTGAAGATGCTACATATCAGTAAGAAACAGTGCTGAAGATGCTACAAGTAAGTGAGAGACAGTGCTGAAGATGCTACATATCAGTAAGAGATCGTGCTGAAGGTGCTACATACCAGTAAGAGACAGGGCTGAAGATGCTACAAGTAAGTGAGAGACAGTGCTGAAGATGTTACATACCAGTAAGAGACAGTGCTGAGGATGCTACATATCAGTAAGAGACAGTGCTGAAGATGCGACATATCAGTAAGAGACAGTGCTGAAGATGGTACATATCAGTAAGAGACAGCGCTGAAGATGTTACATATAAGTAACAAACAGTGCTGAGGATGCTACATATCAGTAAGAGACAGTGCTGAGGATGCTACATATCAGTAAGAGACAGCGCTGAAGATGTTACATATAAGCAAGAAACAGTGCTGAGGATGCTACATACCAGTAAGAGACAGTGCTGAAGATGCTACATACCAGTAAGAGACAGTGCTGAAGATGGTACATATCAGTAAGAGACAGGGCTGAAGATGCTACATGTCAGTGAGAGACAGTGCTGAAGATGTTACATATCAGTAAGAGACAGTGCTGAAGATGCTACATACCAGTGAGAGACAGGGCTGAAGATGCTACACACCAGTAAGAGACAGTGCTGAAGGTGCGACATATCAGTAAGAGACAGTGCGGAAGATGTTACATATCAGTAAGAGACAGTGCGGAAGATGTTACATATCAGTAAGAGACAGTGCGGAAGATGTTACATATTAGTAAGAGACAGTGCTGAAGATGCTACACACCAGTAAGAGACAGGGCTGAAGATGCTACATATCAGTAACAGACAGAGCTGAAGATGCTACATACCAGTAAGAGACAGGGCTGAAGATGCTACACATCAGTAAGAGACAGTGCTGAAGATGCTACACACCAGCAAGAGACAGGGCTGAAGATGGTACATATCAGTTAGAGACAGTGCTGAAGATGGTACATATCAGTAAGAGACAGTGCTGAAGATGTTACATATAAGTTAGAGACAGGGCTGAAGATGGTACATATCAGTAAGAGACAGTGCTGAAGATGTTACATATAAGTTAGAGACTGTGCTGAAGATGCTACATATCAGTAAGAGACAGTGCTGAAGATGTTACATATCAGTAAGAGACAGCACTGAAGATGCTACATATCAGTGAGAGACAGTGCTGAAGATGCTTCATGAAAGTGAGAGACAGTGCTGAGGATGCTATATATAAGTTGGAGACAGTGCTGAAGATGCTACATACAAGTGAGAGACAGTGATGAAGGTGTTACATATCAGTAAGAGACAGTGCTGAAGATGCTACATGTAAGTGAGAGACAGTGCTGAGGATGCTATATATAAGTTAGAGACAGGGCTGAAGATGGTACATATCAGTAAGAGACAGTGCTGAAGATGTTACATATAAGTAAGAGACAGTGCTGAAGATGCTACATATCAGTTAGAGACAGTGCTGAAGATGGTACATATAAGTAAGAGACTGTGCTGAAGATGGAACATATCAGTAAGAGACTGTGCTGAAGATGGAACATATCAGTAAGAGACAGTGCTGAAGATGTTACATATAAGTAAGAGACAGTGCTGAAGATGCTACATATCAGTAAGAGACAGTGCTGAAGATGTTACATATAAGTAAGAGACAGTGCTGAAGATGCGACATATCAGTAAGAGACAGTGCTGAAGATGGTACATATCAGTAAGAGACAGTGCTGAAGATGCTACATATAAGTAAGAGACAGTGCTGAAGATGCGACATATCAGTAAGAGACAGTGCTGAAGATGTTACATATCAGTAAGAGACAGTGCTGAAGATGTTACATATCAGTAAGAGACAGTGCTGAAGATGGTACATATCAGTAAGAGACAGTGCTGAGGATGTTACATATCAGTAAGAAACAGTGCTGAGGATGCTACATATCAGTAAGAGACTGTGCTGAAGATGCTACATATCAGTCAGAGACTGTGCTGAAGATGTTACATATCTGTAAGAGACAGTGCTGAAGATGTTACATATCAGTAAGAGACAGTGCTGAAGATGCTACATATCAGTAAGAGACTGTGCTGAAGATGCTACATATCTGTAAGAGACAGTGCTGAAGATGTTACATATAAGTAAGAGACAGTGCTGAAGATGTTACATATCTGTAAGAGACAGTGCTGAAGATGTTACATATCAGTAAGAGACAGTGCTGAAGATGTTACATATCAGAAAGAGACAGTGCTGAAGATGTTACATATAAGTAAGAGACAGTGCTGAAGATGTTACATATCTGTGAGAGACAGTGCTGAAGATGTTACATATCAGTAAGAGACAGTGCTGAAGATGTTACATATCAGTAAGAGACTGTGCTGAAGATGCTACATATCTGTAAGAGACAGTGCTGAAGATGTTACATGTAAGTAAGAGACAGTGCTGAAGATGTTACATATCTGTAAGAGACAGTGCTGAAGATGTTACATATCAGTAAGAGACAGTGCTGAAGATGTTACATATCAGTAAGAGACAGTGCTGAAGATGTTACATATCAGTAAGAGACAGTGCTGAAGATGTTACATATCTGTAAGAGACAGTGCTGAAGATGTTACATATCAGTAAGAGACAGTGCTGAAGATGTTACATATCAGTAAGAGACAGTGCTGAAGTTGCTACATATCAGTAAGAGACAGGGCTGAAGATGCTACATATCAGTAAGAGACAGTGCTGAAGATGTTACATATAAGTAAGAGACAGTGCTGAAGTTGTTACATATAAGTAAGAGACAGTGCTGAAGATGTTACATATCTGTAAGAGACAGTGCTGAAGATGTTACATATCAGTAAGAGACAGTGCTGAAGATGTTACATATCAGTAAGAGATAGTGCTGAAGATGTTACATATCAGTAAGAGACAGTGCTGAAGATGTTACATATCAGTAAAAGACAGTGCTGAAGATGCTACATACAAGTAAGAGACAGTGCTGAAGATGTGACATAGAAGTTAGAGACAGTGCTGAGGATGCTACATATCAGTAAGAGACAGTGCTGAAGATGCTACATGTAAGTGAGAGACAGTACTGAAGATGTTACATATCAGTAAGAGACAGTGCTGAAGATGCTACATATCAGTAAGAGACAGTGCTGAAGATGCTACGTGTAAGTGAGAGACAGTGCTGAAGATGCTACATACAAGTGAGAGACAGTGATGAAGGTGTTACATATCAGTAAGAGACAGTGCTGAAGATGCTACATGTAAGTGAGAGACAGTGCTGAGGATGCTATATATAAGTTAGAGACAGGGCTGAAGATGGTACATATCAGTAAGAGACAGTGCTGAAGATGTTACATATAAGTAAGAGACAGTGCTGAAGATGCTACATATCAGTTAGAGACAGTGCTGAAGATGGTACATATAAGTAAGAGACTGTGCTGAAGATGGAACATATCAGTAAGAGACTGTGCTGAAGATGGAACATATCAGTAAGAGACAGTGCTGAAGATGTTACATATAAGTAAGAGACAGTGCTGAAGATGTTACATATCTGTAAGAGACAGTGCTGAAGACGTTACATATCAGTAAGAGACAGTGCTGAAGTTGCTACATATTAGTAAGAGACAGTGCTGAAGATGTTACATATCTGTAAGAGACAGTGCTGAAGATGTTACATATCAGTAAGAGACAGTGCTGAAGATGTTACATATCAGAAAGAGACAGTGCTGAAGATGTTACATATAAGTAAGAGACAGTGCTGAAGATGTTACATATCTGTAAGAGACAGTGCTGAAGATGTTACATATCTGTAAGAGACAGTGCTGAAGATGTTACATATCAGTAAGAGACTGTGCTGAAGATGCTACATATCTGTAAGAGACAGTGCTGAAGATGTTACATATAAGTAAGAGACAGTGCTGAAGATGTTACATATCTGTCAGAGACAGTGCTGAAGATGTTACATATCTGTAAGAGACAGTGCTGAAGATGTTACATATCAGTAAGAGACAGTGCTGAAGATGTTACATATCAGTAAGAGACAGTGCTGAAGATGTTACATATCAGTAAGAGACAGGGCTGAAGATGTTACATATCTGTAAGAGACAGTGCTGAAGATGTTACATATCTGTAAGAGACAGTGCTGAAGATGTTACATATCAGTAAGAGACAGTGCTGAAGTTGCTACATATCAGTAAGAGACAGGGCTGAAGATGCTACATATCAGTAAGAGACAGTGCTGAAGATGTTACATATAAGTAAGAGACAGTGCTGAAGTTGTTACATATAAGTAAGAGACAGTGCTGAAGATGTTACATATCTGTAAGAGACAGTGCTGAAGATGTTACATATCTGTAAGAGACAGTGCTGAAGATGTTACATATCAGTAAGAGACAGTGCTGAAGATGTTACATATCAGTAAGAGACAGTGCTGAAGATGTTACATATCAGTAAGAGACAGTGCTGAAGATGCTACATACAAGTAAGAGACAGTGCTGAAGATGTGACATAGAAGTTAGAGACAGTACTGAAGATGTTACATATCAGTAAGAGACAGTGCTGAAGATGCTACATATCAGTAAGAGACAGTGCTGAGGATGCTACATACCAGTAAGAGACAGTGCTGAAGATGCTACATACCAGTAAGAGACAGTGCTGAAGATGCTACATATCAGTAAGAGACAGTGCTGAAGATGTTACATATAAGTAAGAAACAGTGCTGAAGATGCTACATACCAGTAAGAGACAGTGCTGAAGATGCTACATACCAGTAAGAGACAGTGCTGAAGATGCTACATATCAGTAAGAGACAGGGCTGAAGATGTTACATATCAGTAAGAGACAGTGCTGAAGATGCTACATATCAGTAAGAGACAGTGCTGAATATGCTACATATCAGTAAGAGACAGGGCTGAAGATGCTACATGTCAGTGAGAGACAGTGCTGAAGATGCTACACACCAGTAAGAGACAGTGCTGAAGGTGCGACATATCAGTTTGAGACAGTGCTGAGGATGCTACGTATCAGTAAGAGACAGTGCTGAAGTTGCTACATATCAGTAAGAGACAGTGCTGAAGATGCTACATATCAGTAAGAGACAGTGCTGAAGATGTTACATATCTGTAAGAGACAGTGCTGAAGATGTTACATATCAGTAAGAGACTGTGCTGAAGATGCTACATATCTGTAAGAGACAGTGCTGAAGATGTTACATATAAGTAAGAGACAGTGCTGAAGATGTTACATATCTGTAAGAGACAGTGCTGAAGATGTTACATATCTGAAAGAGACAGTGCTGAAGATGTTACATATCAGTAAGAGACAGTGCTGAAGATGTTACATATCAGTAAGAGACAGTGCTGAAGATGTTACATATCAGTAAGAGACAGTGCTGAAGATGTTACATATCTGTAAGAGACAGTGCTGAAGATGTTACATATCTGTAAGAGACAGTGCTGAAGATGTTACATATCAGTAAGAGACAGTGCTGAAGTTGCTACATATCAGTAAGAGACAGGGCTGAAGATGCTACATATCAGTAAGAGACAGTGCTGAAGATGTTACATATAAGTAAGAGACAGTGCTGAAGTTGTTACATATAAGTAAGAGACAGTGCTGAAGATGTTACATATAAGTAAGAGACAGTGCTGAAGATGGTACATATCTGTAAGAGACAGTGCTGAAGATGTTACATATCAGTAAGAGACAGTGCTGAAGATGTTACATATCAGTAAGAGACAGTGCTGAAGATGTTACATATCAGTAAGAGACAGTGCTGAAGATGCTACATACAAGTAAGAGACAGTGCTGAAGATGTGACATAGAAGTTAGAGACAGTGCTGAGGATGCTACATATCAGTAAGAGACAGTGCTGAAGATGCTACATGTAAGTGAGAGACAGTACTGAAGATGTTACATATCAGTAAGAGACAGTGCTGAAGATGTTACATATCAGTAAGAGACAGTGCTGAGGATGCTACATACCAGTAAGAGACAGTGCTGAAGATGCTACATACCAGTAAGAGACAGTGCTGAAGATGCTACATATCAGTAAGAGACAGTGCTGAACATGTTACATATAAGTAAGAGACAGGGCTGAAGATGCTACATATCAGTAAGAGACAGTGCTGAAGATGCTACATACCAGTAAGAGACAGTGCTGAAGATGTTACATATCAGCAAGTGACAGGGCTGAAGATGCTACATACCAGTAAGAGACAGTGCTGAAGATGTTACATATCAGTAAGAGACAGTGCTGAAGATGCTACATACCAGTAAGAGACAGTGCTGAAGATGTTACATATCAGTAAGAGACAGGGCTGAAGATGCTACATATCAGTAAGAGACAGTGCTGAAGATGCTACATATCAGTAAGAGACAGTGCTGAAGATGTTACATATCAGTAAGAGACAGTGCTGAAGATGCTACATACCAGTAAGAGACAGTGCTGAAGATGTTACATATCAGTAAGAGACAGGGCTGAAGATGCTACATATCAGTAAGAGACAGTGCTGAAGATGTTACATATCAGTAAGAGACAGGGCTGAAGATGCTACATATCAGTAAGAGACAGTGCTGAAGATGCTACATACCAGTAAGAGACAGTGCTGAAGATGTTACATATCAGTAAGAGACAGTGCTGAAGATGCTACATACCAGTAAGAGACAGTGCTGAAGATGTTACATATCAGTAAGAGACAGGGCTGAAGATGCTACACACCAGTAAGAGACAGTGCTGAAGATGCTGCATATCAGTAAAAGACAGTGCTGAAGATGTTACATATAAGTTAGAGACAGGGCTGAAGATGGTACATATCAGTAAGAGACTGTGCTGAACATGTTACATATAAGTAAGAGACAGGGCTGATGATGCTACATATCAGTAAGAGACAGTGCTGAAGATGCTACATACCAGTAAGAGACAGTGCTGAAGATGTTACATATCAGCAAGTGACAGGGCTGAAGATGCTACATATTAGTAAGAGACAGCGCTGAAGTTGCTACATACCAGTAAGAGACAGTACTGAAGATGTTATATATCAGTAAGAGACAGTGCTGAAGATGCTACGTGTTCGTGAGAGACAGTGCTGAAGATGCTACATATCAGTAAGAGACAGTGCTGAAGATGCTACATACAAGTAAGAGACAGTGCTGAAGATGTTACATATAAGTAAGAGACAGTGCTGACGATGCTACATATCAGTAAGAGACAGTGCTGAAGATGCTACATATCAGTAAAAGACAGCGCTGAAGATGCTACATGTAAGTGAGAGACAGGGCTGAAGATGCTACATGTAAGTGAGAGACAGGGCTGAAGATGCTACATGTAAGTGAGAGACAGTGCTGAAGATGCTACATATCAGTAAAAGACAGCGCTGAAGATGCTACATGTAAGTGAGAGACAGTGCTGAAGATGCTACATATCAGTAAGAGACAGCGCTGAAGATGCTACATGTAAGTAAGAGACAGGGCTGAAGATGCTACATGTAAGTGAGAGACAGTGCTGAAGATGCTACATGTAAGTAAGAGACAGGGCTGAAGATGCTACATATAAGTAAGAGACAGTGCTGAAGATGCTACATGTAAGTGAGAGACAGTGCTGAAGATGCTACATATCAGTAAAAGACAGCGCTGAAGATGCTACATGTAAGTGAGAGACAGGGCTGAAGATGCTACATTTCAGTAAAAGACAGCGCTGAAGATGCTACAAGTAAGTTAGAGACAGAGCTGAAGATGCTACATGTAAGTAAGAGACAGGGCTGAAGATGCTACATGTAAGTGAGAGACAGTGCTGAAGATGCTACATATCAGTAAAAGACAGCGCTGAAGATGCTACATGTAAGTGAGAGACAGGGCTGAAGATGCTACATTTCAGTAAAAGACAGCGCTGAAGATGCTACAAGTAAGTGAGAGACAGTGCTGAAGATGTTACATATCAGTAAGAGACAGTGCTGAAGATGCTACATATCAGTAAGAGACAGTGCTGACGATGCAACGTGTAAGTGAGAGACAGTGCTGAAGATGCTACATATCAGTAAGTGACAGTGCTGAAGATTCTACATATCAGTAAGAGACCGTGCTGAAGATGGTACATATCAGTAAGAGACCGTGCTGAAGATGCTACATATCAGTAAGAGACAGTGCTGAAGATGCTACATATCAGTAAGAGACAGGGCTGAAGATGTTACATGTAAGTAAGAGACAGTGCTGAAGATGCTACATGTCAGTAAGAGACAGTGCTGAAGATGCTACATATCAGTAAGAGACAGTGCTGAAGATGCTACATATCAGTAAGAGACAGGGCTGAAGATGTTACATATAAGTAAGAGACAGTGCTGAAGATGCTACATGTCAGTGAGAGACAGCGCTGAAGATGCTACATGTAAGTGAGAGTCAGTGCTGAGGATGTTACATATAAGTAAGAAACAGTGCTGAGGATGCTACATATCAGTAAGTGACAGGGCTGGAGATGCTGCATATCAATAAGTGAGAGTGCTGAAGATGCTACATATAAGTAAGAAACAGTGCTGAGGATGCTACATATCAGTAAGTGACAGGGCTGAAGATGCTACATATCAGTAAGAGACAGTGCTGAAGATGTTACATGTAAGTGAGAGACAGGGCTGAACACGCTACATATCAGTAAGAGACAGTGCTGAAGATGCTACATGTAAGTGAGAGACAGTGCTGAAGATGCTACACACCAGTAAGAGACAGTGCTGAAGATGCTACATATCAGTAAGAGACTGTGCTGAAAATGTTACATATCAGTAAGAGACAGTGCTGAAGAAGTTACATATCAGTAAGAGACAGTGCTGAAGATGCTACATATCAGTAAGAGACAGCGCTGAAGATGCTACATGTTAGTTAGAGACAGTGCTGAGGATGCTACACATCAGTAAGAGACAGTGCTGAAGATGCTACAAGTAAGTGAGAGACAGTGCTGAAGATGTTACATATAAGTTAGAGACAGTGCTGAGGATGCTACACATCAGTAAGAGACAGTGCTGAAGATGCTACATATAAGTAAGAGACAGTGCTGAGGATGCGACATATAAGTTAGAGACAGTGCTGAAGATGTTACATATAAGTTAGAGACAGTGCTGAGGATGCTACACATCAGTAAGAGACAGTGCTGAAGATGCTACATATAAGTAAGAGACAGTGCTGAAGATGTTACATATAAGTTAGAGACAGTGCTGAGGATGCTACACATCAGTAAGAGACAGTGCTGAAGATGCTACATATAAGTAAGAGACAGTGCTGAGGATGCGACATATAAGTTAGAGACAGTGCTGAAGATGCTACATGTCAGTAAGTGACAGTGCTGAAGATGCTGCATATCAGTAAGAGACAGTGCTGAAGATGCTACAAGTAAGTGAGAGACAGTGCTGAAGATGTTACATATAAGTTAGAGACAGTGCTGAGGATGCTACACATCAGTAAGAGACAGTGCTGAAGATGCTACATATAAGTAAGAGACAGTGCTGAGGATGCGACATATAAGTTAGAGACAGTGCTGAAGATGTTACATATAAGTTAGAGACAGTGCTGAGGATGCTACACATCAGTAAGAGACAGTGCTGAAGATGCTACATATAAGTAAGAGACAGTGCTGAAGATGTTACATATAAGTTAGAGACAGTGCTGAGGATGCTACACATCAGTAAGAGACAGTGCTGAAGATGCTACATATAAGTAAGAGACAGTGCTGAGGATGCGACATATAAGTTAGAGACAGTGCTGAAGATGCTACATGTCAGTAAGTGACAGTGCTGAAGATGCTGCATATCAGTAAGAGACAGTGCTGAAGATGCTACATATCAGTAAGAGACAGTGCTGAAGATGTTACATATCAGTAAGAGACAGTGCTGAAGATGCTACATGTAAATGAGAGACAGGGCTGAAGATGTTACATATCAGTAAGAGACAGTGCTGAAGATGCTACGTGTAAGTGAGAGACAGCGCTGAAGATGCTACATGTAAGTGAGAGACAGTGCTGAAGATGTTACATATCAGTAAAAGACAGCGCTGAAGTTGCTACATGTAAGTGAGAGACAGGGCTGAAGATGCTACATATCAGTAAGAGACAGTGCTGAAGATGCTACATATCAGTAAAAGACAGCGCTGAAGTTGCTACATGTAAGTAAGAGACAGTGCTGAAGATGGTACATATCAGTAAAAGTCAGTGCTGAAGATGCTACGTGTAAGTGAGGGACAGCGCTGAAGATGCTACATGTAAGTAAGAGACAGTGCTGAAGATGCTACATATCAGTAAGAGACAGTGCTGAAGATGCTACATATCAGTAAGAGACAGTGCTGAAGATGCTACATTTCAGTAAGAGACAGTGCTGAAGATGCTACATATCAGTAAGAGACAGCGCTGAAGATGCTACATGTAAGTAAGAGACAGTGCTGAACATGTTACATATCAGTAAGAGACAGCGCTGAAGGTGCTACATACCAGTAAGAGACAGGGCTGAAGATGCTACAAGTAAGTGAGAGACAGTGCTGAAGATGTTACATACCAGTAAGAGACAGTGCTGAGGATGCTACATATCAGTAAGAGACAGTGCTGAAGATGCGACATATCAGTAAGAGACAGTGCTGAAGATGTTACATATCAGTAAGAGACAGTGCTGAAGATGCTACATGTAAGTAAGAGAACATGCAACATATAAGTTAGAGAAAGCGCAGAAGATGCTACATATAAGTAAGAGACAATACTGAAGATGCTACATATAAGTAAGAGACAGTGCTGAAAGTGCTACACATCAGTAAGTGAGGCAGCTGTGCTAACCACTGAGACACCGTGCCACCCTAAGACATTGCATATCTGGAAGACAGAGGGCTGAAGGTGCAGCATTGCTGTCACAGACAGTGCTGAAGGTGCAGCATTGCTGTCAGAGACAGTGCTGAAGGTGCAGCATTGCTGTCAGAGACAGTGCTGAAGGTGCAGCATTGCTGTCAGAGACAGTGCTGAAGGTGCAGCATTGCTGTCAGAGACAGTGCTGAAGGTGCAGCATTGCTGTCACAGACAGTGCTGAAGGTGCAGCATTGCTGTCAGAGACAGTGCTGAAGGTGCAGCATTGCTGTCACAGACAGTGCTGAAGGTGCAGCATTGCTGTCACAGACAGTGCTGAAGGTGCAGCATTGCTGTCACAGACAGTGCTGAAGGTGCAGCATTGCTGTCAGAGACAGTGCTGAAGGTGCAGCATTGCTGTCACAGACAGTGCTGAAGGTGCAGCATTGCTGTCACAGACAGTGCTGAAGGTGCAGCATTGCTGTCAGAGACAGTGCTGAAGGTGCAGCATTGCTGTCACAGACAGTGCTGAAGATGCAGCATTGCTGTCAGAGACAGTGCTGAAGGTGCAGCATTGCTGTCACAGACAGTGCTGAAGGTGCAGCATTGCTGTCACAGACAGTGCTGAAGGTGCAGCATTGCTGTCACAGACAGTGCTGAAGGTGCAGCATTGCTGTCAGAGACAGTGCTGAAGGTGCAGCATTGCTGTCAGAGACAGTGCTGAAGGTGCAGCATTGCTGTCAGAGACAGTGCTGAAGGTGCAGCATTGCTGTCAGAGACAGTGCTGAAGGTGCAGCATTGCTGTCAGAGACAGTGCTGAAGGTGCAGCATTGCTGTCAGAGACAGTGCTGAAGATGCAGCATTGCTGTCAGAGACAGTGCTGAAGATGCAGCATTGCTGTCAGAGACAGTGCTGAAGGTGCAGCATTGCTGTCAAAGACAGTGCTGAAGGTGCAGCATTGCTGTCAGAGACAGTGCTGAAGGTGCAGCATTGCTGTCAGAGACAGTGCTGAAGGTGCAGCATTGCTGTCAGAGACAGTGCTGAAGGTGCAGCATTGCTGTCAGAGACAGTGCTGAAGGTGCAGCATTGCTGTCAGAGACAGTGCTGAAGGTGCAGCATTGCTGTCAGAGACAGTGCTGAAGGTGCAGCATTGCTGTCAGAGACAGTGCTGAAGATGCAGCATTGCTGTCAGAGACAGTGCTGAAGGTGCAGCATTGCTGTCAGAGACAGTGCTGAAGGTGCAGCATTGCTGTCACAGACAGTGCTGAAGGTGCAGCATTGCTGTCACAGACAGTGCTGAAGGTGCAGCATTGCTGTCACAGACAGTGCTGAAGGTGCAGCATTGCTGTCACAGACAGTGCTGAAGGTGCAGCATTGCTGTCAGAGACAGTGCTGAAGGTGCAGCATTGCTGTCACAGACAGTGCTGAAGGTGCAGCATTGCTGTCACAGACAGTGCTGAAGGTGCAGCATTGCTGTCACAGACAGTGCTGAAGGTGCAGCATTGCTGTCACAGACAGTGCTGAAGGTGCAGCATTGCTGTCAGAGACAGTGCTGAAGGTGCAGCATTGCTGTCAGAGACAGTGCTGAAGGTGCAGCATTGCTGTCACAGACAGTGCTGAAGGTGCAGTATTGCTGTCACAGACAGTGCTGAAGGTGCAGCATTGCTGTCAGAGACAGTGCTGAAGATGCAGCATTGCTGTCACAGACAGTGCTGAAGGTGCAGCATTGCTGTCAGAGACAGTGCTGAAGATGCAGCATTGCTGTCAGAGACAGTGCTGAAGGTGCAGCATTGCTGTCAGAGACAGTGCTGAAGATGCAGCATTGCTGTCACAGACAGTGCTGAAGGTGCAGCATTGCTGTCAGAGACAGTGCTGAAGATGCAGCATTGCTGTCACAGACAGTGCTGAAGGTGCAGCATTGCTGTCAGAGACAGTGCTGAAGGTGCAGCATTGCTGTCACAGACAGTGCTGAAGATGCAGCATTGCTGTCAAAGACAGTGCTGAAGGTGCAGCATTGCTGTCACAGACAGTGCTGAAGGTGCAGCATTGCTGTCAGAGACAGTGCTGAAGGTGCAGCATTGCTGTCAGAGACAGTGCTGAAGGTGCAGCATTGCTGTCAGAGACAGTGCTGAAGGTGCAGCATTGCTGTCAGAGACAGTGCTGAAGATGCAGCATTGCTGTCAGAGACAGTGCTGAAGGTGCAGCATTGCTGTCAAAGACAGTGCTGAAGGTGCAGCATTGCTGTCAGAGACAGTGCTGAAGGTGCAGCATTGCTGTCAGAGACAGTGCTGAAGGTGCAGCATTGCTGTCAGAGACAGTGCTGAAGGTGCAGCATTGCTGTCAAAGACAGTGCTGAAGGTGCAGCATTGCTGTCACAGACAGTGCTGAAGGTGCAGCATTGCTGTCAAAGACAGTGCTGAAGGTGCAGCATTGCTGTCACAGACAGTGCTGAAGGTGCAGCATTGCTGTCACAGACAGTGCTGAAGGTGCAGCATTGCTGTCACAGACAGTGCTGAAGGTGCAGCATTGCTGTCACAGACAGTGCTGAAGGTGCAGCATTGCTGTCACAGACAGTGCTGAAGGTGCAGCATTGCTGTCACAGACAGTGCTGAAGGTGCAGCATTGCTGTCACAGACAGTGCTGAAGGTGCAGCATTGCTGTCAAAGACAGTGCTGAAGGTGCAGCATTGCTGTCACAGACAGTGCTGAAGGTGCAGCATTGCTGTCACAGACAGTGCTGAAGGTGCAGCATTGCTGTCACAGACAGTGCTGAAGGTGCAGCATTGCTGTCACAGACAGTGCTGAAGGTGCAGCATTGCTGTCACAGACAGTGCTGAAGGTGCAGCATTGCTGTCACAGACAGTGCTGAAGGTGCAGCATTGCTGTCACAGACAGTGCTGAAGGTGCAGCATTGCTGTCACAGACAGTGCTGAAGGTGCAGCATTGCTGTCAGAGACAGTGCTGAAGGTGCAGCATTGCTGTCAGAGACAGTGCTGAAGGTGCAGCATTGCTGTCACAGACAGTGCTGAAGGTGCAGCACGTAAGTAAGAGACAGCGCAGAATATGCGACATGTAAGTAAGAGACAGTGCTGAAGTTGCGACATGTAAGTTAGAGACAGTGCTGAAGATTGACATATAAGTTAGAGACAGTGCTGAAGGTGAAACCTATAAGAGACAGTGCTGAAGATACTGCATATAATTAAGAGGCAGTGCTGAAAGAGCTACAGAAAAGTAAGAAACAGTGGTGACGATGCTACATATGACTAAAAGACAGTGCTGATGATGCAAAAGTTCGGTAAGAGACAGGGCTTTAGATGCTACATATCAGTAAGAGAGAGTGCTGAAGATGCTACATATAAGTAAGAGACAGTGCTGAAGATGCAACATTTATGTAAGAGACAGTGGTGACGATGCTACATGTAAGTTGGAGACAGGCCTGCATATATTACATATGACTAAAAGACAGTGCTGAAGATTCTACATATAAGAAAGAGAAAGTGCTGAAGATGCAGCATATCCGTAAGAGGCAGTGCTGAAGATGCTGGATGTAAGTAATAGACAGTGCTGAAGATGCTACAGGGAACAAAAAGACAGCACTTAGATGCTACATGTAAGTAAGAGACAGTGCTGAAGATGCTACAGATCAGTAAGAGACAGTGCTGAAGATGGTACATATCAGTAAGAGACAGTGCTGAAGATGCTACAGATCAGTAAGAGATAGCACTGAACATGCTGCATATAATCAAGAGAAAGACCACGGAACGAGGACATACCACAACCAAAAGGACTAGCCACACGACCAAACATCAGGAGCATCTCGGAACTGACAGCCAGACTATTGCGACCCCTAGGACTCATAACGGCACACAAACCAACAGCCACGCTCAGACAACAACTCACCAGAACGAAGGACCCGATACCCAACATGAGTAAGACGAATGTAGTGTACAAAATACCATGCAAGGACTGCACAAAACACTATATAGGACAAACAGGAAGACAGCTAACAATCCGCATACATGAACATCAACTAGCCACGAAACGACACGACCAGCTATCCTTAGTAGCCACACACGCAGACAACAAGCAACATGAATGCGACTGGGACAACACTACTATCATAGGGCAAGCCAGACAGAGAGCAGCCAGGGAATTCCTAGAGGCATGGCATTCATCCACAAACTCCATCAACAAACACATCGACCTGGACCCAATATACCAACCACTACAGCGGACAGCTGAAACTGACAACTGGAAGTGGCAGGGATAGACCACTATAAACACCGGAGGAAACATCAAAGAAGCGCTTCGCAGGAGGCTCCCAAGCACTGATGATGTCGCCTAGACAGGGGACGAAACGTTTGCAACAAAAACTTCCAGCTTGGCGAACAGAACCACAACAACGAGCACCCGAGCTACAAATCTTCGCACAAACTTTGAATAATCAAGAGACAATGCCGAAGATTCTATATGTTAGACAGTGCTGAAGGTGCTACATATAAGTAAGAGACAGTGCAAAAGATGCTGCAAAGCAGTAAGAGATAGCGCTAAAGATGCTACATATAACTAAGAGACAGTGGTGAAGATGGTGCATGTAGCATCATCAGCACTCTCTCTTACATGTAAGTTAGATACAGTGCTGAAGATGCTACATGTAAGTAAGAGACAGTGCTGAAGATGTTACATATCAGTAAGAGACAGGGCTGAAGATGTTACATGTCAGTAAGAGACTGTGCTGAATATGCTACGTGTAAGTTAGAGACAGGCCTGAAGATGCTACAAATGAGTAAAAGACAGCACAGAAGATGAGACATGTAAGTTGGAAACAGGGCTGAAGATGCAATATATGATTCAGAGACAGTGCTGAAGATGCTACCTATAATAAGAGAAGATGCTACATATCAGTAAGAGACAGTGCTGAAGATGCTACCTATAATAAGAGACAGTACTGAAGATGCTACATATCAGTAAGAGACAGTGCTGAAGATGCTACCTATAATAAGAGACAGTACTGAAGATGCTACATATCTGTAAGAGACAGTACTGAAGATGCTACATATCAGTAAGAGACAGTACTGAAGATGCTACATATCAGTAACAGACAGTGCTGAAGATGCTACACTTAAGAAAGAGACAGTGCTGAAGATGCTACATATCAGTAAGAGACAGTGCTGAAGATGTTACATATCAGTAAGAGACAGTGCTGAAGATGCTACATGTCAGTAAGAGACAGTGCTGAAGATGCTACATGTCAGTAAGAGACAGTGCTGAAGATGCTTACATGTCAGTAAGAGACAGTGCTGAAGATGCTACATATCAGTAAGAGACAGTGCTGAAGATGTTACATATCAGTAAGAGACAGCGCTGAAGATGCTACATATCTGTAAGAGACAGTACTGAAGATGCTACATATCAGTAAGAGACAGTACTGAAGATGCTACATATCAGTAACAGACAGTGCTGAAGATGCTACACTTAAGAAAGAGACAGTGCTGAAGATGCTACATATCAGTAAGAGACAGTGCTGAAGATGTTACATATCAGTAAGAGACAGCGCTGAAGATGCTACATGTCAGTAAGAGACAGTGCTGAAGATGCTACATGTCAGTAAGAGACAGTGCTGAAGATGCTACATATCAGTAAGAGACTGTGCTGAAGATGTTACATATCAGTAAGAGACTGTGCTGAAGATGCTACATATCAGTAAGAGACAGTGCTGAAGATGGTACATATCAGTAAGAGACAGTGCTGAAGATGCTACATGTCAGTAAGAGACAGTGCTGAAGATGCTACATATCAGTAAGAGACTGTGCTGAAGATGTTACATATCAGTAAGAGACTGTGCTGAAGATGTTACATATCAGTAAGAGACAGTGCTGAAGATGCCACATATCAGTAAGAGACAGTGCTGAAGATGCTGCATGTAAGTAAGAGAACATGCAACATATAAGTTAGAGAAAGCGCAGAAGATGCTACATATAAGTAAGAGACAATACTGAAGATGCTACATATAAGTAAGAGACAGTGCTGAAAGTGCTGCACATCAGTAAGTGACAGTGCAGAAGATGCAAAATATAAGTAAGAGACAGTGCTGAAGATGCTACATGTAAGTTAGAGACAGTGCTGAAGATGTTACATGTAAGTAAGTGGCAGTGCTGAAGGTGCGACATGTAAGGAAGAGACAGTGCTGAAGATTAGATTAGATTAGATTACTTACAGTGTGGAAACAGGCCCTTCGGCCCAACAAGTCCACACCGACCCGCCGAAGCGCAACCCACCCATACCCCTACATTTACCCCTTTAACCTAACACTACGGGCAATTTAGCATGGCCAATTCACCTGACCTGCACATCTTTGGACTGTGGGAGGAAACCGGAGCACCCGGAGGAAACCCACGCAGACACGGGGAGAACGTGCAAACTCCACACAGTCAGTCGTCTGAGTCGGGAATTGAACCCGGGTCTCTGGCGCTGTGAGGCAGCAGTGCTAACCACTGTGCCACCGTGCCACCCTATGCTACTAATCAGTAAGAGACAGTGCTGAAGATGTTGTATGTAAGTAAGCGACAGTGCTGAATGTGCTACATATAAGTAAGAGACAGTATTGAAGATGCTACATGTAAGTAAGAGGCAGTACTGAAGATGCTGCATGTAAGTAAGAGACAGTGCTGAAGATGCTACATATCAGTAAGAGACAGTGCTGAAGATGCAACATTTAAGTAAGAGACAGTGCTGAAGATGCCACATGTAAGTTGGAGACAGGGCTGAAGATGTTACATATCAGTAAGAGACAGTGCTGAAGATGTTACATATCAGTAAGAGACAGGGCTGAAGATGTTACATATAAGAAAGAGACAGTGCTGAAGATGTTACATATCAGTAAGAGACAGTGCTGAAGATGCTACATACCAGTAAGAGACAGTGCTGAAGGTGCTACGTATCAGTAAGAGACATGCTGAAAATGCTACATGTAAGTAAGAGACAGTGATGAAGATTCTACACGTACATTGGAGACAGGGCTGAAGATGTTACGTCTGACTAAAGGACAGTGCTGAAGTTGCAAATGTTCGGTAAGAGACAGGGCTGAGGATACTACATATACATAAGAGACAGTGCTGAACATGTTCCATATCAATACGAGACAGTGCTGAAGATGCTACATATCAGTAAGAGACAGTGCTGAAGATGGTACATATAAGTAAGAGACAGTGCTGAAGATGGTACATATAAGTAAGAAACAGCGCTGAAGACGCTACATATCAGTAAGAGACAGTGCTGAAGATGTTACATATCAGTAAGAAACAGTGCTGAAGATGCCATATGTAAGTAAGAGACAGTGCTGAAAGTGCTACATATAAGTAAGAGACAGTGCTGAAGATGCTACATGTACGTTAGACACATGTAGCAGAAAACGCTACAAGTAAGCGACAGTGCTGAACATGTTACATATCAATGAGAGACAGTGCTGAACATGTTACATATCAGTAAGAGACGGTGCAGAAGACGCTACATGTAAGTAAGAGACAGCGCTGAACATGTTACATATCAGTAAGAGACAGTGCTGAACATGTTACATATCAGTAAGAGACAGTGCTGAAGATGCCACATAGAAGTAAGTGACAGTGCTGAAGGTGCTACTTATAAGTGAGAGACAGTGCTGAAGATGCTACATGTAAGTTAGACACAGTGCTGAATTTGTTACATACAAGTAAGAGACAGTGCTGAAGATGCTGTATGTAGGTAAGTGACAGGGGTGAAGGTGCTACATGTAAGTTAGACACAGGGCTGAAGATGCTACATATCAGTAAGAGACAGTGCTGAAGACGCTATATATAAGTAAGAGATAGTGCTGACGATGATACATGTACGTTGGAGACAGGGCTGAAGGTGCTACATGTAAGTTAGACACAGTGCTGAAGATGCTACATATCAGTAAGAGACAGTGCTGAAGATGTTACATATAAGTTGGAGACAGTGCTGACGATGATACATGTACGTTGGAGACAGGGCTGAAGATGTTACGTCTGACTAAAAGACAGTGCTGAAGTTGCAAAAGTTCGTTAAGAGACAGGGCTGAGGATACTACATATACATAAGAGACAGTGCTGAACATGTTCCATATCAATACGAGACAGTGCTGAAGATGCTACATATCAGTAAGAGACAGTGCTGAACATGTTACATATCAGTAAGAGACAGTGCTGAAGTTGCGACGTCAGTAAGAGACAGTGCTGAAGATGTTACATATCAATAAGAGACAGTGCTGAATATGTTACATGTAAGTAAGAGACAGTGCTGAAGTTGCGACATATAAGTAAGAGACAGTGCTGAAGTTGTGACATGTAAGTAAGAGACAGTGCTGCAGATGTTACATATCAGTTATAGACAGTGCTGAAGATGCTACATATCAGTAAGAGACAGGGATGAAGATGTTACACATCAGTAAGAGACAGTGCTGAAGATGTTACATATCAGTAAGAGACAGTGCTGAAGATGCTACATGTAAGTGAGAGACAGTGCTGAAGATGCTACATATCAGTAAGAGACAGTGCTGAAGATGTTACATATCAGTAAGAGACAGTGCTGAAGATGCTACATATCAGTAAGAGACAGTGCTGAAGTTGTGACATGTCAATAAGAGACAGTGCTGAAGACGCTACTTCTAAGTTGTTGTGGTCCTGTTCGCCGAGCTGGGAATTTGTGTTGCAGACGTTTTGTCCCCTGTCTAGGTGACATCCTCAGTGCTTGGGAGCCTCCTGTGAAGCGCTTCTGTGATCTTTCCTCCGGCATTTGTAGTGGTTTGAATCTGCCGCTTCCAGTTGTCAGTTCCAGCTGTCCGCTGCAGTGATCGGTATATTGGGTCCAGATCGATGTGCTTATTGATTGAATCTGTGGATGAGTGCCATGCCTCTAGGAATTCCCTGGCTGTTCTCTGTTTGGCTTGCCCTATAATAGTAGTGTTGTCCCAGTCGAACTCATGTTGCTTGTCATCTGCGTGTGTGGCTACTAAGGATAGCTGGTCGTGTCGTTTCGTGGCTAGTTGGTGTTCATGGATGCGGATCGTTAGCTGTCTTCCTGTTTGTCCTATGTAGCGTTTTGTGCAGTCCTTGCATGGGATTTTGTACACTACATTGGTTTTGCTCATGCTGGGTAATGGGTCCTTTGTCCTGGTGAGTTGTTGTCTGAGAGTGGCTGTTGGTTTGTGTGCTGTTATAAGTCCTAGTGGTCGCAGTAGTCTGGCTGTCAGTTCGGAAATGCTCTTGATGTATGGTAGTGTGGCTAGTCCTTTGGGTTGTGGCATGTCCTCGTTCCGTTGTCTTTCCCTTAGGCATCTGTTGATGAAATTGCGGGAGTATCCGTTTTTGGAAAATACATTGTATAGGTGTTCCTCTTCCTCTTTTTGCAGTTCTAGTGTGCTGCAGTGTGTTGTGGCCCTTTTGAATAGTGTCTTGACGCAATTTCTTTTGTGTGTATTGGGGTGGTTGCTTTCGTAGTTCAGGACTTGGTCTGTGTGTGTGGCTTTCCTGTGTACCTTAGTGGTGAATTCTCCGTTCGGTGTTCTCTGTACCATCACGTCTAGGAATGGGAGTTGGTTGTCCTTTTCTTCCTCTCTAGTGAATCGGATTCCTGTGAGTGTGGCGTTGATGATCCGATGTGTGTTCTCTATTTCTATGTATTTAATGATTACAAAGGTGTCATCCACATATCTGACCCAGAGTTTGGGTTGAATTTGCGGGAGGACTGTTTGTTCTAACCTTTGCATTACCGCTTCTGCTATGAGTCCAGAGATGGGTGAGCCCATGGGTGTTCCGTTGATTTGTTCATATATTTGGTTGTTGAATGTGAAGTGTGTTGTGAGGCACAAGTCCAGTAGTTTAAGTACGCCGTCTTTGTTGATGGGTTCAACGTCCTGTTGTTTGTTCTGTATGTCCAGCAGGTTGGCTATTGTTTCTCTGGCTAGGGTTTTGTCGATAGAGGTGAACAGTGCCGTTACATCGAATGAGACCATAGATTCTTCCTTGTCTATGTGAGTATTTCTGATGATGTCCAAGAATTCCTGTGTTGATTGTATAGAGTGACTGGATCCGCTGATCAAGTGTTTCAGTTTCTGCTGTAGTTCTTCAGCCAGTTTGTGTGATGGTGTCCCTGGTAGTGATACTATGGGTCTGAGTGGGATGTCTGGTTTGTGCACTTTAGGTAGTCCATAGAATCTGGGGGTGTTGTTGCTTTTAGGTTTCATTCTTTGTACACTACCATACATCACAGGAGGCTCCCAAACACTGAGGGTGTCACCTAGACAGGGGACGAATCGTCTGCAACACAAATTCCCAGCTCGGCGAACAGAACCACAACAACGAGCACCCGAGCTACAAATCTTCTCACAGACTTTGAAATGCTAAATGTAAGTCAGAGACAGTGCTGAACATGTTACATATCAGTAAGAGACAGTGCTGAAGATGTTACATATCAGTAAGACACAGGTTTGAAGATGTTAAATATAAGTAGGAGACAGTGCTGAAGATGTTACATATCAGTAAGAGGCAGGGCTGAACATTTTACATATTAATATGAGACAGTGCTGAATTGATACATATCAGTAAGAGACAGTGCTGAAGATGCTACATTTAAGTAAGAGACAGTCCTCAAGATGTACATGCAAGTTAGAGACAGTACTGAAGATGCTACATGTAAGTTAGACACAGTGATGAAGGTGCCACATATGAGTAAGAGACAGTGCTGAAGATGCTACATATACGTAAGAGACAGTGCTGAACATGTTACATATCAATAAGAGACAGTGCTGAAGATGTTACATATCAATAAGAGACAGTGCTGAACATGTTACATATCAATAAGAGACAGTGCTGAACATGTTACATATCAATAAGAGACAGTGCTGAACATGTTACATATCAATAAGAGACAGTGCTGAACATGTTACATATCAATAAGAGACAGTGCTGAACATGGTACATGTGCTTCTGCGACAGTGCTGAAGATTTTACATATAAGTAAGAGACAGTGCTGAAGTTGAAACTTGTAAGTAAGAGACAGTGCTGAAGATGCTACATGTACGTCAGAGACATAGAACATTGAAGAATACAGCGCAGTACAGGCCCTTTGGCCCTCGATGTTGCGCCGATCCAAGCCCACCTAACCTACACTAGTCCACTATCCTCCATATGCCTATCCAATGCCCGCTTAAATGCCCATAAAGAGGGAGAGTCCACCACTGCTACTGGCAGGGCATTCAATGAACTCACGACTCGGTGAGTAAAGAATCTACCCCAAACATCTGTCCTATACCTACCACTCCTTAATTTAAAGCTATGCCCCCTCGTAATAGCTGACTACATACGTGGAAAAAGGTTCTCACGGTCAACCATATCAAAACCCCTAATCATCTTGTAAAACAGGGCTGAAGATGTTACATATCAGTAAGAGACAGTGCTGAAGATGCTACATATCAGTAAGAGACAGTGCTGAAGATGTTACATATCAATAAGAGACAGCGCTGAACATGTTACACATCAGTAAGAGACAGTGCTGAAGATGCTACATATCAGTAAGAGACAGTGCTGAAGATGTTACATATCAATAAGAGACAGTGCTGAACATGTTACACATCAGTAAGAGACAGTGCTGAAGATGCTACATATCAGTAAGAGACAGTGCTGAAGATGTTACATATCAATAAGAGACAGCGCTGAACATGTTACACATCAGTAAGAGACAGCGCTGAAGATGCTACATATCAGTAAGAGACAGTGCTGAAGATGTTACATATCAATAAGAGACAGCGCTGAACATGTTACACATCAGTAAGAGACAGTGCTGAAGATGCTACATATCAGGAAGAGACAGTGCTGAAGATGCTACATATCAGGAAGAGACAGTGCTGAAGATGTTACATATCAGTAAGAGACAGTGCTGAAGATGCTACATATCAGGAAGAGACAGTGCTGAAGATGCTACATATCAGGAAGAGACAGTGCTGAACATGTTACATATCAATAAGAGACAGTGCTGAAGATGCTACATATCAGGAAGAGACAGTGCTGAAGATGCTACATATCAGGAAGAGACAGTGCTGAAGATGTTACATATCAGTAAGAGACAGTGCTGAAGATGCTACATATCAGGAAGAGACAGTGCTGAAGATGATACATATAAGTAAGAGACAGTGCTGAAGATGCTACAGGGAACAAAGAGACAGTGCTGAAGTTGAAACTTGTAAGTAAGAGACAGGGCTGAAGATGCTACATATACGTAAGAAACAATGCTAAAGATGCTACATATAACTAAGAGACAGTGCTGAAGACGCTACATGTAAGTTGCACACAGTGCTGAAGGTGCCACATATGAGGAAGAGACAGTGCTGAGGATGCTACATATACGTAAGAGACATAGAACATAGAAGAATACAGCGCAGTACAGGCCCTTTGGCCCTCGATGTTGCGCCGATCCAAGCCCATCTAACCTACACGAGCCCACTATCCTCCATATGCCTATCCAATGCCCGCTTAAATGCCCATAAAGAGGGAGAGTCCACCACTGCTACTGGCAGGGCATTCCATGAACTCACGACTCGCTGAGTAAAGAATCTACCTATAACATCTGTCCTACACCAACCACCCCTTAATTTAAAGCTATGCCCCCTCGTAATAGCTGACTACATACGTGGAAAAAGGTTCTCACGGTCAACCCTATCTAAACCCCTAATCATCTTGTAAAACAGGGCTGAAGATGTTACATATAAGTAAGAGACAGTGCTGAAGATGTTACATATCAATAAGAGACAGCGCTGAAGATGCTACATGTCAGTAAGAGACACTGTTGAAGATGATACATATCAGTAAGAGACAGCGCTGAAGATGCTACGTGTAAGGAAGAGACAGTGCTGAACATGTTACTTATCAATAAGAGACTGTGCTGAAGTTGCGACATATAAGTCAGAGACTGTGCTGAAGATGTTACCTATAAGTTAGAGACAGTGCTGAAGATTGTACATATAAGTAAGAGACAGCGCTGAAGATGTTACATATCAGTAAGAGATAGGGCTGAAGATGTTACATGTCAGTAAGAGACAGTGCTGAAGATGTTACATATCAGTAAGAGACAGCGCTGAAGATGCTTCACACCAGTCAGAGACAGGGCTGAAGATGTTACATGTAAGTAAGAGACAGTGCTGAGGATGTAACCTATAAGTTAGAGACAGTGCTGAGGATGTTACATATTCGTAAGAGACAGTGCTGAAGTTGTGACATGTAAGTAAGAGACAGTGCTGAAGATGCTACACATAAGTTAGAGGCAGTGCTGAAGATGTTAATATCAGTAAGAGACAGTGCTGAAGATGTTACATATTCGTAAGAGACAGTGCTGAAGTTGTGACATGTAAGTAAGAGACAGTGCAGAAGATGTTACATATCAGTAAGAGACAGTGCTGAAGATGTTACTTATAAGTTAGAGACAGTGCTGAAGATGGTACACATAAGTAAGAGACAGTGCTGAAGGTGCTATATATAAGTAAGAGACAGTGCTGAAGATGTTACTTATAAGTTAGAGACAGTGCTGAAGATGGTACATATAAGTAAGAGACAGTGCTGAAGATGCTACATATCAGTAAGAGACAGTGCTGAAGATGCTACATATCAGTAAGAGACAGGGCTGAAGATGCTACATATCAGTAAGAGACAGTGCTGAAGATGCTACATATCAGTAAGAGACAGGGCTGAAGATGCTACATATCAGTAAGAGACAGCGCTGAAGATGCTACATATCAGTAAGAGACAGCGCTGAAGATGGTACATATCAGTAAGAGACAGTGCAGAAGATGTTACATATAAGTTAGAGACAGTGCTGAAGATGGTACACATAAGTAAGAGACAGTGCTGAAGGTGCTATATATAAGTAAGAGACAGTGCTGAAGATGTTACTTATAAGTTAGAGACAGTGCTGAAGATGCTACATATCAGTAAGAGACAGTGCTGAAGATGCTACATATCAGTAAGAGACAGGGCTGAAGATGGTACATATCAGTAAGAGACAGTGCTGAAGATGCTACATATCAGTAAGAGACAGGGCTGAAGATGTTACATATCAGTAAGAGACAGTGCTGAAGATGCTACATATCAGTAAGAGACAGTGCTGAAGATGCTACATATCAGTAAGAGACAGGGCTGAAGATGGTACATATCAGTAAGAGACAGTGCTGAAGATGTTACTTATAAGTTAGAGACAGTGCTGAAGATGGTACACATAAGTAAGAGACAGTGCTGAAGGTGCTATATATAAGTAAGAGACAGTGCTGAAGATGTTACTTATAAGTTAGAGACAGTGCTGAAGATGCTACATATCAGTAAGAGACAGTGCTGAAGATGCTACATATCAGTAAGAGACAGGGCTGAAGATGGTACATATCAGTAAGAGACAGTGCTGAAGATGCTACATATCAGTAAGAGAAAGGGCTGAAGATGTTACATATCAGTAAGAGACAGTGCTGAAGATGCTACATATCAGTAAGAGACAGTGCTGAAGATGCTACATATCAGTAAGAGACAGGGCTGAAGATGGTACATATCAGTAAGAGACAGTGCTGAAGATGCTACATATCAGTAAGAGACAGGGCTGAAGATGCTACATATCAGTAAGAGACAGTGCTGAAGATGCTACATATCAGAAAGAGACAGGGCTGAAGATGGTACATATCAGTAAGAGACAGTGCTGAAGATGTTACATATCAGTAAGAGACAGTGCTGAAGATGCTACATATAAGAAAGAGACAGTGCTGAAGATGGTACATATAAGAAAGAGACAGTGCTGAAGATGGTACATATCAGTAAGAGACAGTGCTGAAGATGCTACATATCAGTAAGAGACAGTGCTGAAGATGGTACATATCAGTAAGAGACAGTGCTGAAGATGCTACATATCAGTAAGAGACAGGGCTGAAGATGCTACATATCAGTAAGAGACCGTGCTGAAGATGCTACATGTAAGTAAGAGACAGGGCTGAAGATGCTACATATCAGTAAGAGACCGTGCTGAAGATGCTACATGTAAGTAAGAGACAGGGCTGAAGATGCTACATATCAGTAAGAGACCGTGCTGAAGATGTTACATATAAGAAAGAGACAGTGCTGAAGATGCTAAATATCAGTAAGAGACAGTGCTGAAGATGTTACATGTAAGTAAGAGACAGTGCTGAAGATGCTACATATCAGTAAGAGACAGTGCTGAAGATGCTACATATCAGTAAGAGACAGTGCTGAAGATGTTACATATCAGTAAGAGACAGGGCTGAAGATGCGACATATAAGAAAGAGACAGTGCTGAAGATGCTACATATAAGTTAGAGACAGTGCTGAAGATGGTACATATCAGTAAGAGACAGTGCTGAAGATGCTACATGTAAGTAAGAGACAGGGCTGAAGATGCTACATATCAGTAAGAGACAGGGCTGAAGATGCTACATATAAGAAAGAGACAGTGCTGAAGATGGTACATATCAGTAAGAGACAGTGCTGAAGATGGTACATATCAGTAAGAGACAGGGCTGAAGATGCTACATATAAGAAAGAGACAGTGCTGAAGATGGTACATATCAGTAAGAGACAGTGCTGAAGATGCTACATATCAGTAAGAGACAGGGCTGAAGATGCTACATATAAGAAAGAGACAGTGCTGAAGATGGTACATATCAGTAAGAGACAGTGCTGAAGATGTTACATATCAGTAAGAGACAGTGCTGAAGATGGTACATATCAGTAAGAGACAGTGCTGAAGATGTTACATATCAGTAAGAGACAGTGCTGAAGATGCTACATATCAGTAAGAGACAGGGCTGAAGATGCTACATATAAGAAAGAGACAGTGCTGAAGATGGTACATACCAGGAAGAGACAGTGCTGAAGATGTTACATATCAGTAAGAGACAGGGCTGAAGATGCTACATATCAGTAAGAGACAGGGCTGAAGATGCTACATATAAGAAAGAGACAGTGCTGAAGATGGTACATATCAGTAAGAGACAGTGCTGAAGATGCTACATATAAGTTAGAGACAGTGCTGAAGATGGTACATATAAGTTAGAGACAGTGCTGAAGATGCTACATATCAGTAAGAGACAGGGCTGAAGATGCTACATATAAGAAAGAGACAGTGCTGAAGATGGTACATATCAGTAAGAGACAGTGCTGAAGATGCTACATATAAGTTAGAGACAGGGCTGAAGATGCTACATATCAGTAAGAGACAGCGCTGAAGATGCTACATATAAGAAAGAGACAGTGCTGAAGATGGTACATATCAGTAAGAGACAGTGCTGAAGATGCTACATGTAAGTAAGAGACAGGGCTGAAGATGCTACATATCAGTAAGAGACAGGGCTGAAGATGCTACATATAAGAAAGAGACAGTGCTGAAGATGGTACATATCAGTAAGAGACAGTGCTGAAGATGGTACATATCAGTAAGAGACAGGGCTGAAGATGCTACATATAAGAAAGAGACAGTGCTGAAGATGGTACATATCAGTAAGAGACAGTGCTGAAGATGCTACATATCAGTAAGAGACAGTGCTGAAGATGCTACATATAAGAAAGAGACAGTGCTGAAGATGGTACATATCAGTAAGAGACAGTGCTGAAGATGTTACATATCAGTAAGAGACAGTGCTGAAGATGGTACATATCAGTAAGAGACAGTGCTGAAGATGTTACATATCAGTAAGAGACAGTGCTGAAGATGCTACATATCAGTAAGAGACAGGGCTGAAGATGCTACATATAAGAAAGAGACAGTGCTGAAGATGGTACATACCAGGAAGAGACAGTGCTGAAGATGTTACATATCAGTAAGAGACAGGGCTGAAGATGCTACATATCAGTAAGAGACAGGGCTGAAGATGCTACATATAAGAAAGAGACAGTGCTGAAGATGGTACATATCAGTAAGAGACAGTGCTGAAGATGCTACATATAAGTTAGAGACAGTGCTGAAGATGGTACATATAAGTTAGAGACAGTGCTGAAGATGCTACATATCAGTAAGAGACAGGGCTGAAGATGCTACATATAAGAAAGAGACAGTGCTGAAGATGGTACATATAAGTTAGAGACAGTGCTGAAGATGCTACATATCAGGAAGAGACAGGGCTGAAGATGCTACATATCAGTAAGAGACAGTGCTGAAGATGGTACATATCAGTAAGAGACAGTGCTGAAGATGGTACATATCAGTAAGAGACAGTGCTGAAGATGCTACATATCAGTAAGAGACAGTGCTGAAGATGATACATGTAAGTAAGAGACAGGGCTGAAGATGCTACATATCAGTAAGAGACAGGGCTGAAGATGCTACATGTAAGAAAGAGACAGTGCTGAAGATGGTACATATCAGTAAGAGACAGTGCTGAAGATGCTACATATCAGTAAGAGACAGTGCTGAAGATGCTACATATAAGTTAGAGACAGTGCTGAAGATGGTACATATCAGTAAGAGACAGTGCTGAAGATGCTACATATAAGTTAGAGACAGTGCTGAAGATGGTACATATAAGTTAGAGACAGTGCTGAAGATGGTACATATAAGTAAGAGACAGGGCTGAAGATGCTACATGTAAGTAAGAGACAGTGCTGAAGATGCTACATATCAGTAAGAGACAGGGCTGAAGATGCTACATGTAAGTAAGAGACAGTGCTGAAGATGCTACATATCAGTAAGAGACAGTGCTGAAGATGTTACATATCAGTAAGAGACAGTGCTGAAGATGCTACATATAAGTAAGAGACAGGGCTGAAGATGCTACATGTAAGTAAGAGACAGTGCTGAAGATGCTACATATCAGTAAGAGACAGTGCTGAAGATGCTACATATAAGTAAGAGAGAGCGCTGAAGATGTTACATATCAGTAAGAGACAGCGCTGAAGATGTTACATATCAGTAAGAGACAGTGCTGAAGATGCTACATATCAGTAAGAGACAGTGCTGAAGATGCTACATATCAGTAAGAGACAGTGCTGAAGATGCTACATATAAGTAAGAGACAGCGCTGAAGATGCTACATATCAGTAAGAGACAGTGCTGAAGATGCTACATATCAGTAAGAGACAGTGCTGAAGATGTTACATATCAGTAAGAGACAGCGCTGAAGATGCTACATACCAGTAAGAGACAGTGCTGAAGATGTTACATATCAGTAAGAGACAGTGCTGAAGATGCTACATATCAGTAAGAGACAGCGCTGAAGATGCTACATATCAGTAAGAGACAGTGCTGAAGATATTACATATCAGTAAGAGACAGTGCTGAAGATGCTACATATAAGTAAGAGACAGTGCTGAAGATATTACATATCAGTAAGAGACAGCGCTGAAGATGCTACATGTAAGTAAGAGACAGTGCTGAAGATGTTACATATCAGTAAGAGACAGCGCTGAAGATGCTACATATCAGTAAGAGACAGCGCTGAAGATGCTACAGATCAGTAAGAGACAGTGCTGAAGATATTACATATCAGTAAGAGACAGTGCTGAAGATGCTACATATAAGTAAGAGACAGTGCTGAAGATGCTAAATATCAGTAAGAGACAGTGCTGAAGATGCTACATATAAGTAAGAGACAGTGCTGAAGATGTTACATGTAAGTAAGAGACAGTGCTGAAGATGTTACATATCAGTAAGAGACAGCGCTGAAGATGTTACATATCAGTAAGAGACAGTGCTGAAGATGTTACATATCAGTAAGAGACAGCGCTGAAGATGTTACATATAAGTTAGAGACAGTGCTGAAGATGTTACATATAAGTAAGAGACAGTGCTGAAGATGTTACATATAAGTAAGAGACAGTGCTGAAGATGTTACATATCAGGAAGAGACAGTGCTGAAGATGCTACATATCAGTAAGAGAAAGGGCTGAAGATGCTACATGTAAGTAAGAGACAGTGCTGAAGATGTTACATATCAGTAAGAGACAGTGCTGAAGATGCTACATATCAGTAAGAGACAGTGCTGAAGATGCTACATATCAGTAAGAGACAGCGCTGAAGATGCTACATATCAGTAAGAGACAGTGCTGAAGATGCTACATATAAGTAAGAGACAGTGCTGAAGATGTTACATATCAGTAAGAGACAGTGCTGAAGATGCTACATATCAGTAAGAGACAGTGCTGAAGATGCTACATATCAGTAAGAGACAGCGCTGAAGATGCTACATATCAGTAAGAGACAGTGCTGAAGATGCTAAATATCAGTAAGAGACAGTGCTGAAGATGCTACATATAAGTAAGAGACAGTGCTGAAGATGTTACATATCAGTAAGAGACAGTGCTGAAGATGCTACATATCAGTAAGAGACAGTGCTGAAGATGTTACATATCAGTAAGAGACAGTGCTGAAGATGTTACATATCAGTAAGAGACAGTGCTGAAGATGCTACATATAAGTAAGAGACAGCGCTGAAGATGCTACATATCAGTAAGAGACAGTGCTGAAGATGCTACATATCAGTAAGAGACAGTGCTGAAGATGTTACATATCAGTAAGAGACAGTGCTGAAGATGCTAAATATCAGTAAGAGACAGCGCTGAAGATGCTACATATCAGTAAGAGACAGCGCTGAAGATGCTACATATCAGTAAGAGACAGTGCTGAAGATGTTACATATCAGTAAGAGACAGTGCTGAAGATGCTACATATCAGGAAGAGACAGTGCTGAAGATGCTACATATCAGGAAGAGACAGTGCTGAAGATGCTACATATCAGGAAGAGACAGTGCTGAAGATGCTACATATCAGTAAGAGACAGTGCTGAAAATGTTACATATCAGTAAGAGACAGCGCTGAAGATGCTACATATAAGTAAGAGACAGTGCTGAAGATGCTACATATAAGTAAGAGACAGTGCTGAAGATGTTACATATCAGTAAGAGACAGTGCTGAAGATGCTACATATCAGTAAGAGACATTGCTGAAGATGTTACATATCAGTAAGAGACAGTGCTGAAGATGCTACATATAAGTAAGAGACAGTGCTGAAGATGTTACATATCAGTAAGAGACAGGGCTGAAGATGCTACATATCAGGAAGAGACAGTGCTGAAGATGCTACATATCAGGAAGAGACAGTGCTGAAGATGTTACATATCAGTAAGAGACAGTGCTGAAGATGCTACATATAAGTAAGAGACAGTGCTGAAGATGCTACATATCAGTAAGAGACAGTGCTGAAGATGTTACATATCAGTAAGAGACATTGCTGAAGATGTTACATATCAGTAAGAGACAGTGCTGAAGATGCTACATATAAGTAAGAGACAGTGCTGAAGATGCTAAATATCAGTAAGAGACAGTGCTGAAGATGCTAAATATCAGTAAGAGACAGTGCTGAAGATGGTACATATAAGTAAGAGACAGGGCTGAAGATGCTACATATCAGGAAGAGACAGTGCTGAAGATGTTACATATCAGTAAGAGACAGTGCTGAAGATGCTACATGTAAGTAAGAGACAGTGCTGAAGATGCTACATATCAGTAAGAGACAGTGCTGAAGATGCTACATATCAGTAAGAGACAGTGCTGAATATGCTACATATCAGTAAGAGACTGTGCTGAAGATGCTACATATCAGTAAGAGACAGGGCTGAAGATGTTACATATCAGTAAGAGACAGTGCTGAAGATGCTACATATCAGTAAGAGACAGTGCTGAAGATGTTACATATCAGTAAGAGACAGTGCTGAAGATGTTACAAGTAAGTGAGAGGCAGTGCTGAAGATGCTACATACCAGTAAGAGACAGCGCTGAAGATGCTACATATCAGTAAGAGACAGGGCTGAAGATGCTACATGTAAGTGAGAGACAGTGCTGAAGATGTTACATATAAGTAAGAGACAGTGCTGAGGATGCTACAAGTAAGTGAGAGGCAGTGCTGAAGATGCTACATACCAGTAAGAGACAGCGCTGAAGATGCTACATATCAGTAAGAGACAGGGCTGAAGATGCTACATGTAAGTGAGAGACAGTGCTGAAGATGTTACATATAAGTAAGAGACAGTGCTGAAGATGTTACATATAAGTAAGAGACAGTGCTGAAGATGCTACATATCAGTAAGAGACTGTGCTGAAGATGTTACATATCAGTAAGAGACAGTGCTGAAGATGCTACATACAAGTAAGAGACAGGGCTGAAGATGCTACATACAAGTAAGAGACAGTGCTGAAGATGCTACATACAAGTAAGAGACAGTGCTGAAGATGCTACATATCAGTAAGAGACAGTGCTGAAGATGCTACATATAAGTAAGAGACAGTGCTGAAGATGTTACATATCAGTAAGAGACAGCGCTGAAGATGCTACATATCAGTAAGAGACAGCGCTGAAGATGCTAAATATCAGTAAGAGACAGCGCTGAAGATGCTACATATAAGTAAGAGACAGTGCTGAAGATGTCACATATCAGTAAGAGACAGGGCTGAAGATGCTACATATCAGTAAGAGACAGTGCTGAAGATGCTAAATATCAGTAAGAGACAGTGCTGAAGATGTTACATATCAGTAAGAGACAGCGCTGAAGATGCTACATATCAGTAAGAGACAGTGCTGAAGATGCTACATGTAAGTAAGAGACAGTGCTGAAGATGCTACATATAAGTAAGAGACAGTGCTGAAGATGTTACATATAAGTAAGAGACAGTGCTGAAGATGTTACATATAAGTAAGAGACAGTGCTGAAGATGTTACATATCAGGAAGAGACAGTGCTGAAGATGCTACATATCAGTAAGAGAAAGGGCTGAAGATGCTACATGTAAGTAAGAGACAGTGCTGAAGATGTTACATATCAGTAAGAGACAGTGCTGAAGATGCTACATATCAGTAAGAGACAGTGCTGAAGATGCTACATATCAGTAAGAGACAGCGCTGAAGATGCTACATATCAGTAAGAGACAGTGCTGAAGATGCTAAATATCAGTAAGAGACAGTGCTGAAGATGCTACATATAAGTAAGAGACAGTGCTGAAGATGTTACATATCAGTAAGAGACAGTGCTGAAGATGCTACATATCAGTAAGAGACAGTGCTGAAGATGTTACATATCAGTAAGAGACAGTGCTGAAGATGCTACATATCAGTAAGAGACAGTGCTGAAGATGCTACATATCAGTAAGAGAAAGGGCTGAAGATGCTACATGTAAGTAAGAGACAGTGCTGAAGATGTTACATATCAGTAAGAGACAGTGCTGAAGATGCTACATATCAGTAAGAGACAGTGCTGAAGATGCTACATATCAGTAAGAGACAGCGCTGAAGATGCTACATATCAGTAAGAGACAGTGCTGAAGATGCTAAATATCAGTAAGAGACAGTGCTGAAGATGCTACATATAAGTAAGAGACAGTGCTGAAGATGTTACATATCAGTAAGAGACAGTGCTGAAGATGCTACATATCAGTAAGAGACAGTGCTGAAGATGTTACATATCAGTAAGAGACAGTGCTGAAGATGCTACATATCAGTAAGAGACAGTGCTGAAGATGCTACATATAAGTAAGAGACAGCGCTGAAGATGCTACATATCAGTAAGAGACAGTGCTGAAGATGCTACATATCAGTAAGAGACAGTGCTGAAGATGTTACATATCAGTAAGAGACAGTGCTGAAGATGCTAAATATCAGTAAGAGACAGTGCTGAAGATGCTACATATCAGTAAGAGACAGTGCTGAAGATGCTACATATCAGTAAGAGACAGCGCTGAAGATGCTACATATCAGTAAGAGACAGTGCTGAAGATGCTAAATATCAGTAAGAGACAGTGCTGAAGATGCTACATATAAGTAAGAGACAGTGCTGAAGATGTTACATATCAGTAAGAGACAGTGCTGAAGATGCTACATATCAGTAAGAGACAGTGCTGAAGATGTTACATATCAGTAAGAGACAGTGCTGAAGATGCTACATATCAGTAAGAGACAGTGCTGAAGATGCTACATATAAGTAAGAGACAGCGCTGAAGATGCTACATATCAGTAAGAGACAGTGCTGAAGATGCTACATATCAGTAAGAGACAGTGCTGAAGATGTTACATATCAGTAAGAGACAGTGCTGAAGATGCTAAATATCAGTAAGAGACAGCGCTGAAGATGCTACATATCAGTAAGAGACAGCGCTGAAGATGCTACATATCAGTAAGAGACAGTGCTGAAGATGTTACATATCAGTAAGAGACAGTGCTGAAGATGCTACATATCAGGAAGAGACAGTGCTGAAGATGCTACATATCAGGAAGAGACAGTGCTGAAGATGCTACATATCAGGAAGAGACAGTGCTGAAGATGCTACATATCAGGAAGAGACAGTGCTGAAGATGCTACATATCAGTAAGAGACAGTGCTGAAGATGCTACATATAAGTAAGAGACAGTGCTGAAGATGCTACATATAAGTAAGAGACAGTGCTGAAGATGTTACATATCAGTAAGAGACAGTGCTGAAGATGCTACATATCAGTAAGAGACATTGCTGAAGATGTTACATATCAGTAAGAGACAGTGCTGAAGATGCTACATATAAGTAAGAGACAGTGCTGAAGATGTTACATATCAGTAAGAGACAGGGCTGAAGATGCTACATATCAGGAAGAGACAGTGCTGAAGATGCTACATATCAGGAAGAGACAGTGCTGAAGATGTTACATATCAGTAAGAGACAGTGCTGAAGATGCTACATATAAGTAAGAGACAGTGCTGAAGATGCTACATATCAGTAAGAGACAGTGCTGAAGATGTTACATATCAGTAAGAGACAGTGCTGAAGATGCTACATATCAGTAAGAGACAGTGCTGAAGATGTTACATATCAGTAAGAGACAGTGCTGAAGATGCTACATATCAGTAAGAGACAGTGCTGAAGATGCTAAATATCAGTAAGAGACAGTGCTGAAGATGCTACATATAAGTAAGAGACAGGGCTGAAGATGCTACATATCAGGAAGAGACAGTGCTGAAGATGCTACATATCAGTAAGAGACATTGCTGAAGATGTTACATATCAGTAAGAGACAGTGCTGAAGATGCTACATATCAGTAAGAGACAGTGCTGAAGATGCTAAATATCAGTAAGAGACAGTGCTGAAGATGCTACATATAAGTAAGAGACAGGGCTGAAGATGCTACATATCAGGAAGAGACAGTGCTGAAGATGTTACATATCAGTAAGAGACAGTGCTGAAGATGCTACATGTAAGTAAGAGACAGTGCTGAAGATGCTACATGTAAGTAAGAGACAGTGCTGAAGATGCTACATATCAGTAAGAGACAGTGCTGAAGATGCTACATATAAGTAAGAGACAGTGCTGAAGATGTTACATATCAGTAAGAGACAGCGCTGAAGATGCTACATATCAGTAAGAGACAGCGCTGAAGATGCTAAATATCAGTAAGAGACAGCGCTGAAGATGCTACATATAAGTAAGAGACAGTGCTGAAGATGTCACATATCAGTAAGAGACAGGGCTGAAGATGCTACATATCAGTAAGAGACAGTGCTGAAGATGCTAAATATCAGTAAGAGACAGTGCTGAAGATGTTACATATCAGTAAGAGACAGCGCTGAAGATGCTACATATCAGTAAGAGACAGTGCTGAAGATGCTACATGTAAGTAAGAGACAGTGCTGAAGATGTTACATATCAGTAAGAGACAGTGCTGAAGATGCTACATATCAGTAAGAGACAGTGCTGAAGATGCTAAATATCAGTAAGAGACAGTGCTGAAGATGCTACATATAAGTAAGAGACAGGGCTGAAGATGCTACATATCAGGAAGAGACAGTGCTGAAGATGTTACATATCAGTAAGAGACAGTGCTGAAGATGCTACATGTAAGTAAGAGACAGTGCTGAAGATGCTACATGTAAGTAAGAGACAGTGCTGAAGATGCTACATATCAGTAAGAGACAGTGCTGAAGATGCTACATATAAGTAAGAGACAGTGCTGAAGATGTTACATATCAGTAAGAGACAGCGCTGAAGATGCTACATATCAGTAAGAGACAGCGCTGAAGATGCTAAATATCAGTAAGAGACAGCGCTGAAGATGCTACATATAAGTAAGAGACAGTGCTGAAGATGTCACATATCAGTAAGAGACAGGGCTGAAGATGCTACATATCAGTAAGAGACAGTGCTGAAGATGCTAAATATCAGTAAGAGACAGTGCTGAAGATGTTACATATCAGTAAGAGACAGCGCTGAAGATGCTACATATCAGTAAGAGACAGTGCTGAAGATGCTACATGTAAGTAAGAGACAGTGCTGAAGATGCTACATATCAGTAAGAGACAGTGCTGAAGATGCTACATATAAGTAAGAGACAGTGCTGAAGATGTTACATATCAGTAAGAGACAGTGCTGAAGATGCTACATATCAGTAAGAGACAGTGCTGAAGATGCTACATATCAGTAAGAGACAGTGCTGAAGATGCTACATATAAGTAAGAGACAGCGCTGAAGATGCTACATATCAGTAAGAGACAGCGCTGAAGATGCTAAATATCAGTAAGAGACAGCGCTGAAGATGCAACATATAAGTAAGAGACAGTGCTGAAGATGTCACATATCAGTAAGAGACAGTGCTGAAGATGTCACATATCAGTAAGAGACAGTGCTGAAGATGTCACATATCAGTAAGAGTCAGGGCTGAAGATGCTACATATCAGTAAGAGACAGTGCTGAAGATGCTAAATATCAGTAAGAGACAGTGCTGAAGATGTTACATATCAGTAAGAGACAGCGCTGAAGATGCTACATATCAGTAAGAGACAGCGCTGAAGATGCTACATATCAGTAAGAGACAGTGCTGAAGATGCTAAATATCAGTAAGAGACAGTGCTGAAGATGCTACATATAAGTAAGAGACAGTGCTGAAGATGTTACATATCAGTAAGAGACAGTGCTGAAGATGCTAAATATCAGTAAGAGACAGTGCTGAAGATGTTACATATCAGTAAGAGACAGTGCTGAAGATGTTACATATCAGTAAGAGACAGTGCTGAAGATGTTACATATCAGTAAGAGACAGTGCTGAAGATGCTAAATATCAGTAAGAGACAGTGCTGAAGATGCTACATATAAGTAAGAGACAGGGCTGAAGATGTCACATATCAGTAAGAGACAGTGCTGAAGATGTCACATATCAGGAAGAGACAGCGCTGAAGATGTCACATATCAGTAAGAGACAGCGCTGAAGATGTTACATATCAGTAAGAGACAGTGCTGAAGATGCTACATATAAGTAAGAGACAGTGCTGAAGATGCTACATATAAGTAAGAGACAGTGCTGAAGATGCTACATATAAGTAAGAGACAGTGCTGAAGATGCTACATATCAGTAAGAGACAGTGCTGAAGATGCTAAATATCAGTAAGAGACAGTGCTGAAGATGCTACATATAAGTAAGAGACAGGGCTGAAGATGTCACATATCAGTAAGAGACAGTGCTGAAGATGTCACATATCAGGAAGAGACAGCGCTGAAGATGTTACATATCAGTAAGAGACAGCGCTGAAGATGTTACATATCAGTAAGAGACAGCGCTGAAGATGCTACATATCAGTAAGAGACAGTGCTGAAGATGTTACATATCAGTAAGAGACAGCGCTGAAGATGCTACATATAAGTAAGAGACAGCGCTGAAAATGTTACATGTAAGTAAGAGACAGTGCTGAAGATGTTACATATCAGTAAGAGACAGGGCTGAAGATGCTACATATCAGTAAGAGACAGCGCTGAAGATGCTGCATATCAGGAAGAGACAGGGCTGAAGATGCTACATGTAAGTAAGAGACAGGGCTGAAGATGTCACATATCAGTAAGAGACAGTGCTGAAGATGTCACATATCAGGAAGAGACAGCGCTGAAGATGTTACATATCTGTAAGAGACAGCGCTGAAGATGTTACATATCAGTAAGAGACAGTGCTGAAGATGGTACATACCAGTAAGAGACAGTGCTGAAGATGCTAAATATCAGTAAGAGACAGTGCTGAAGATGCTAAATATCAGTAAGAGACAGTGCTGAAGATGCTACATATAAGTAAGAGACAGGGCTGAAGATGTCACATATCAGTAAGAGACAGTGCTGAAGATGTCACATATCAGGAAGAGACAGCGCTGAAGATGTTACATATCTGTAAGAGACAGCGCTGAAGATGTTACATATCAGTAAGAGACAGGGCTGAAGATGCTACATATAAGTAAGAGACAGTGCTGAAGATGCTACATATAAGTAAGAGACAGCGCTGAAGATGCTACATATAAGTAAGAGACAGCGCTGAAGATGCTACATATCAGTAAGAGACAGCGCTGAAGATGCTACATATAAGTAAGAGACAGCGCTGAAGATGTTACATATCAGTAAGAGACAGCGCTGAAGATGCTACATATAAGTAAGAGACAGCGCTGAAGATGCTACATATAAGTAAGAGACAGCGCTGAAGATGTTACATATCAGTAAGAGACAGCGCTGAAGATGCTACATATAAGTAAGAGACAGTGCTGAAGATGCTACATACCAGTAAGAGACAGCGCTGAAGATGCCACATATTAAGTAAGAGACAGTGCTGAAGATGCTACATATCAGTAAGAGACAGTGCTGAAGATGCTACATATTAGTAAGTGACAGCGCTGAAGATGCTACATATCAGTAAGAGACAGCGCTGAAGATGCTACATGTCAGTAAGAGACAGTGCTGAAGATGCTACATGTCAGTAAGAGACAGTGCTGAAGATGGTACATATCAGTAAGAGACAGGGCTGAAGATGTTACATATCAGTAAGAGACAGGGCTGAAGATGCTACATATCAATAAGAGACAGTGCTGAAGATGCTACATATCAGTAAGAGACAGTGCTGAAGATGCTACATATCAGTAAGAGACAGGGCTGAAGATGCTACATATCAGTAAGAGACAGGGCTGAAGATGCTACATATCAGTAAGAGACAGTGCTGAAGATGCTACATATCAGTAAGAGACAGCGCTGAAGATGGTACATATCAGTAAGAGACAGTGCTGAAGATGTTACATATCAGTAAGAGACAGCGCTGAAGATGCTACATATCAGTAAGAGACAGCGCTGAAGATGCTACATATCAGTAAGAGACAGCGCTGAAGATGCTACATATCAGTAAGAGACAGGGCTGAAGATGTTACATATCAGTAAGAGACAGGGCTGAAGATGCTACATATCAGTAAGAGACAGTTCTGAAGATGCTACATATCAGTAAGAGACAGTGCTGAAGATGCTACATATCAGTAAGAGACAGGGCTGAAGATGCTACATATCAGTAAGAGACAGTGCTGAAGATGCTACATACCAGTAAGAGACAGCGCTGAAGATGCCACATATTAAGTAAGAGACAGTGCTGAAGATGCTACATATCAGTAAGAGACAGTGCTGAAGATGCTACATATTAGTAAGTGACAGCGCTGAAGATGCTACATATCAGTAAGAGACAGCGCTGAAGATGCTACATATCAGTAAGAGACAGGGCTGAAGATGCTACATATCAGTAAGAGACAGTGCTGAAGATGCTACATACCAGTAAGAGACAGCGCTGAAGATGCCACATATTAAGTAAGAGACAGTGCTGAAGATGCTACATATCAGTAAGAGACAGTGCTGAAGATGCTACATATTAGTAAGTGACAGCGCTGAAGATGCTACATATCAGTAAGAGACAGCGCTGAAGATGCTACATATCAGTAAGAGACAGTGCTGAAGATGCTACATGTCAGTAAGAGACAGTGCTGAAGATGGTACATATCAGTAAGAGACAGGGCTGAAGATGTTACATATCAGTAAGAGACAGGGCTGAAGATGCTACATATCAATAAGAGACAGTGCTGAAGATGCTACATATCAGTAAGAGACAGTGCTGAAGATGCTACATATCAGTAAGAGACAGGGCTGAAGATGCTACATATCACTAAGAGACAGTGCTGAAGATGGTACATATCAGTAAGAGACAGGGCTGAAGATGCTACATATCAGTAAGAGACAGTGCTGAAGATGTTACATATCAGTAAGAGACAGTGCTGAAGATGCTACATATCAGTAAGAGACAGTTCTGAAGATGTTACATATCAGTAAGAGACAGTGCTGAAGATGCTACATATCAGTAAGAGACAGTTCTGAAGATGCTACATGTAAGTAAGAGACAGTGCTGAAGATGCTACATATCAGTAAGAGACAGTGCTGAAGATGTTACATATCAGTAAGAGACAGTGCAGAAGATGTTACATATCAGTAAGAGACAGTTCTGAAGATGTTACATATCAGTAAGAGACAGTGCTGAAGATGCTACATATCAGTAAGAGACAGTTCTGAAGATGTTACATATCAGTAAGAGACAGTGCTGAAGATGCTACATATCAGTAAGAGACAGTTCTGAAGATGCTACATGTAAGTAAGAGACAGTGCTGAAGATGCTACATATCAGTAAGAGACAGTGCTGAAGATGTTACATATCAGTAAGAGACAGTGCTGAAGATGCTACATATCAGTAAGAGACAGTGCTGAAGATGCTACATAGCAGTGAGACAGTGCTGAAGATGTTACATATCAGTAAGTGACAGCGCTGAAGATGTTACATATAAGTAAGAGACAGCGCTGAAAATTCTACATATCAGTAAGTGACAGTGCTGAAGATGGTACATATCAGTAAGAGACAGTGCTGAAGATGTTACATATCAGTAAGTGACAGCGCTGAAGATGTTACATATCAGTAAGAGACAGTGCTGAAGATGCTACATATCAGTAAGAGACAGTGCTGAAAATTCTACATATCAGTAAGAGACAGTGCTGAAGAAGCTACATATCAGTAAGAGACAGTGCTGAAGATGGTACATATCAGTAAGAGACAGTGCTGAAGATGCTACATATCAGTAAGTGACAGCGCTGAAGATGTTACATATCAGTAAGAGACAGTGCTGAAGATGCTACATATCAGGAAGAGACAGTGCTGAAAATTCTACATATCAGTAAGAGACAGTGCTGAAGATGCTACATATCAGTAAGAGACAGTGCTGAAGATGGTACATATCAGTAAGAGACAGCGCTGAAGATGTTACATATCAGTAAGTGACAGCGCTGAAGATGTTACATATCAGTAAGAGACAGTGCTGAAGATGCTACATATCAGTAAGAGACAGTGCTGAAAATTCTACATATCAGTAAGAGACAGTGCTGAAGATGGTACATATCAGTAAGAGACAGTGCTGATGATGGTACATATCAGTAAGAGACAGCGCTGAAGATGGTACATATCAGTAAGAGACAGCGCTGAAGATGCTACATATCAGTAAGAGACAGTGCTGATGATGGTACATATCAGTAAGAGACAGCGCTGAAGATGGTACATATCAGTAAGAGACAGCGCTGAAGATGCTACATATCAGTAAGAGACAGTGCTGAAGATGCTACATATCAGTAAGAGAGCGCTGAAGATGGTACATGTAAGTGAGAGACAGTGCTGAAGATGCTACATGTAAGTGAGAGACAGTGCTGAAGATGCTACATATCAGTAAGAGACAGTGCTGAAGATGCTACATATAAGTGAGAGACAGTGCTGAAGATGCTACATGTAAGTGAGAGAGAGTGCTGAAGATGCTACATATCAGTAAGTGACAGTGCTGAAGATGCTACATATCAGTAAGAGACAGTGCTGAAGATGCTACATATCAGTAAGAGACAGCGCTGAAGATGCTACATATCAGTAAGAGACAGTGCTGAAGATGGTACATATCAGTAAGAGACATTGCTGAAGATGTTACATATCAGTAAGAGACAGGGCTGAAGATGCTACATATCAATAAGAGACAGTGCTGAAGATGCTACATATCAGTAAGAGACAGTGCTGAAGATGCTCCATATCAGTAAGAGACAGGGCTGAAGATGCTACATATCAGTAAGAGACAGTGCTGAAGATGGTACATATCAGTAAGAGACAGGGCTGAAGATGCTACATATCAGTAAGAGACAGGGCTGAAGATGCCACATATTAAGTAAGAGACAGTGCTGAAGATGCTACATATCAGTAAGAGACAGCGCTGAAGATGCCACATATCAGTAAGAGACAGTGCTGAAGATGCTACATATCAGTAAGAGACAGTGCTGAAGATGCTACATATCAGTAAGAGACAGGGCTGAAGATGCTACATATCAGTAAGAGACAGTGCTGAAGATGGTACATATCAGTAAGAGACAGGGCTGAAGATGCTACATATCAGTAAGAGACAGGGCTGAAGATGCCACATATTAAGTAAGAGACAGTGCTGAAGATGCTACATATCAGTAAGAGACAGTGCTGAAGATGTTACATATCAGTAAGAGACAGTGCTGAAGATGCTACATATCAGTAAGAGACAGTGCTGAAGATTTTACATATCAGTAAGAGACAGTGCTGAAGATGCTACATGTAAGTGAGAGAGAGTGCTGAAGATGCTACATATCAGTAAGTGACAGTGCTGAAGATGCCACATATCAGTAAGAGACAGTGCTGAAGATGCTACATATCAGTAAGAGACAGTGCTGAAGATGCTACATATCAGTAAGAGACAGGGCTGAAGATGCTACATATCAGTAAGAGACAGTGCTGAAGATGGTACATATCAGTAAGAGACAGGGCTGAAGATGCTACATATCAGTAAGTGACAGTGCTGAAGATGCTACATATCAGTAAGAGACAGGGCTGAAGATGCTACATATCAATAAGAGACAGTGCTGAAGATGCTACATATCAGTAAGAGACAGTGCTGAAGATGCTCCATATCAGTAAGAGACAGTGCTGAAGATGCTACATATAAGTGAGAGACAGTGCTGAAGATGCTACATGTAAGTGAGAGAGAGTGCTGAAGATGCTACATATCAGTAAGTGACAGTGCTGAAGATGCTACATATCAGTAAGAGACAGTGCTGAAGATGCTACATATCAGTAAGAGACAGCGCTGAAGATGCTACATATCAGTAAGAGACAGTGCTGAAGATGGTACATATCAGTAAGAGACATTGCTGAAGATGTTACATATCAGTAAGAGACAGGGCTGAAGATGCTACATATCAATAAGAGACAGTGCTGAAGATGCTACATATCAGTAAGAGACAGTGCTGAAGATGCTCCATATCAGTAAGAGACAGGGCTGAAGATGCTACATATCAGTAAGAGACAGTGCTGAAGATGGTACATATCAGTAAGAGACAGGGCTGAAGATGCTACATATCAGTAAGAGACAGGGCTGAAGATGCCACATATTAAGTAAGAGACAGTGCTGAAGATGCTACATATCAGTAAGAGACAGCGCTGAAGATGCCACATATCAGTAAGAGACAGTGCTGAAGATGCTACATATCAGTAAGAGACAGTGCTGAAGATGCTACATATCAGTAAGAGACAGGGCTGAAGATGCTACATATCAGTAAGAGACAGTGCTGAAGATGGTACATATCAGTAAGAGACAGGGCTGAAGATGCTACATATCAGTAAGAGACAGGGCTGAAGATGCCACATATTAAGTAAGAGACAGTGCTGAAGATGCTACATATCAGTAAGAGACAGTGCTGAAGATGTTACATATCAGTAAGAGACAGTGCTGAGGATGTTACATATCAGTAAGAGACAGTGCTGAAGATGTTACATATAAGTTAGAGACAGGGCTGAAGATGTTACGTATCAGTAAGAGACAGTGCTGAAGATGTTACATATCAGTAAGAGACAGGGCTGAAGATGCTACATATCAGTAAGAGACAGTGCTGAAGATTTTACATATCAGTAAGAGACAGTGCTGAAGATGCTACATATCAGTAAGAGACAGTGCTGAAGATGGTACATACCAGTAAGAGACAGCGCTGAAGATGCCACATATTAAGTAAGAGACAGTGCTGAAGATGCTACATATCAGTAAGTGACAGTGCTGAAGATGCTACATATCAGTAAGAGACAGTGCTGAAGATGTTACATATCAGAAAGAGACAGCGCTGAAGATGCTTCATATCAGTAAGAGACAGTGCTGAAAATGGTACATATCAGAAAGAGACAGCGCTGAAGATGCTTCATATCAGTAAGAGACAATGCTGAAGATGCTACATATCAGTAAGAGACAGTGCTGAAGATGTTACATATCAGTAAGAGACAGTGCTGAAGATGTTACATATCAGTAAGAGACAGTGCTGAAGATGCTACATATCAGTAAGAGACAGTGCTGAAGATGCTACATATCAGTAAGAGACAGCGCTGAAGATGCTACATATCAGTAAGAGACAGTGCTGAAGATGTTACATATCAGTAAGAGACAGCACCGAAGATGGTACATATCAGTAAGAGACAGCGCTGAAGATGCTACATATCAGTAAGAGACAGTGCTGAAGATGTTACATATCAGTAAGAGACAGGGCTGAAGATGCTACATATCAGTAAGAGACAGTGCTGAAGATGGTACATATCAGTAAGAGACAGGGCTGAAGATGTTACATATAAGTTAGAGACAGTGCTGAAGATGGTACATATCAGTAAGAGACAGGGCTGAAGATGTTACATATCAGTAAGAGACAGCGCTGAAGATGGTACTTATCAGTAAGAGACAGTGCTGAAGATGCTACATATCAGTAAGTGACAGTGCTGAAGATGTTACATATCAGTAAGAGACAGCGCTGAAGATGCTACATTTAAGTAAGAGACAGGGCTGAAGATGTGACATATCAGTAAGAGACAGTGCTGAAGATGGTACATGTCAGTAAGAGACAGTGCTGAAGATGCTACATGTCAGTAAGAGACAGCGCTGAAGATGGTACATATCAGTAAGAGACAGTGCTAAATATGCTACATATCAGTAAGTGACAGTGCTGAAGATGTTACATATAAGTTAGAGACAGGGCTGAAGATGTTACATGTCAGTAAGAGACAGTGCTGAAGATGGTACATGTCAGTAAGAGACAGTGCTGAAGATGCTACATGTCAGTAAGAGACAGCGCTGAAGATGGTACATATCAGTAAGAGACAGCGCTGAAGATGTTACATATCAGTAAGAGACAGGGCTGAAGATGCTACATATCAGTAAGAGACAGTGCTGAAGATGCTACATATCAGTAAGAGACAGGGCTGAAGATGCTACATATCAGTAAGAGACAGTGCTGAAGATGCTACATATCAGTAAGAGACAGGGCTGAATATGGTACATATCAGTACGAGACAGGGCTGAAGATGTTACATATCAGTAAGAGACAGTGCTGAGGATGTTACATATCAGTAAGAGACAGTGCTGAAGATGTTACATATCAGTAAGAGACAGGGCTGAAGATGCTACATATCAGTAAGAGACAGGGCTGAAGATGGCACATATCAGTAAGAGACAGCGCTGAAGATGCTACATATCAGTAAGAGACAGTGCTGAAGATGTTACATATCAGTAAGAGACAGTGCTGAAGATGTTACATATAAGTTAGAGACAGGGCTGAAGATGTTACGTATCAGTAAGAGACAGTGCTGAAGATGTTACATATCAGTAAGAGACAGGGCTGAAGATGCTACATATCAGTAAGAGACAGGGCTGAAGATGGCACATATCAGTAAGAGACAGCGCTGAAGATGCTACATATCAGTAAGAGACAGTGCTGAAGATGCTACATGTCAGTAAGAGACAGTGCTGAAGATGTTACATATCAGTAAGAGACAGTGCTGAAGATGTTACATATCAGTAAGAGACAGTGCTGAAGATGGTACATATCAGTAAGAGTCAGGGCTGAAGATGCTACATATCAGTAAGAGACAGGGCTGAAGATGCTACATATCAGTAAGAGACAGTGCTGAAGATGCTACATATCAGTAAGAGACAGGGCTGAAGATGCTACATATCAGTAAGAGACAGTGCTGAAGATGGTACATATCAGTAAGAGACAGGGCTGAAGATGCTACATATCAGTAAGAGACAGGGCTGAAGATGCTACATATTAAGTAAGAGACAGTGCTGAAGATGCTACATATCAGTAAGAGACAGCGCTGAAGATGCCACATATTAGTAAGTGACAGCGCTGAAGATGCTACATATCAGTAAGAGACAGTGCTGAAGATGCTACATATCAGTAAGAGACAGTGCTGAAAATGGTACATATCAGTAAGAGACAGTGCTGAAGATGCTACATATCAGTAAGAGACAGTGCTGAAGATGTTACATATCAGTAAGAGACAGTGCTGAAGATGTTACATATCAGTAAGAGACAGTGCTGAAGATGCTACATATCAGTAAGAGACAGCGCTGAAGATGCTACATATCAGTAAGAGACAGCGCTGAAGATGCTTCATATCAGTAAGAGACAGTGCTGAAGATGTTACATATCAGTAAGAGACAGCACCGAAGATGGTACATATCAGTAAGAGACAGCGCTGAAGATGCTACATATCAGTAAGAGACAGTGCTGAAGATGTTACATATCAGTAAGAGACAGGGCTGAAGATGCTACATATCAGTAAGAGACAGTGCTGAAGATGTTACATATCAGTAAGGGACAGTGCTGAAGATGGTACATATCAGTAAGAGACAGGGCTGAAGATGTTACATATCAGGAAGAGACAGGGCTGAAGATGTTACATATAAGTTAGAGACAGTGCTGAAGATGGTACATATCAGTAAGAGACAGGGCTGAAGATGTTACATATCAGGAAGAGACAGCGCTGAAGATGGTACTTATCAGTAAGAGACAGTGCTGAAGATGTTACATATAAGTTAGAGACAGGGCGGAAGATGTTACATATCAGTAAGAGACAGTGCTGAAGATGGTACATGTCAGTAAGAGACAGTGCTGAAGATGCTACATATCAGTAAGTGACAGTGCTGAAGATGTTACATATAAGTTAGAGACAGGGCTGAAGATGTTACATATCAGTAAGAGACAGTGCTGAAGATGGTACATGTCAGTAAGAGACAGTGCTGAAGATGCTACATGGCAGTAAGAGACAGCGCTGAAGATGGTACATATCAGTAAGAGACAGTGCTAAATATGCTACATATCAGTAAGAGACAGGGCTGAAGATGCTACATATCAGTAAGAGACAGTGCTGAAGATGCTACATATCAGTAAGAGACAGGGCTGAAGATGGTACATATCAGTAAGAGACAGGGCTGAAGATGTTACATATCAGTAAGAGACAGTGCTGAGGATGTTACATATCAGTAAGAGACAGTGCTGAAGATGTTACATATAAGTTAGAGACAGGGTTGAAGATGTTACATATCAGTAAGAGACAGTGCTGAAGATGTTACATATCAGTAAGAGACAGGGCTGAAGATGCTACATATCAGTAAGAGACAGGGCTGAAGATGGTACATATCAGTAAGAGACAGCGCTGAAGATGCTACATATCAGTAAGAGACAGCGCTGAAGATGTTACATATCAGTAAGAGACAGTGCTGAAGATGTTACATATCAGTAAGAGACAGTGCTGAAGATGTTACATATCAGTAAGAGACAGGGCTGAAGATGTTACATATCAGTAAGAGACAGTGCTGAAGATGGTACATATCAGTAAGAGACAGGGCTGAAGATGTTACATATCAGTAAGAGACAGGGCTGAAGATGTTACATATCAGTAAGAGACAGTGCTGAGGATGTTACATATCAGTAAGAGACAGTGCTGAAGATGTTACATATAAGTTAGAGACAGGGCTGAAGATGTTACATATCAGTAAGAGACAGTGCTGAAGATGTTACATATCAGTAAGAGACAGGGCTGAAGATGCTACATATCAGTAAGAGACAGGGCTGAAGATGGTACATATCAGTAAGAGACAGCGCTGAAGATGCTACATATCAGTAAGAGACAGCGCTGAAGATGTTACATATCAGTAAGAGACAGTGCTGAAGATGTTACATATCAGTAAGAGACAGTGCTGAAGATGTTACATATCAGTAAGAGACAGTGCTGAAGATGGTACATATCAGTAAGAGACAGGGCTGAAGATGTTACATATCAGTAAGAGACAGGGCTGAAGATGCTACATATCAGTAAGAGACAGGGCTGAAGATGGTACATATCAGTAAGAGACAGGGCTGAAGATGTTACATATCAGTAAGAGACAGTGCTGAAGATGCTACATATCAGTAAGAGACAGGGCTGACGATGCTACATGTAAGTAAGAGACAGCGCTGAAGATGCTACATATCAGTAAGAGACAGTGCTGAAGATGTTACATATCAGTAAGAGACAGTGCTGAAGATGTTACATATCAGTAAGAGACAGTGCTGAAGATGGTACATATCAGTAAGAGTCAGGGCTGAAGATGCTACATATCAGTAAGAGACAGGGCTGAAGATGGTACATATCAGTAAGAGACAGGGCTGAAGATGTTACATATCAGTAAGAGACAGCGCTGAAGATGGTACATATCAGTAAGAGTCAGGGCTGAAGATGCTACATATCAGTAAGAGACAGGGCTGAAGATGGTACATATCAGTAAGAGACAGTGCTGAAGATGCTACATATCAGTAAGAGACAGTGCTGAAGATGGTACATGTCAGTAAGAGACAGTGCTGAAGATGTTACATATAAGTTAGAGACAGTGCTGAAGATGGTACATATCAGTAAGAGACAGGGCTGAAGATGTTACATATCAGGAAGAGACAGCGCTGAAGATGGTACTTATCAGTAAGAGACAGTGCTGAAGATGTTACATATCAGTAAGAGACAGGGCTGAAGATGCTACATATCAGTAAGAGACAGGGCTGAAGATGGCACATATCAGTAAGAGACAGCGCTGAAGATGCTACATATCAGTAAGAGACAGCGCTGAAGATGTTACATATCAGTAAGAGACAGTGCTGAAGATGTTACATATAAGTTAGAGACAGGGCTGAAGATGTTACGTATCAGTAAGAGACAGTGCTGAAGATGTTACATATCAGTAAGAGACAGGGCTGAAGATGCTACATATCAGTAAGAGACAGGGCTGAAGATGGCACATATCAGTAAGAGACAGCGCTGAAGATGCTACATATCAGTAAGAGACAGTGCTGAAGATGCTACATGTCAGTAAGAGACAGTGCTGAAGATGTTACATATCAGTAAGAGACAGTGCTGAAGATGTTACATATCAGTAAGAGACAGTGCTGAAGATGGTACATATCAGTAAGAGTCAGGGCTGAAGATGCTACATATCAGTAAGAGACAGGGCTGAAGATGCTACATATCAGTAAGAGACAGTGCTGAAGATGCTACATATCAGTAAGAGACAGGGCTGAAGATGCTACATATCAGTAAGAGACAGTGCTGAAGATGGTACATATCAGTAAGAGACAGGGCTGAAGATGCTACATATCAGTAAGAGACAGGGCTGAAGATGCTACATATTAAGTAAGAGACAGTGCTGAAGATGCTACATATCAGTAAGAGACAGCGCTGAAGATGCCACATATTAGTAAGTGACAGCGCTGAAGATGCTACATATCAGTAAGAGACAGTGCTGAAGATGCTACATGGCAGTAAGAGACAGCGCTGAAGATGGTACATATCAGTAAGAGACAGTGCTAAATATGCTACATATCAGTAAGAGACAGGGCTGAAGATGCTACATATCAGTAAGAGACAGTGCTGAAGATGCTACATATCAGTAAGAGACAGGGCTGAAGATGGTACATATCAGTAAGAGACAGGGCTGAAGATGTTACATATCAGTAAGAGACAGTGCTGAGGATGTTACATATCAGTAAGAGACAGTGCTGAAGATGTTACATATAAGTTAGAGACAGGGCTGAAGATGTTACATATCAGTAAGAGACAGTGCTGAAGATGTTACATATCAGTAAGAGACAGGGCTGAAGATGCTACATATCAGTAAGAGACAGGGCTGAAGATGGTACATATCAGTAAGAGACAGCGCTGAAGATGCTACATATCAGTAAGAGACAGCGCTGAAGATGTTACATATCAGTAAGAGACAGTGCTGAAGATGTTACATATCAGTAAGAGACAGTGCTGAAGATGTTACATATCAGTAAGAGACAGGGCTGAAGATGTTACATATCAGTAAGAGACAGTGCTGAAGATGGTACATATCAGTAAGAGACAGGGCTGAAGATGTTACATATCAGTAAGAGACAGGGCTGAAGATGTTACATATCAGTAAGAGACAGTGCTGAGGATGTTACATATCAGTAAGAGACAGTGCTGAAGATGTTACATATAAGTTAGAGACAGGGCTGAAGATGTTACATATCAGTAAGAGACAGTGCTGAAGATGTTACATATCAGTAAGAGACAGGGCTGAAGATGCTACATATCAGTAAGAGACAGGGCTGAAGATGGTACATATCAGTAAGAGACAGCGCTGAAGATGCTACATATCAGTAAGAGACAGCGCTGAAGATGTTACATATCAGTAAGAGACAGTGCTGAAGATGTTACATATCAGTAAGAGACAGTGCTGAAGATGTTACATATCAGTAAGAGACAGTGCTGAAGATGGTACATATCAGTAAGAGACAGGGCTGAAGATGTTACATATCAGTAAGAGACAGGGCTGAAGATGCTACATATCAGTAAGAGACAGGGCTGAAGATGGTACATATCAGTAAGAGACAGGGCTGAAGATGTTACATATCAGTAAGAGACAGTGCTGAAGATGCTACATATCAGTAAGAGACAGGGCTGACGATGCTACATGTAAGTAAGAGACAGCGCTGAAGATGCTACATATCAGTAAGAGACAGTGCTGAAGATGTTACATATCAGTAAGAGACAGTGCTGAAGATGTTACATATCAGTAAGAGACAGTGCTGAAGATGGTACATATCAGTAAGAGTCAGGGCTGAAGATGCTACATATCAGTAAGAGACAGGGCTGAAGATGGTACATATCAGTAAGAGACAGGGCTGAAGATGTTACATATCAGTAAGAGACAGCGCTGAAGATGGTACATATCAGTAAGAGTCAGGGCTGAAGATGCTACATATCAGTAAGAGACAGGGCTGAAGATGGTACATATCAGTAAGAGACAGTGCTGAAGATGCTACATATCAGTAAGAGACAGTGCTGAAGATGGTACATGTCAGTAAGAGACAGTGCTGAAGATGTTACATATAAGTTAGAGACAGTGCTGAAGATGGTACATATCAGTAAGAGACAGGGCTGAAGATGTTACATATCAGGAAGAGACAGCGCTGAAGATGGTACTTATCAGTAAGAGACAGTGCTGAAGATGTTACATATCAGTAAGAGACAGGGCTGAAGATGCTACATATCAGTAAGAGACAGGGCTGAAGATGGCACATATCAGTAAGAGACAGCGCTGAAGATGCTACATATCAGTAAGAGACAGCGCTGAAGATGTTACATATCAGTAAGAGACAGTGCTGAAGATGTTACATATAAGTTAGAGACAGGGCTGAAGATGTTACGTATCAGTAAGAGACAGTGCTGAAGATGTTACATATCAGTAAGAGACAGGGCTGAAGATGCTACATATCAGTAAGAGACAGGGCTGAAGATGGCACATATCAGTAAGAGACAGCGCTGAAGATGCTACATATCAGTAAGAGACAGTGCTGAAGATGCTACATGTCAGTAAGAGACAGTGCTGAAGATGTTACATATCAGTAAGAGACAGTGCTGAAGATGTTACATATCAGTAAGAGACAGTGCTGAAGATGGTACATATCAGTAAGAGTCAGGGCTGAAGATGCTACATATCAGTAAGAGACAGGGCTGAAGATGCTACATATCAGTAAGAGACAGTGCTGAAGATGCTACATATCAGTAAGAGACAGGGCTGAAGATGCTACATATCAGTAAGAGACAGTGCTGAAGATGGTACATATCAGTAAGAGACAGGGCTGAAGATGCTACATATCAGTAAGAGACAGGGCTGAAGATGCTACATATTAAGTAAGAGACAGTGCTGAAGATGCTACATATCAGTAAGAGACAGCGCTGAAGATGCCACATATTAGTAAGTGACAGCGCTGAAGATGCTACATATCAGTAAGAGACAGTGCTGAAGATGCTACATATCAGTAAGAGACAGTGCTGAAAATGGTACATATCAGTAAGAGACAGCGCTGAAGATGCTTCATATCAGTAAGAGACAGTGCTGAAGATGCTACATATCAGTAAGAGACAGTGCTGAAGATGTTACATATCAGTAAGAGACAGTGCTGAAGATGTTACATATCAGTAAGAGACAGTGCTGAAGATGCTACATATCAGTAAGAGACAGCGCTGAAGATGCTACATATCAGTAAGAGACAGCGCTGAAGATGCTTCATATCAGTAAGAGACAGTGCTGAAGATGTTACATATCAGTAAGAGACAGCACCGAAGATGGTACATATCAGTAAGAGACAGCGCTGAAGATGCTACATATCAGTAAGAGACAGTGCTGAAGATGTTACATATCAGTAAGAGACAGGGCTGAAGATGCTACATATCAGTAAGAGACAGTGCTGAAGATGGTACATATCAGTAAGGGACAGGGCTGAAGATGTTACATATAAGTTAGAGACAGTGCTGAAGATGGTACATATCAGTAAGAGACAGGGCTGAAGATGTTACATATCAGGAAGAGACAGCGCTGAAGATGGTACTTATCAGTAAGAGACAGTGCTGAAGATGTTACATATAAGTTAGAGACAGGGCGGAAGATGTTACATATCAGTAAGAGACAGTGCTGAAGATGGTACATGTCAGTAAGAGACAGTGCTGAAGATGCTACATATCAGTAAGTGACAGTGCTGAAGATGTTACATATAAGTTAGAGACAGGGCTGAAGATGTTACATATCAGTAAGAGACAGTGCTGAAGATGGTACATGTCAGTAAGAGACAGTGCTGAAGATGCTACATGGCAGTAAGAGACAGCGCTGAAGATGGTACATATCAGTAAGAGACAGTGCTAAATATGCTACATATCAGTAAGAGACAGGGCTGAAGATGCTACATATCAGTAAGAGACAGTGCTGAAGATGCTACATATCAGTAAGAGACAGGGCTGAAGATGGTACATATCAGTAAGAGACAGGGCTGAAGATGTTACATATCAGTAAGAGACAGTGCTGAGGATGTTACATATCAGTAAGAGACAGTGCTGAAGATGTTACATATAAGTTAGAGACAGGGCTGAAGATGTTACATATCAGTAAGAGACAGTGCTGAAGATGTTACATATCAGTAAGAGACAGGGCTGAAGATGCTACATATCAGTAAGAGACAGGGCTGAAGATGGTACATATCAGTAAGAGACAGCGCTGAAGATGCTACATATCAGTAAGAGACAGCGCTGAAGATGTTACATATCAGTAAGAGACAGTGCTGAAGATGTTACATATCAGTAAGAGACAGTGCTGAAGATGTTACATATCAGTAAGAGACAGTGCTGAAGATGGTACATATCAGTAAGAGACAGGGCTGAAGATGTTACATATCAGTAAGAGACAGTGCTGAAGATGGTACATATCAGTAAGAGACAGGGCTGAAGATGTTACATATCAGTAAGAGACAGGGCTGAAGATGTTACATATCAGTAAGAGACAGTGCTGAGGATGTTACATATCAGTAAGAGACAGTGCTGAAGATGTTACATATAAGTTAGAGACAGGGCTGAAGATGTTACATATCAGTAAGAGACAGTGCTGAAGATGTTACATATCAGTAAGAGACAGGGCTGAAGATGCTACATATCAGTAAGAGACAGGGCTGAAGATGGTACATATCAGTAAGAGACAGCGCTGAAGATGCTACATATCAGTAAGAGACAGCGCTGAAGATGTTACATATCAGTAAGAGACAGTGCTGAAGATGTTACATATCAGTAAGAGACAGTGCTGAAGATGTTACATATCAGTAAGAGACAGTGCTGAAGATGGTACATATCAGTAAGAGACAGGGCTGAAGATGTTACATATCAGTAAGAGACAGGGCTGAAGATGCTACATATCAGTAAGAGACAGGGCTGAAGATGGTACATATCAGTAAGAGACAGGGCTGAAGATGTTACATATCAGTAAGAGACAGTGCTGAAGATGCTACATATCAGTAAGAGACAGGGCTGACGATGCTACATGTAAGTAAGAGACAGCGCTGAAGATGCTACATATCAGTAAGAGACAGTGCTGAAGATGTTACATATCAGTAAGAGACAGTGCTGAAGATGTTACATATCAGTAAGAGACAGTGCTGAAGATGGTACATATCAGTAAGAGTCAGGGCTGAAGATGCTACATATCAGTAAGAGACAGGGCTGAAGATGGTACATATCAGTAAGAGACAGGGCTGAAGATGTTACATATCAGTAAGAGACAGCGCTGAAGATGGTACATATCAGTAAGAGTCAGGGCTGAAGATGCTACATATCAGTAAGAGACAGGGCTGAAGATGGTACATATCAGTAAGAGACAGGGCTGAAGATGTTACATATCAGTAAGAGACAGTGCTGAAGATGCTACATATCAGTAAGAGACAGGGCTGAAGATGTTACATATCAGTAAGAGACAGGGCTGAAGATGCTACATATCAGTAAGAGACAGGGCTGAAGATGGTACATATCAGTAAAAGACAGGGCTGAAGATGTTACATATCAGTAAGAGTCAGGGCTGAAGATGCTACATATCAGTAAGAGACAGGGCTGAAGATGCTACATATCAGTAAGAGACAGGGCTGAAGATGCTACATATCAGTAAGAGACAGTGCTGAAGATGCTACATATCAGTAAGAGACAGGGCTGAAGATGTTACATATCAGTAAGAGACAGTGCTGAAGATGCTACATATCAGTAAGAGACAGTGCTGAAGATGTTACATATCAGTAAGAGACAGTGCTGAAGATGCTACATATCAGTAAGAGACAGTGCTGAAGATGTTACATATCAGTAAGAGACAGTGCTGAAGATGCTACATATCAGTAAGAGACAGTGCTGAAGATTTTACATATCAGTAAGAGACAGTGCTGAAGATGCTACATATCAGTAAGAGACAGTGCTGAAGATGGTACATACCAGTAAGAGACAGCGCTGAAGATGCCACATATTAAGTAAGAGACAGTGCTGAAGATGCTACATATCAGTAAGAGACAGTGCTGAAGATGCTACATATCAGTAAGAGACAGTGCTGAAAATGGTACATATCAGAAAGAGACAGCGCTGAAGATGCTTCATATCAGTAAGAGACAATGCTGAAGATGCTACATATCAGTAAGAGACAGTGCTGAAGATGTTACATATCAGTAAGAGACAGTGCTGAAGATGTTACATATCAGTAAGAGACAGTGCTGAAGATGCTACATATCAGTAAGAGACAGCGCTGAAGATGCTACATATCAGTAAGAGACAGTGCTGAAGATGTTACATATCAGTAAGAGACAGCACCGAAGATGGTACATATCAGTAAGAGACAGCGCTGAAGATGCTACATATCAGTAAGAGACAGTGCTGAAGATGTTACATATCAGTAAGAGACAGGGCTGAAGATGCTACATATCAGTAAGAGACAGTGCTGAAGATGGTACATATCAGTAAGAGACAGGGCTGAAGATGTTACATATAAGTTAGAGACAGTGCTGAAGATGGTACATATCAGTAAGAGACAGGGCTGAAGATGTTACATATCAGTAAGAGACAGCGCTGAAGATGGTACTTATCAGTAAGAGACAGGGCTGAAGATGCTACATATCAGTAAGTGACAGTGCTGAAGATGTTACATATCAGTAAGAGACAGCGCTGAAGATGCTACATTTAAGTAAGAGACAGGGCTGAAGATGCTACATATCAGTAAGAGACAGCGCTGAAGATGCTACATATCAGTAAGTGACAGTGCTGAAGATGTTACATATCAGTAAGAGACAGCGCTGAAGATGCTACATTTAAGTAAGAGACAGGGCTGAAGATGTGACATATCAGTAAGAGACAGTGCTGAAGATGGTACATGTCAGTAAGAGACAGTGCTGAAGATGCTACATGTCAGTAAGAGACAGCGCTGAAGATGGTACATATCAGTAAGAGACAGTGCTAAATATGCTACATATCAGTAAGTGACAGTGCTGAAGATGTTACATATCAGTAAGAGACAGTGCTGAAGATGGTACATGTCAGTAAGAGACAGTGCTGAAGATGGTACATGTCAGTAAGAGACAGTGCTGAAGATGCTACATGTCAGTAAGAGACAGCGCTGAAGATGGTACATATCAGTAAGAGACAGCGCTGAAGATGTAACATATCAGTAAGAGACAGGGCTGAAGATGCTACATATCAGTAAGAGACAGTGCTGAAGATGGTACATATCAGTAAGAGACAGTGCTGAAGATGCTACATATCAGTAAGAGACAGGGCTGAAGATGCTACATATCAGTAAGAGACAGGGCTGAATATGGTACATATCAGTACGAGACAGGGCTGAAGATGTTACATATCAGTAAGAGACAGTGCTGAAGATGTTACATATAAGTTAGAGACAGGGCTGAAGATGTTACGTATCAGTAAGAGACAGGGCTGAAGATGCTACATATCAGTAAGAGACAGGGCTGAAGATGGCACATATCAGTAAGAGACAGCGCTGAAGATGCTACATATCAGTAAGAGACAGCGCTGAAGATGTTACATATCAGTAAGAGACAGCGCTGAAGATGTTACATATCAGTAAGAGACAGTGCTGAAGATGTTACATATCAGTAAGAGACAGTGCTGAAGATGTTACATATCAGTAAGAGACAGTGCTGAAGATGGTACATATCAGTAAGAGTCAGGGCTGAAGATGCTACATATCAGTAAGAGACAGGGCTGAAGATGCTACATATCAGTAAGAGACAGTGCTGAAGATGCTACATATCAGTAAGAGACAGGGCTGAAGATGCTACATATCAGTAAGAGACAGTGCTGAAGATGGTACATATCAGTAAGAGACAGGGCTGAAGATGCTACATATCAGTAAGAGACAGGGCTGAAGATGCTACATATTAAGTAAGAGACAGTGCTGAAGATGCTACATATCAGTAAGAGACAGCGCTGAAGATGCCACATATTAGTAAGTGACAGCGCTGAAGATGCTACATATCAGTAAGAGACAGTGCTGAAGATGCTACATATCAGTAAGAGACAGTGCTGAAGATGTTACATATCAGTAAGAGACAGTGCTGAAGATGTTACATATCAGTAAGAGACAGTGCTGAAGATGCTACATATCAGTAAGAGACAGCGCTGAAGATGCTACATATCAGTAAGAGACAGCGCTGAAGATGCTTCATATCAGTAAGAGACAGTGCTGAAGATGTTACATATCAGTAAGAGACAGCACCGAAGATGGTACATATCAGTAAGAGACAGCGCTGAAGATGCTACATATCAGTAAGAGACAGCGCTGAAGATGCTTCATATCAGTAAGAGACAGTGCTGAAGATGTTACATATCAGTAAGAGACAGCGCTGAAGATGCTACATATCAGTAAGAGACAGCGCTGAAGATGCTTCATATCAGTAAGAGACAGTGCTGAAGATGTTACATATCAGTAAGAGACAGCACCGAAGATGGTACATATCAGTAAGAGACAGCGCTGAAGATGCTACATATCAGTAAGAGACAGTGCTGAAGATGTTACATATCAGTAAGAGACAGGGCTGAAGATGCTACATATCAGTAAGAGACAGTGCTGAAGATGGTACATATCAGTAAGGGACAGGGCTGAAGATGTTACATATAAGTTAGAGACAGTGCTGAAGATGGTACATATCAGTAAGAGACAGGGCTGAAGATGTTACATATCAGGAAGAGACAGCGCTGAAGATGGTACTTATCAGTAAGAGACAGTGCTGAAGATGTTACATATAAGTTAGAGACAGGGCGGAAGATGTTACATATCAGTAAGAGACAGTGCTGAAGATGGTACATGTCAGTAAGAGACAGTGCTGAAGATGCTACATATCAGTAAGTGACAGTGCTGAAGATGTTACATATAAGTTAGAGACAGGGCTGAAGATGTTACATATCAGTAAGAGACAGTGCTGAAGATGGTACATGTCAGTAAGAGACAGTGCTGAAGATGCTACATGGCAGTAAGAGACAGCGCTGAAGATGGTACATATCAGTAAGAGACAGTGCTAAATATGCTACATATCAGTAAGAGACAGGGCTGAAGATGCTACATATCAGTAAGAGACAGTGCTGAAGATGCTACATATCAGTAAGAGACAGGGCTGAAGATGGTACATATCAGTAAGAGACAGGGCTGAAGATGTTACATATCAGTAAGAGACAGTGCTGAGGATGTTACATATCAGTAAGAGACAGTGCTGAAGATGTTACATATAAGTTAGAGACAGGGCTGAAGATGTTACATATCAGTAAGAGACAGTGCTGAAGATGTTACATATCAGTAAGAGACAGGGCTGAAGATGCTACATATCAGTAAGAGACAGGGCTGAAGATGGTACATATCAGTAAGAGACAGCGATGAAGATGCTACATATCAGTAAGAGACAGCGCTGAAGATGTTACATATCAGTAAGAGACAGTGCTGAAGATGTTACATATCAGTAAGAGACAGTGCTGAAGATGTTACATATCAGTAAGAGACAGTGCTGAAGATGGTACATATCAGTAAGAGTCAGGGCTGAAGATGCTACATATCAGTAAGAGACAGGGCTGAAGATGGTACATATCAGTAAGAGACAGGGCTGAAGATGTTACATATCAGTAAGAGACAGTGCTGAAGATGCTACATATCAGTAAGAGACAGGGCTGACGATGCTACATGTAAGTAAGAGACAGCGCTGAAGATGCTACATATCAGTAAGAGACAGCGCTGAAGATGTTACATATCAGTAAGAGACAGCGCTGAAGATGGTACATATCAGTAAGAGTCAGGGCTGAAGATGCTACATATCAGAAAGAGACAGGGCTGAAGATGGTACATATCAGTAAGAGACAGGGCTGAAGATGTTACATATCAGTAAGAGACAGTGCTGAAGATGCTACATATCAGTAAGAGACAGGGCTGAAGATGTTACATATCAGTAAGAGACAGGGCTGAAGATGCTACATATCAGTAAGAGACAGGGCTGAAGATGGTACATATCAGTAAAAGACAGGGCTGAAGATGTTACATATCAGTAAGAGTCAGGGCTGAAGATGCTACATATCAGTAAGAGACAGGGCTGAAGATGCTACATATCAGTAAGAGACAGGGCTGAAGATGCTACATATCAGTAAGAGACAGTGCTGAAGATGCTACATATCAGTAAGAGACAGTGCTGAAGATGCTACATATCAGTAAGAGACAGTGCTGAAGATGCTACATATCAGTAAGAGACAGCGCTGAAGATGCTACATATCAGTAAGAGACAGTGCTGAAGATGTTACATATCAGTAAGAGACAGGGCTGAAGATGCTACATATCAGTAAGAGACAGGGCTGAAGATGGTACATATCAGTCAGAGTCAGGGCTGAAGATGCTACATATCAGTAAGAGACAGCGCTGAAGATGCTACATACCAGTAAGAGACAGGGCTGAAGATGGTACATATCAGTAAGAGACAGTGCTGAAGATGTTACATATCAGTAAGAGACAGGGCTGAAGATGCTACATATCAGTAAGAGACAGTGCTGAAGATGTTACATATCAGTAAGAGACAGTGCTGAAGATGCTACATATCAGTAAGTGACAGTGCTGAAGATGCTACATATCAGTAAGTGACAGTGCTGAAGATGTTACATATCAGTAAGAGACAGTGCTGAAGATGCTACATATCAGTAAGTGACAGTGCTGAAGATGCTACATATCAGTAAGTGACAGTGCTGAAGATGCTACATATCAGTAAGAGACAGTGCTGAAGATGCTACATATCAGTAAGTGACAGTGCTGAAGATGCTACATATCAGTAAGTGACAGTGCTGAAGATGCTACATATCAGTAAGAGACAGTGCTGAAGATGCTACATATCAGTAAGTGACAGTGCTGAAGATGCTACATATCAGTAAGTGACAGTGCTGAAGATGCTACATATCAGTAAGAGACAGTGCTGAAGATGCTACATATCAGTAAGAGACAGTGCTGAAGATGTTACATATCAGTAAGAGACAGTGCTGAAGATGCTACATATCAGTAAGAGACAGTGCTGAAGATGCTACATATCAGTAAGAGACAGTGCTGAAGATGTTACATATCAGAAAGAGACAGGGCTGAAGATGGTACATATCAGTAAGAGACAGGGCTGAAGATGGTACATATCAGTAAGTGACAGTGCTGAAGATGCTTCATATCAGTAAGTGACAGTGCTGAAGATGCTACATATCAGTAAGAGACAGTGCTGAAGATGTTACATATCAGTAAGAGACAGGGCTGAAGATGCTACATATCAGTAAGAGACAGTGCTGAAGATGCTACATATCAGTAAGAGACAGGGCTGAAGATGGTACATATCAGTAAGTGACAGTGCTGAAGATGCGACATATCAGTAAGTGACAGTGCTGAAGATGTTACATATCAGTTAGAGACAGGGCTGAAGATGCTACATATCAGTAAGAGACAGTGCTGAAGATGTTACATATCAGTAAGTGACAGTGCTGAAGATGGTACATATCAGTAAGAGTCAGGGCTGAAGATGTTACATATCAGCAAGAGACAGGGCTGAAGATGCTACATATCAGTAAGAGACAGGGCTGAAGATGGTACATATCAGTAAGAGACAGGGCTGAAGATGGTACATATCAGTAAGAGACAGCGCTGAAGATGCTACATATCAGTAAGAGACAGGGCTGAAGATGGTACATATCAGTAAGAGACAGGGCTGAAGATGCTACATATCAGTAAGAGACAGTGCTGAGGATGTTACATATCAGTAAGAGACAGTGCTGAAGATGTTACATATCAGTAAGTGACAGGGCTGAAGATGGTACATATCAGTAAGAGACAGCGCTGAAGATGCTACATATCAGTAAGAGACAGGGCTGAAGATGGTACATATCAGTAAGAGACAGGGCTGAAGATGCTACATATCAGTAAGAGACAGTGCTGAGGATGTTACATATCAGTAAGAGACAGCGCTGAAGATGCTACATATCAGTAAGAGACAGGGCTGAAGATGGTACATATCAGTAAGAGACAGGGCTGAAGATGCTACATATCAGTAAGAGACAGTGCTGAGGATGTTACATATCAGTAAGAGACAGCGCTGAAGATGCTACATATCAGTAAGAGACAGGGCTGAAGATGGTACATATCAGTAAGAGACAGGGCTGAAGATGGTACATATCAGTAAGAGACAGCGCTGAAGATGCTACATATCAGTAAGAGACAGGGCTGAAGATGGTACATATCAGTAAGAGACAGGGCTGAAGATGCTACATATCAGTAAGAGACAGTGCTGAGGATGTTACATATCAGTAAGAGACAGGGCTGAAGATGGTACATATCAGTAAGAGACAGCGCTGAAGATGCTACATATCAGTAAGAGACAGGGCTGAAGATGGTACATATCAGTAAGAGACAGGGCTGAAGATGCTACATATCAGTAAGAGACAGTGCTGAGGATGTTACATATCAGTAAGAGACAGTGCTGAAGATGGTACATATCAGTAAGAGACAGTGCTGAAGATGTTACATATCAGTAAGAGACAGGGCTGAAGATGCTACATACCAGTAAGAGACAGCGCTGAAGATGGTACATATCAGTAAGAGACAGTGCTGAAGATGTTACATATCAGTAAGAGACAGGGCTGAAGATGTTACATATCAGTAAGAGACAGTGCTGAGGATGTTACATATCAGTAAGAGACAGTGCTGAGGATGTTACATATCAGTAAGAGACAGTGCTGAAGATGTTACATATCAGTAAGAGACAGTGCTGAAGATGGTATATATCAGTAAGAGACAGTGCAGAAGATGCTACATATCAGTAAGAGACAGTGCTGAAGATGTTACATATCAGTAAGAGACAGGGCTGAAGATGTTACATATCAGTAAGAGACAGTGCTGAGGATGTTACATATCAGTAAGAGACAGCGCTGAAGATGCTGCATATCAGTAAGAGACAGTGCTGAGGATGTTACATATCAGTAAGAGACAGCGCTGAAGATGCTGCATATCAGTAAGAGACAGTGCTGAAGATGCTACATATCAGTAAGAGACAGTGCTGAAGATGTTACATATCAGTAAGAGACAGTGCTGAAGATGCTACATATCAGTAAGAGACAGCGCTGAAGATGCTGCATATCAGTAAGAGACAGCGCTGAAGATGCTACATATCAGTAAGAGACAGTGCTGAAGATGTTACATATCAGTAAGAGACAGTGCTGAAGATGCTACATATCAGTAAGAGACAGTGCTGAAGATGTTACATATCAGTAAGAGACAGTGCTGAAGATGCTACATATCAGTAAGTGACAGTGCTGAAGATGCTACATATCAGTAAGAGACAGTGCTGAAGATGTTACATATCAGTAAGAGACAGTGCTGAAGATGCTACATATCAGTAAGAGACAGTGCTGAAGATGCTACATATCAGTAAGTGACAGTGCTGAAGATGCTACATATCAGTAAGTGACAGTGCTGAAGATGCTACATATCAGTAAGAGACAGTGCTGAAGATGTTACATATCAGTAAGAGACAGTGCTGAAGATGCTACATATCAGTAAGAGACAGTGCTGAAGATGCTACATATCAGTAAGTGACAGTGCTGAAGATGCTACATATCAGTAAGTGACAGTGCTGAAGATGCTACATATCAGTAAGAGACAGTGCTGAAGATGCTACATATCAGTAAGAGACAGTGCTGAAGATGCTACATATCAGTAAGTGACAGTGCTGAAGATGCTACATATCAGTAAGAGACAGTGCTGAAGATGCTACATATCAGTAAGAGACAGTGCTGAAGATGCTACATATCAGTAAGAGACAGTGCTGAAGATGTTACATATCAGTAAGAGACAGTGCTGAAGATGCTACATATCAGTAAGAGACAGTGCTGAAGATGCTACATATCAGTAAGAGACAGTGCTGAAGATGTTACATATCAGTAAGAGACAGGGCTGAAGATGGTACATATCAGTAAGAGACAGGGCTGAAGATGGTACATATCAGTAAGTGACAGTGCTGAAGATGCTTCATATCAGTAAGTGACAGTGCTGAAGATGCTACATATCAGTAAGAGACAGTGCTGAAGATGTTACATGTCAGTAAGAGACAGTGCTGAAGATGCTACATGTCAGTAAGAGACAGCGCTGAAGATGGTACATATCAGTAAGAGACAGTGCTAAATATGCTACATATCAGTAAGTGACAGTGCTGAAGATGGTACATGTCAGTAAGAGACAGTGCTGAAGATGCTACATGTCAGTAAGAGACAGCGCTGAAGATGGTACATGTCAGTAAGAGACAGTGCTGAAGATGCTACATGTCAGTAAGAGACAGCGCTGAAGATGGTACATATCAGTAAGAGACAGCGCTGAAGATGTTACATATCAGTAAGAGACAGGGCTGAAGATGCTACATATCAGTAAGAGACAGTGCTGAAGATGCTACATATCAGTAAGAGACAGGGCTGAATATGGTACATATCAGTACGAGACAGGGCTGAAGATGTTACATATCAGTAAGAGACAGTGCTGAGGATGTTACATATCAGTAAGAGACAGTGCTGAAGATGTTACATATAAGTTAGAGACAGGGCTGAAGATGTTACGTATCAGTAAGAGACAGTGCTGAAGATGTTACATATCAGTAAGAGACAGGGCTGAAGATGCTACATATCAGTAAGAGACAGGGCTGAAGATGGCACATATCAGTAAGAGACAGCGCTGAAGATGCTACATATCAGTAAGAGACAGCGCTGAAGATGTTACATATCAGTAAGAGACAGCGCTGAAGATGTTACATATCAGTAAGAGACAGTGCTGAAGATGTTACATATCAGTAAGAGACAGTGCTGAAGATGTTACATATCAGTAAGAGACAGTGCTGAAGATGGTACATATCAGTAAGAGTCAGGGCTGAAGATGCTACATATCAGTAAGAGACAGGGCTGAAGATGCTACATATCAGTAAGAGACAGTGCTGAAGATGCTACATATCAGTAAGAGACAGGGCTGAAGATGCTACATATCAGTAAGAGACAGTGCTGAAGATGGTACATATCAGTAAGAGACAGGGCTGAAGATGCTACATATCAGTAAGAGACAGGGCTGAAGATGCTACATATTAAGTAAGAGACAGTGCTGAAGATGCTACATATCAGTAAGAGACAGCGCTGAAGATGCCACATATTAGTAAGTGACAGCGCTGAAGATGCTACATATCAGTAAGAGACAGTGCTGAAGATGCTACATATCAGTAAGAGACAGTGCTGAAAATGGTACATATCAGTAAGAGACAGCGCTGAAGATGCTTCATATCAGTAAGAGACAGGGCTGAATATGTTACATATCAGTAAGAGACAGTGCTGAAGATGTTACATATCAGTAAGAGACAGTGCTGAAGATGCTACATATCAGTAAGAGACAGTGCTGAAGATGCTACATATCAGTAAGAGACAGTGCTGAAGATGTTACATATCAGTAAGAGACAGTGCTGAAGATGTTACATATCAGTAAGAGACAGTGCTGAAGATGCTACATATCAGTAAGAGACAGCGCTGAAGATGCTACATATCAGTAAGAGACAGCGCTGAAGATGCTTCATATCAGTAAGAGACAGTGCTGAAGATGTTACATATCAGTAAGAGACAGCACCGAAGATGGTACATATCAGTAAGAGACAGCGCTGAAGATGCTACATATCAGTAAGAGACAGTGCTGAAGATGTTACATATCAGTAAGAGACAGCGCTGAAGATGCTACATATCAGTAAGAGACAGTGCTGAAGATGTTACATATCAGTAAGAGACAGTGCTGAAGATGCTACATATCAGTAAGAGACAGTGCTGAAGATGGTACATATCAGTAAGGGACAGGGCTGAAGATGTTACATATAAGTTAGAGACAGTGCTGAAGATGGTACATATCAGTAAGAGACAGGGCTGAAGATGTTACATATCAGGAAGAGACAGCGCTGAAGATGGTACGTATCAGTAAGAGACAGTGCTGAAGATATTACATATAAGTTAGAGACAGTGCTGAAGATGTTACATATCAGTAAGAGACAGTGCTGAAGATGGTACATGTCAGTAAGAGACAGTGCTGAAGATGCTACATGTCAGTAAGAGACAGCGCTGAAGATGGTACATATCAGTAAGAGACAGTGCTAAATATGCTACATATCAGTAAGAGACAGGGCTGAAGATGCTACATATCAGTAAGAGACAGTGCTGAAGATGCTACATATCAGTAAGAGACAGGGCTGAAGATGGTACATATCAGTAAGAGACAGGGCTGAAGATGTTACATATCAGTAAGAGACAGTGCTGAGGATGTTACATATCAGTAAGAGACAGTGCTGAAGATGTTACATATAAGTTAGAGACAGGGCTGAAGATGTTACATATCAGTAAGAGACAGTGCTGAAGATGTTACATATCAGTAAGAGACAGGGCTGAAGATGCTACATATCAGTAAGAGACAGGGCTGAAGATGGTACATATCAGTAAGAGACAGCGCTGAAGATGCTACATATCAGTAAGAGACAGCGCTGAAGATGTTACATATCAGTAAGAGACAGTGCTGAAGATGTTACATATCAGTAAGAGACAGTGCTGAAGATGGTACATATCAGTAAGAGTCAGGGCTGAAGATGCTACATATCAGTAAGAGACAGGGCTGAAGATGGTACATATCAGTAAGAGACAGGGCTGAAGATGTTACATATCAGTAAGAGACAGGGCTGAAGATGTTACATATCAGTAAGAGACAGGGCTGAAGATGCTACATATCAGTAAGAGACAGGGCTGAAGATGGTACATATCAGTAAAAGACAGGGCTGAAGATGTTACATATCAGTAAGAGTCAGGGCTGAAGATGCTACATATCAGTAAGAGACAGGGCTGAAGATGCTACATATCAGTAAGAGACAGTGCTGAAGATGCTACATATCAGTAAGAGACAGTGCTGAAGATGCTACATATCAGTAAGAGACAGTGCTGAAGATGCCACATATCAGTAAGAGACAGCGCTGAAGATGCTACATATCAGTGAGAGACAGTGCTGAAGATGTTACATATCAGTAAGAGACAGGGCTGAAGATGCTACATATCAGTAAGAGACAGGGCTGAAGATGGTACATATCAGTAAGAGTCAGGGCTGAAGATGCTACATATCAGTAAGAGACAGCGCTGAAGATGCTACATATCAGTAAGAGACAGGGCTGAAGATGGTACATATCAGTAAGAGACAGTGCTGAAGATGTTACATATCAGTAAGAGACAGGGCTGAAGATGCTACATATCAGTAAGAGACAGTGCTGAAGATGTTACATATCAGTAAGAGACAGTGCTGAAGATGTTACATATCAGTAAGAGACAGTGCTGAAGATGCTACATATCAGTAAGTGACAGTGCTGAAGATGCTACATATCAGTAAGTGACAGTGCTGAAGATGTTACATATCAGTAAGAGACAGGGCTGAAGATGTTACATATAAGTAAGAGACTGTGCTGAAGATGTTACATATCAGTAAGAGACAGTGCTGAAGATGTTACATATCAGTAAGAGACAGTGCTGAAGATGCTACATATCAGTAAGAGACAGTGCTGAAGATGTTACATATCAGTAAGAGACAGTGCTGAAGATGTTACATATCAGTAAGAGACAGTGCTGAAGATGCTACATATCAGTAAGAGACAGTGCTGAAGATGTTACATATCAGTAAGAGACAGTGCTGAAGATGTTACATATCAGTAAGAGACAGTGCTGAAGATGTTACATATCAGTAAGAGACAGTGCTGAAGATGCTACATATCAGTAAGTGACAGTGCTGAAGATGCTACATATCAGTAAGTGACAGTGCTGAAGATGTTACATATCAGTAAGAGACAGGGCTGAAGATGTTACATATAAGTAAGAGACTGTGCTGAAGATGTTACATATCAGTAAGAGACAGTGCTGAAGATGTTACATATCAGTAAGAGACAGTGCTGAAGATGCTACATATCAGTAAGTGACAGTGCTGAAGATGCTACATATCAGTAAGTGACAGTGCTGAAGATGCTACATATCAGTAAGAGACAGTGCTGAAGATGCTACATATCAGTAAGTGACAGTGCTGAAGATGCTACATATCAGTAAGTGACAGTGCTGAAGATGCTACATATCAGTAAGAGACAGTGCTGAAGATGCTACATATCAGTAAGAGACAGTGCTGAAGATGTTACATATCAGTAAGAGACAGTGCTGAAGATGCTACATATCAGTAAGAGACAGTGCTGAAGATGCTACATATCAGTAAGAGACAGTGCTGAAGATGTTACATATCAGTAAGAGACAGGGCTGAAGATGGTACATATCAGTAAGAGACAGGGCTGAAGATGGTACATATCAGTAAGTGACAGTGCTGAAGATGCTTCATATCAGTAAGTGACAGTGCTGAAGATGTTACATATCAGTAAGTGACAGTGCTGAAGATGCGACATATCAGTAAGTGACAGTGCTGAAGATGTTACATATCAGTTAGAGACAGGGCTGAAGATGCTACATATCAGTAAGAGACAGTGCTGAAGATGTTACATATCAGTAAGTGACAGTGCTGAAGATGCGACATATCAGTAAGTGACAGTGCTGAAGATGTTACATATCAGTTAGAGACAGGGCTGAAGATGCTACATATCAGTAAGAGACAGTGCTGAAGATGTTACATATCAGTAAGTGACAGTGCTGAAGATGGTACATATCAGTAAGAGTCAGGGCTGAAGATGTTACATATCAGTAAGAGACAGGGCTGAAGATGCTACATATCAGTAAGAGACAGTGCTGAAGATGTTACATATCAGTAAGTGACAGTGCTGAAGATGCGACATATCAGTAAGTGACAGTGCTGAAGATGTTACATATCAGTTAGAGACAGTGCTGAAGATGCTACATATCAGTAAGAGACAGTGCTGAAGATGTTACATATCAGTAAGTGACAGTGCTGAAGATGCGACATATCAGTAAGTGACAGTGCTGAAGATGTTACATATCAGTTAGAGACAGGGCTGAAGATGCTACATATCAGTAAGAGACAGTGCTGAAGATGTTACATATCAGTAAGTGACAGTGCTGAAGATGGTACATATCAGTAAGAGTCAGGGCTGAAGATGTTACATATCAGTAAGAGACAGGGCTGAAGATGCTACATATCAGTAAGAGACAGGGCTGAAGATGGTACATATCAGTAAGAGACAGCGCTGAAGATGCTACATATCAGTAAGAGACAGGGCTGAAGATGGTACATATCAGTAAGAGACAGGGCTGAAGATGCTACATATCAGTAAGAGACAGTGCTGAGGATGTTACATATCAGTAAGAGACAGTGCTGAAGATGTTACATATCAGTAAGTGACAGTGCTGAAGATGCTACATATCAGTAAGAGACAGCGCTGAAGATGTTACATATCAGTAAGTGACAGTGCTGAAGATGTCACATATCAGTAAGAGACAGTGCTGAAGATGTTACATATCAGTAAGAGACAGGGCTGAAGATGCTACATACCAGTAAGAGACAGCGCTGAAGATGGTACATATCAGTAAGAGACAGGGCTGAAGATGTTACATATCAGTAAGAGACAGTGCTGAAGATGTTACATATCAGTAAGAGACAGGGCTGAAGATGTTACATATCAGTAAGAGACAGTGCTGAGGATGTTACATATCAGTAAGAGACAGTGCTGAGGATGTTACATATCAGTAAGAGACAGTGCTGAAGATGTTACATATCAGTAAGAGACAGTGCTGAAGATGGTACATATCAGTAAGAGACAGTGCTGAAGATGCTACATATCAGTAAGAGACAGTGCTGAAGATGTTACATATCAGTAAGAGACAGGGCTGAAGATGTTACATATCAGTAAGAGACAGTGCTGAGGATGTTACATATCAGTAAGAGACAGCGCTGAAGATGCTGCATATCAGTAAGAGACAGTGCTGAAGATGCTACATATCAGTAAGAGACAGTGCTGAAGATGTTACATATCAGTAAGAGACAGTGCTGAAGATGCTACATATCAGTAAGAGACAGCGCTGAAGATGTTACATATCAGTAAGAGACAGCGCTGAAGATGCTGCATATCAGTAAGAGACAGCGCTGAAGATGCTGCATATCAGTAAGAGACAGTGCTGAAGATGTTACATATCAGTAAGAGACAGTGCTGAAGATGCTACATATCAGTAAGAGACAGTGCTGAAGATGTTACATATCAGTAAGAGACAGTGCTGAAGATGTTACATATCAGTAAGAGACAGTGCTGAAGATGCTACATATCAGTAAGAGACAGTGCTGAAGATGCTACATATCAGTAAGTGACAGTGCTGAAGATGCTACATATCAGTAAGAGACAGTGCTGAAGATGCTACATATCAGTAAGAGACAGTGCTGAAGATGCTACATATCAGTAAGAGACAGTGCTGAAGATGCTACATATCAGTAAGAGACAGTGCTGAAGATGCTACATATCAGTAAGTGACAGTGCTGAAGATGCTACATATCAGTAAGAGACAGTGCTGAAGATGCTACATATCAGTAAGAGACAGTGCTGAAGATGTTACATATCAGTAAGAGACAGTGCTGAAGATGCTACATATCAGTAAGAGACAGTGCTGAAGATGTTACATATCAGTAAGAGACAGGGCTGAAGATGGTACATATCAGTAAGAGACAGGGCTGAAGATGGTACATATCAGTAAGTGACAGTGCTGAAGATGCTTCATATCAGTAAGTGACAGTGCTGAAGATGCTACATATCAGTAAGAGACAGTGCTGAAGATGTTACATATCAGTAAGAGACAGGGCTGAAGATGCTACATATCAGTAAGAGACAGTGCTGAAGATGCTACATATCAGTAAGAGACAGGGCTGAAGATGGTACATATCAGTAAGTGACAGTGCTGAAGATGCGACATATCAGTAAGTGACAGTGCTGAAGATGTTACATATCAGTTAGAGACAGGGCTGAAGATGCTACATATCAGTAAGAGACAGTGCTGAAGATGTTACATATCAGTAAGTGACAGTGCTGAAGATGGTACATATCAGTAAGAGTCAGGGCTGAAGATGGTACATATCAGTAAGAGTCAGGGCTGAAGATGTTACATATCAGTAAGAGACAGGGCTGAAGATGTTACATATCAGTAAGAGACAGTGCTGAAGATGCTACATATCAGTAAGAGACAGGGCTGAAGATGGTACATATCAGTAAGAGACAGGGCTGAAGATGCTACATATCAGTAAGAGACAGTGCTGAGGATGTTACATATCAGTAAGTGACAGTGCTGAAGATGGTACATATCAGTAAGAGACAGTGCTGAAGATGTTACATATCAGTAAGAGACAGGGCTGAAGATGCTACATACCAGTAAGAGACAGCGCTGAAGATGTTACATATCAGTAAGAGACAGGGCTGAAGATGCTACATACCAGTAAGAGACAGTGCTGAGGATGTTACATATCAGTAAGTGACAGTGCTGAAGATGGTACATATCAGTAAGAGACAGTGCTGAAGATGTTACATATCAGTAAGAGACAGGGCTGAAGATGTTACATATCAGTAAGAGACAGTGCTGAGGATGTTACATATCAGTAAGAGACAGTGCTGAGGATGTTACATATCAGTAAGAGACAGTGCTGAAGATGTTACATATCAGTAAGAGACAGTGCTGAAGATGGTACATATCAGTAAGAGACAGTGCTGAAGATGCTACATATCAGTAAGAGACAGTGCTGAAGATGTTACATATCAGTAAGAGACAGGGCTGAAGATGTTACATATCAGTAAGTGACAGTGCTGAAGATGGTACATATCAGTAAGAGACAGGGCTGAAGATGTTACATATCAGTAAGAGACAGTGCTGAGGATGTTACATATCAGTAAGAGACAGCGCTGAAGATGTTACATATCAGTAAGAGACAGCGCTGAAGATGCTGCATATCAGTAAGAGACAGCGCTGAAGATGCTACATATCAGTAAGAGACAGTGCTGAAGATTTTACATATCAGTAAGAGACAGTGCTGAAGATGCTACATATCAGTAAGAGACAGTGCTGAAGATGTTACATATCAGTAAGAGACAGTGCTGAAGATGTTACATATCAGTAAGAGACAGTGCTGAAGATGCTACATATCAGTAAGAGACAGCGCTGAAGATGCTACATATCAGTAAGTGACAGTGCTGAAGATGTTACATATCAGTAAGAGACAGTGCTGAAGATGTTACATATCAGTAAGAGACAGGGCTGAAGATGCTGCATATCAGTAAGAGACAGTGCTGAAGATGTTACATATCAGTAAGAGACAGTGCTGAAGATGTTACATATCAGTAAGAGACAGCGCTGAAGATGCTACATATCAGTAAGTGACAGCGCTGAAGATGTTACATATCAGTAAGAGACAGTGCTGAAGATGCTACATATCAGTAAGAGACAGCGCTGAAGATGCTACATATCAGTAAGTGACAGCGCTGAAGATGTTACATATCAGTAACAGACAGTGCTGAAGATGTTACATATCAGTAAGAGACAGGGCTGAAGATGCTGCATATCAGTAAGAGACAGCGCTGAAGATGTTACATATCAGTAACAGACAGTGCTGAAGATGTTACATATCAGTAAGAGACAGGGCTGAAGATGCTACATATCAGTAAGTGACAGCGCTGAAGATGTTACATATCAGTAACAGACAGGGCTGAAGATGTTACATATCAGTAAGAGACAGTGCTGAAGATGTTACATATCAGTAAGAGACAGTGCTGAAGATGTTACATATCAGTTAGTGACAGGGCTGAAGATGTTACATATCAGTAAGAGACAGGGCTGAAGATGCTACATACCAGTAAGAGACAGTGCTGAAGATGTTACATATCAGTAAGAGACAGTGCTGAAGATGGTACATATCAGTAAGAGACAGTGCTGAAGATGTTACATATCAGTAAGAGACAGTGCTGAAGATGCTACATATCAGTAAGAGACAGGGCTGAAGATGCTACATATCAGTAAGAGACAGGGCTGAAGATGCTACATATCAGTAAGAGACAGGGCTGAAGATGCTACATATCAGTAAGAGACAGTGCTGAACATGTTACATATCAGTAACAGACAATGCTGAAGATGGTACATATCAGTAAGAGACAGTGCTGAAGATGTTACATATCAGTAAGAGACAGGGCTGAAGATGCTACATACCAGTAAGAGACAGTGCTGAAGATGTTACATATCAGTAAGAGACAGGGCTGAAGATGCTACATATCAGTAAGAGACAGTGCTGAAGATGTTACATATCAGTAAGAGACAGGGCTGAAGATGTTACATATCAGTAAGAGACAGTGCTGAAGATGTTACATATCAGTAAGAGACAGGGCTGAAGATGTTACATATCAGTAAGAGACAGTGCTGAGGATGTTACATATCAGTAAGAGACAGTGCTGAAGATGTTACATATCAGTAAGAGACAGGGCTGAAGATGTTACATATCAGTAAGAGACAGGGCTGAAGATGTTACATATCAGTAAGAGACAGGGCTGAAGATGTTACATATCAGTAAGAGACAGGGCTGAAGATGTTACATATCAGTAAGAGACAGTGCTGAAGATGTTACATATCAGTAAGAGACAGTGCTGAAGATGTTACATATCAGTAAGAGACAGGGCTGAAGATGTTACATATCAGTAAGAGACAGTGCTGAGGATGTTACATATCAGTAAGAGACAGTGCTGAAGATGTTACATATCAGTAAGAGACAGGGCTGAAGATGTTACATATCAGTAAGAGACAGTGCTGAGGATGTTACATATCAGTAAGAGACAGTGCTGAGGATGTTACATATCAGTAAGAGACAGTGCTGAAGATGTTACATATCAGTAAGAGACAGGGCTGAAGATGTTACATATCAGTAAGAGACAGGGCTGAAGATGTTACATATCAGTAAGAGACAGTGCTGAAGATGTTACATATCAGTAAGAGACAGTGCTGAGGATGTTACATATCAGTAAGAGACAGTGCTGAGGATGTTACATATCAGTAAGAGACAGTGCTGAAGATGTTACATATCAGTAAGAGACAGTGCTGAAGATGGTACATATCAGTAAGAGACAGTGCTGAAGATGTTACATATCAGTAAGAGACAGGGCTGAAGATGTTACATATCAGTAAGAGACAGTGCTGAGGATGTTACATATCAGTAAGAGACAGGGCTGAAGATGTTACATATCAGTAAGAGACAGTGCTGAGGATGTTACATATCAGTAAGAGACAGTGCTGAAGATGTTACATATCAGTAAGAGACAGGGCTGAAGATGTTACATATCAGTAAGAGACAGTGCTGAGGATGTTACATATCAGTAAGAGACAGTGCTGAAGATGTTACATATCAGTAAGAGACAGGGCTGAAGATGTTACATATCAGTAAGAGACAGTGCTGAGGATGTTACATATCAGTAAGAGACAGTGCTGAGGATGTTACATATCAGTAAGAGACAGTGCTGAAGATGTTACATATCAGTAAGAGACAGGGCTGAAGATGTTACATATCAGTAAGAGACAGTGCTGAAGATGTTACATATCAGTAAGAGACAGTGCTGAGGATGTTACATATCAGTAAGAGACAGTGCTGAGGATGTTACATATCAGTAAGAGACAGTGCTGAAGATGTTACATATCAGTAAGAGACAGTGCTGAAGATGGTACATATCAGTAAGAGACAGTGCTGAAGATGTTACATATCAGTAAGAGACAGGGCTGAAGATGTTACATATCAGTAAGAGACAGTGCTGAGGATGTTACATATCAGTAAGAGACAGCGCTGAAGATGCTGCATATCAGTAAGAGACAGTGCTGAAGATGCTACATATCAGTAAGAGACAGTGCTGAAGATGTTACATATCAGTAAGAGACAGTCCTGAAGATGCTACATATCAGTAAGAGACAGCGCTGAAGATGTTACATATCAGTAAGAGACAGCGCTGAAGATGCTGCATATCAGTAAGAGACAGCGCTGAAGATGCTACATATCAGTAAGAGACAGCGCTGAAGATGTTACATATCAGTAAGAGACAGCGCTGAAGATGCTACATATCAGTAAGAGACAGCGCTGAAGATGCTACATATCAGTAAGAGACAGTGCTGAAGATGTTACATATCAGTAAGAAACAGTGCTGAAGATGTTACATATCAGTAAGAGACAGCGCTGAAGATGCTACATATCAGTAAGAGACAGCGCTGAAGATGCTACATATCAGTAAGTGACAGTGCTGAAGATGTTACATATCAGTAAGAGACAGTGCTGAAGATGCTACATATCAGTAAGAGACAGCGCTGAAGATGCTACATATCAGTAAGAGACAGCGCTGAAGATGCTACATATCAGTAAGTGACAGTGCTGAAGATGTTACATATCAGTAAGTGACAGTGCTGAAGATGTTACATATCAGTAAGAGACAGGGCTGAAGATGCTACATACCAGTAAGAGACAGTGCTGAAGATGTTACATATCAGTAAGAGACAGTGCTGAAGATGGTACATATCAGTAAGAGACAGTGCTGAAGATGTTACATATCAGTAAGAGACAGTGCTGAAGATGTTACATATCAGTAAGAGACAGTGCTGAAGATGTTACATATCAGTAAGAGACAGGGCTGAAGATGCTACATACCAGTAAGAGACAGTGCTGAAGATGTTACATATCAGTAAGAGACAGTGCTGAAGATGTTACATATCAGTAAGAGACAGTGCTGAAGATGTTACATATCAGTAAGAGACAGTGCTGAAGATGTTACATATCAGTAAGAGACAGTGCTGAAGATGCTACATACCAGTAAGAGACAGGGCTGAAGATGTTACATATCAGTAAGAGACAGTGCTGAAGATGTTACATATCAGTAAGAGACAGTGCTGAAGATGCTACATACCAGTAAGAGACAGTGCTGAAGATGGTACATATCAGTAAGAGACAGTGCTGAAGATGTTACATACCAGTAAGAGACAGTGCTGAAGATGTTACATATCAGTAAGAGACAGTGCTGAAGATGTTACATACCAGTAAGAGACAGGGCTGAAGATGTTACATATCAGTAAGAGACAGTGCTGAAGATGCTACATTCCAGTAAGAGACAGTGCTGAAGATGTTACATATCAGTAAGAGACAGTGCTGAAGATGCTACATATCAGTAAGAGACAATGCTGAAGATGTTACATATCAGTAAGAGATAGCGCTGAAGATGCTACATATCAGTAAGAGACAATGCTGAAGATGTTACATATCAGTAAGAGACAGGGCTGAAGATGCTACATATCAGTAAGAGACAGGGCTGAAGATGCTACATATCAGTAAGAGACAGGGCTGAAGATGCTACATATCAGTAAGAGACAGTGCTGAAGATGTTACATATAAGTAAGAGACAGTGCTGAAGATGCTACATATCAGTAAGAGACAGTGCTGAAGATGTTACATATAAGTAAGAGACAGTGCTGAAGATGTTACATATCAGTAAGAGACAGTGCTGAAGATGCTACATATCAGTAAGAGACAGTGCTGAAGATGCTACATATCAGTAAGAGACAGTGCTGAAGATGTTACATATAAGTAAGAGACAGCGCTGAAGATGGTACATATCAGTAAGAGACAGTGCTGAAGATGCTACATATCAGTAAGAGACAGTGCTGAAGATGTTACATATAAGTAAGAGACAGTGCTGAAGATGCTACATATCAGTAAGAGACAGTGCTGAAGATGCTACATATCAGTAAGTGACAGTGCTGAAGATGCTACATATCAGTAAGAGACTGTCCTGAAGATGCTACATATCAGTAAGAGACAGTGCTGAAGATGCTACATATCAGTAAGAGACAGTGCTGAAGATGCTACATATCAGTAAGAGACAGCGCTGAAGATGCTACATATCAGTAAGTGACAGTGCTGAAGATGCTACATATCAGTAAGAGACAGTGCTGAAGATGCTACATATCAGTAAGAGACAGTGCTGAAGATGCTACATATCAGTAAGAGACAGTGCTGAAGATGCTACATATCAGTAAGACACAGCGCTGAAGATGTTACATATCAGTAAGAGACAGTGCTGAAGATGGTACATTTAAGTAAGAGACGGTGCTGAAGATGCTACATGTAAGATCGCCATGCTTCAATCATTTCGATTCGAATTTAACTCTATAAAAAGGGGCAAACTCTCAATTCAACTTCTTGATTTGTTCACATGCAATCAGGTTCTGAAAAAGGATGTTCAAAGTAAATGAGTCAGAATTGCAGCAAAATGCAATGAAATGAAACAACCATAGCTGGTGTTTTGGCACTTGCATGCATGATAACTGCTTAGTATGACTTCTCAAACACGTTAATTTGTTCTGAATATCACACATTGTTAGGTGACACACGATTCTGGGGTATGACTGCACTACACCATGCAGAGTTACAGTAATGGGAGTGAAGGGTGTGAAGTGTGTCTAAGCGTTGCTTTGACCACCTCCAACAAACTGGGATCAGTTAGTGAACAGCAGAGGCATGGACCTAGTTCCCACCCACTGCACTTGTCCAATCATGGAGCACACCTTGGGAGTTTTGTTTTCATTTAACAGATGAAGTGTGGTTATATTGCTGAAAACACAAGCATTAAGTGTTAGCAAGACAAGCACTATGCTAATAAGATAAGACTGTTTGAAATTCTGGTTTTACCTCGCAATTTTGGGGCTAATTAATGATTACTATGATTTAATTGTGCCTGCAAGTCTTGCAGTCAAGTGCTGATTATAAGCAATTATCATGGAGTCACTCGTATTGTCTCCATACAACTATTTCACCTGAAGGTGGGTAAAGTGCTGTTTTGAGAACACTGCAGGATGTTCTCAAAATGACTTGGGGACTGGGGAAGAGCGCTCACAGGGTTTCTGATGCAATCCTGGAGGTCCCGTTGGAGAATGCACAAAAACGAGGCCATGGGGAAAGGGGGCAGAGAGGCAGGTAATGCAGCAGATATGGAAGGACTGACTGTGAGGTAACCAAGCAGGAGTTTTGCCCAAGTCATGGCTCCAGTGACAGAAGAACGTTAACAGCTTGATACAAGTCATGGAATTAAGCCTTAACCTGACAAATGCAGCTCTCAATAACAGCACCACAACCAGCATCACGGCTACAACATCTGGCCATCCACTAATATTCACAAAATCCACACACATCTGCAGTCTTCACAAGCACTATTCACAAATTACAAACATTTCACAGATGCTGAACCGTGTCAGACTCACACACCTACCAAGAACACTTTTCACAATCACTGTCGAGAGTGCGGTGCTGGAAGAGTACAGCAGGTCAGGCAGCATCTGAGGAACAGGAGAATCGACGTTTCAGGTATAATTCATCAGGAATTATGATGAATGGCTCTTGCCCAAAATGTCGATTCTCCTGCTCCTCGGATGCTGCCTGACCTGAGCTTTTCCAGCAACACACTCTCGACTCTGATCTCCAGCATCTGCAGTCCTCACTTTCTCCTTTTTAATAATCACTGCCCTTTGTCAGGGCAAAGTAGAACATAACAGGCACTAGCAGCAAATGGCCAGCAAGGGAAGGCATGGCTGGGTGAGATCACTCCCATTGAGAAGGAGCTGATTGGGAGATGAACGGTTGATTCCATGGCTGTAGACAGAACACAGGACAGATTGTCTAGATAAATATCATCCTTCCAGTTTTCTTAACAGCTTCATAATGATTCCATGATTGTTAATTCCCCAAATCTATCCTCACAAACTCAGGAGAATAGGCGAAAGTGGGTACTGCAGATGCTAGAGTCAAGATTAGAGTGGTGCTGGAAAAGGTGTTGGGCTTTTGTCCAAAACATCAATTTTCCTGCTCCATGGATGCTGCCTGACCTGCTGTGCTTTTCCAGCACCACTCTAATCTTCCTCAGGAGAATGTTCTACACCCAATTATCTCCATTAACTTAATCAGTGGCCTTCTTTCCATTGTAAAGACAGAAGTAAGACTATGTGCTATTGATTGCAATATTCAACAATAAATGCAGCCTTGCCAGCGATGCTCATGACCCGTGACAGAATAAAAGCAATTGTGCTTCCTCATACACTGAAGCAGCCTGTGTCCATGCATAGCAAAGCCTGGACAACATGCAGGCTAGGGCAAGTGAGAAGTAAGGGAAATCGACGTTTCAGGCAAGAACCCTTCATCAGGAATGAAGTCCAGCACCTGCAGTCCTTACTTTCTCCATGTGGTAAGTAACAAGTACCAGATAATGATCATCTCCAGCGAGACCATCTCCAACCACTGCCACTTGACATTACCACCGCTATCCAGGGAATGCTGCAGACCAGAAAATAAACTGGACATTCCAGATAAATACTGTGCCTACAAAAGCACATGAGAGACTAGGAATTCTCCACAAGACTCCACCTAGCAACTGCCTCAAAGCTTGTCTACCATCGACAAGGAAGATCACAGGATGTGATGGAATACTCTCCACTGGCATGGATCAGTAGAACTCCAACAACTTGCAGGAGGCTCGACATTGTCCGGTACTAGCAGGCCACTTGATCAGCACCTCATCCGCTGTGTTAAAGTGTTCACTCCCTCCAGCATTGATGTACAAATCACAAGGTCCTAAGGCACAGGAACAGAAGCAGAACATTCTGCGTATCAGGTCTGCTCTGCCATTCAATAAGATCATAATTGATTTGATAACCTAATGACTCCACTTTCCTACCTTATCCCTGTACTCCTTCATTCCTTTAATGATTAGAAATCTGTCTGTCTCAGCTTTGGTAATACTTAAATGTCCAGCCCTCTGTGATAAAGAATTCCATGGATTTGCCAGCTCTGAGATGAAAAGATTTCTCCTCACCTCTGCCTTAAGTGAGCGGCTTTGAGATTGTGCTCTTTGGTCCTAAATTATCTCACAGGGGAAATAATCTCATCAAGCCCTCTAAAAATCTATGTTTCAATAGGCTCGCTTTTCCTTCTTCGAAGTTTCAATGAACATGAACCATACCTACTCAATCTCTCCTCATAAGAAACCCTTTCAGACCCAAGATCAACCGAGCGAACCTTCATTGGATTGTCTCCAATGAGTGCATCTTTCCTCAGTAAGGGGACCAAAACTGTTCTCAGTATTCCAACTGTGATGTGACTAGTGCCTTGTATCATTTTATCAAGACCTCCCTGTTTTAAACTCCATTCTCCTTGAAATAAAGGACAACATTTCCAATTATCTTTCCAATTACCTGCTGAACTTGAGTCCACTGTTATTGTGATTCATGCACTAGGATCTCCAAAGCTCTCTGCTCTGTGGCTTTCTGCAGTCTTTCTCCATTTAAGTAACATTTAGTTTCTCTATTGTTCTCACCAAAGTGCATAACCTCACATTTTCCCCACATTACATTCCAAATGCTAAGTTTTTGCCCACTGACTTACCGTGTCTATGTCCCTCAGTAGTTTCCTTGTGTCATCCTCATTACTAGCCTTCCCATCTGTTTTTGTCTCATCTGCAACTTGACGACAGTGTATTCACTTTCCTCATCCATGTCATCAATATGTATTATTACAAATAATTGTGGTCCCAGCACTGATGACCTTTGTGGCACTTCACTAGTTACAGGTTGGCATCTTAAAAATTGCCCTTTTATCTCAGTTCTCTGTCTTCTATTTGCCAGCCAACTCTCTACCCATGCTAATATACTAACTCAATATGGGCTTTGTGTGGTATCTTACGAAAATCAAAATATATTACATCTACTGGTTCCCCATTATCTACCCTGCTTCCTACCTCCTAATAGAATAGTAATAGATTTGTCAGGCATGATTTTCTATTTATGAATCAGTACCAACCCTCCTTGAATATACTGTGCGTTTCTAAGTGTGCTGCTATTACATCCTTTATGAAAGACTCTTATAGTTTCCCAACAACAGATATTAAGTATGTTACATTATCCGTTTTCCAATCCTCTGGGACTTGTCCAGAATCTAAGGATACTTTTGAGGTTGCTGCCTGTTTATCCACTATCTCTGCAGCAACTTTCCTTAAAATCATAAGATACAACCCATCATGTCAAGGGGAATTATCAACATTAAGCCCCACTAGATTCCTTCGTACCTTTTCTCTCATGATAACTATTGCTATTGCCTCTTGATTGTTTAGTGTTTTTGGAATGCTATTTATGATCTTTACTATGAAGACTGATGTAATTTATTCAACTCTTCTGCTGTTCCCTGATTCCCCATCATTTTCCCAGCCTCATTTTCCAAGTGGCTAATATTCACTGTCGCTTCTCTCCTTTTTTAAGCTCTTTTATGTCACTTGCTAGTTTGCTCGCATGGTCTATTTTCTCTTTGGTATTTATTTTCCTCATCTTTTGTTGTTTCTTTTTAAAATTCCTAATCCTCTGATCTAACACTAATCTTTGCCACATTGTATTTTTTTGGTTTAGACTTGACACTGCTCTTAACTTCACCACCACTTTTTCTAACAAACCCTCTTCCTCATCCACTCCAGTCAACTCAATCTCATTCCTATCCAATTGCCCTAATTTAGTTCTGGCACAGATGTTTCTGACTCACATTTCTCACCTCTCAAACTGATTGCTAAATTCTTCATGTTGTGGTCAGTGTTTCCTAGAGGATCTTTCATTAGATTAGATTACTTACAGTGTGGAAACAGCCCCTTCGGCCCAACAAATCCACACTGACCCGTCGAAGCGCAACCCACCCAGACCCATTCCCCTACATTTACCCCTTCAACCAACACTACGGGCAATTTGCCATGGCCAATTCACCTAACCTGCACATTTTTGGACTGTGGGAGGAAACCGGAGCACCCAGAGGATACCCACGCAGACACAGGGAGAATGTGCAAACTCCACACAGACAGTTGCCCGAGGCAGGAATTGAATCCGGGTCTCTGGCACCGTGAGGCGTCTGTGCTAACCACTGTGCCACCGTGTGAGATCATTTATTAAACCTGCCTTATTATATATTACCAGATCCAAAAGAGCCTGTCCCTGGTGTGATGCACTATATATTTCTCTAGGGAACTATCTCAAATAGACTCTGAATTTTTCCATGTGACTACTTCTGCTAGTTTGATTTGCCCAATCTAATGCATGCAATGCAACCTTGCCAATGCAGATCAGGTATTAACTGTAAAGTAATCTTAAGGAAGTCATGGGCATTATTTGGGGTTTTACTTGAGCACAAACAAGGATACGTTTATTGAAACTGTTGTATGGTTGTGTTTAAATACATATCTTTGTATAGTTTCACTTGATAAATAAATATAAGACGGAATAAATATTCCCTCGTCAGTGGGGTTTGTGGAAGTAATGCATTGGACTAGATGAACAGATGGCCTGAGGTAGTTGCAAAGGAATTATGGACAGCTCTCTGGGTGGCAGCATTCCTGCTCTCAGCCTGCTGCCACTCCACCATTTCTGTCAGCCATACTGTCAAGACTGCTCAAACCAATGCTGGGATTGGTTCTTCATTCTGAAGTAGGGCCATCATGGTCCATAATCTCCAAACTGCTTTATCCAGAGTCTCAGCCACCAATTTATGACTGTATGAATTAGGATCAGAGGAAGGTTATTCAGCCCCACAAGTCTGCTCTGTAACTCAATAATATCATGGTTGGTCTGTTTGTGTTTCATTCCGAAGACCTCCGATAACCTTGGTTTCCCTTGCCTAACAAGAATCTATGTACCTTTGCCTTAAAAATATATTCATTGACCCTACTATCAATGCCTTCCGAGGAAGAGTGCTCCAAAGCCGCACAATCTTGTGAAAGAAAAGATTTCTCCTCATGTCTGCCCTACAAAGGTGATTTCTAATCTGGGATCAGTGCCCACCAACTTTGGACTGACCCACAAGAGGAAACTACCTTCTTTGTTGACTTTGTCAAGACTGGTCTGAACATTACACACTTCAATAAAGAAACCCTCCACCTCTAGTGGAACTAAGCCCACCCTTCAAACTTTTCCAGGTTATTAACCCAATAAACCTACTCGGGTGCATTTACATTCTTAAATATGGAGACCAAAACTGCACATAGTTTTCGAGAAGTGGTCTCACCAATGCCTTGTGTAACTGAAGCAGCCCACCCTTACTTTTATTTTCAATTCCTCTCATAATGAAGGAGGGTATTCCATCATCCTTCTTGGCTACATGCTATATACTATCTGCTTGTGACTCATGAACTAGATCTCGTGGATCCCCCTGCCCTTGGAATTCTGCAGCTCTACCGTTTCAGTAATCTTCTTCTTTTTCATTATTCCTGTCATGCTGAATAACTTCACATTTTACCAGACTATACTCCATCTTCCAGACTTTTACCCACGCAACTCACTATCAATTTTCATCTTCACCCTTCTCATCTTCACAATATACTTCCTAGGGCCATCTACAAATTTGAGTTACCATACCTTCTCCCTCCTGATACAAATGACTGAAATAAACTACAAAAATCTGAGGCCCCATCGCAAATCCACAGGACTCGTTTTGATACATCCTGCCGATCAGAGAAGACCTATTTAAGCATACACTCTGTTTTCTGGCAGCCTACCAACCTGCTGTCCATGCTAATGTAATAGCCCTACACCATGAGCTCCAACTTATGCACATTAAATTTGATGTCACTAACTCCAATAAATTGGTTAAATATGATTTTACTTTCACAAACTATATACTGACTCTTCCCTGAGTTATGACTGCCTTAAAGAATAATTCTAACACCTTCCCCAAAACAGATATCAGGCAAACTGCCTGTAGTTTCTGGTTTTCTGTCTCCCTCCTTTCTTGACTGGACAGGGTATATTTGCTACTTCCCCATCTAATGGAGCTTATCCAGATCTGGCGAAGATTGATAAGTTAACACCAAGGTATCTACCACCTCTTTAGCCAACTATTTAAGATCCAGGAGAAAGTCCATCAGGACCCAGGGACCTGTCAGTTTGTTCAGTATCACTTCTCTAATTACTTTAATTTCACCAAGTTCCTTTCTCCCTTCCTCCTCCTAAGACAGAAGCAAAATATTTGTTCATTTCATTTGCCATTCCCTTGTGATCCATTATTAATTCCCCATTATCACTCTTCAAGGAACTAAAACACATTTTCCCTACTCTATGAACTTTTAGATACCTACAGAAACTCTAGTTATTCATATTTATATTTCTAGCTAGCTTTCCTTTATTCATTATCTGCCATTCTTTATATTTTATACAAATATCCAACCTGTCACTCAACTTTGCGCAATTATGTTCTGTTTCCTGAAGTTTGATGCTTTACTTAAGTTAACTTTGTAAGATGGTGGGTTCTCTCCCAATAATTTGTATTTATAGTGGATATATTTACCCTTAGTTTACTGAAATATCCCCTTAAACCTGTCAATGTTTCTCTATTGATTTATCTCGAGCCCGGTATCCTAGTTCACTTCGGTTAGCTCAGCTTTCACAACCACACAGTTGGCTTGATTTAATTTTAACATATTACCCTTAGACTCAGTCTTCACTCTTTCAAACTGAATGTAAAATTCAATCATCGTGTAATCACTACTACCTGGTGGTGCCTTAGTGCTGAGGTCATTAATTAATCCTGTCACATTGCAGAATAGTTTAGGAGGCCTATAGAACACTTTCACTAGTGACTGCTTTTTCCTAATACTGTTCAACTCCACCCAAATCGATTCTACACCCTAATCTCCTGACCCAAGATCTTCTCTAATTCTTGCACCATGACCATCCTTGATTAACAGTGCTACTGCTCCACCTTTACACCTTACAAGATGCTGCTACTTGTGTTCACTTTGTAGAAGAACTAAAGTAGGCAAAAACACTTACAAGATAATCATATAAAGACGGAGGAGAAAGTGAGGTCTGCAAATGCTGGAGATCAGAGCTGAAAATGTGTTGCTGGAAAAGTGCAGCAGGTCAGGCAGCATCCAAGGAGCAGGAGAATCGATGTTTCGGGCATAAGCCCTTCTTCAGGAATGAGGAAAGTGTGTCCAGCAGGCTAAGATAAAAGGTAGGGAGGAGGGACTTGGGGGAGGGGCATCAGAAATGCGATAACAAACTGAAGAGTTGAAGATTTGAAAGTGCTATTAGTTAAGCTGTGTTTTCAATGTTTATGTAGCCTCGAAAGTGGGAATATGCTAATTATCTAGTGTAAGAATTGGTTGAATTTTATTGTGCATGTGGAAGAAATTGATAGGATTGTATGCAGATGAATCCTTAGCTGTGGCAAGTAAAGCATGTGGAGCAGGTCACCAGAAATGTATTGGTAGAATTCACCTCTGCAAAGCAGCCGTCAGCTTGACAGTGGTGAGTGTCCATCTCAGGTGCAGATTGTTAACCTGGAACTCCTGATACATCTGTGGTCCCCTGGATCCTCAGCTAATGGCTGCTGAGCTTGAGCGTGCTGATCACCAGATTGAAGTGCATGTATTAAATCACCACATACCCGCAGAGTACTATCTTACACATGTGAGGCATTCAAATCTCAGCTCCAGGGCCACAATGATCTGCTCAATGATATTCCAGGCGATTGTATGCGATTTCAGCTGTACCTCTGACGTTCTCAGAGGAATTATGAGCCATTGTGTGAGAAGGTATCCTGTGATACTTGATAATCAGCCACAAACATTATGTTGGGGTTCAAAAGTCCATGGAATGGATGACTTGTCTTATGAACACATCATGGCAGCTTGTTAAATAGAAAGCATTTATCTGCAAACTGCATTGCCTGTCTTTGCAGATAGGATGTACACGGAACGAATGGACCCCCTTCCTATTCCTGAACATCACCAAATGGTCTGTCTAGGATAGTGCCTGCTGGAAAAGTACAGCAGGTCAGGCAACATCCTGATGATTTTCCTGCTCCTCGGATGCTGCCTGACCCAGTGATATATTGCTGTTTCTCAGAGCACACAAAGTTTCAATGCCATTACCAGAGCATCGTCCTATTATGTGGGGGTACAGAAGATTATGTGGAAAGGTTGCACGGTGGGTCAGTGATTAGCAATGCTGCTTCACAGCACCAGGGACCTGGGTTCGATTCCCAACTTAGATGACTACCTGTGTGGAATTTGTACTTTCTCCTTGTTCTGTGTGAGTTTTTTCTGGGTGCACCAGTTTCCTCCCATACTCCAAAGATGTGCGGGTTAAGTGCCATGCTAAATTGTCCTGTACTGTGCAGGCTTGGTTGGTTAACTATGGTAAATGTGGGGTTAGGATGGATGCTGTTCGGAGGGTCAGTTCAAAGGTGATGGGTCAAATGACCTGTATCTATACTGTCTGATTACAGACCATTTGTATTCCTCTGACCTTGATTATCACAGGTAATGCAGTCCAGGCTATGCTGTGACATCTCAATCTTCCTTCCATGAATCACAGGTCTCTGTGAGGACAGTCCCGTAAAGTACAGGCCGCCTCTTACACTACCCTTGGATTAAGTAAATGGAGAATGGTATTCTCCAAAGACCCTCAGGGCACAGCACCCTGTGATGAGGCTGACCTATCCCTCTCTCCTTCAGCAGCTAGTACTGTTTTGCCTTGTCCCATCAGCTCTCTGTATTCTTCTTCCAGAGGAAGTAAAAAACTTAGAAGGATGTTCATGACCAAACATTGTCTTTCTCCTAAAGGTTGAAAATAAGCTCTTTACCCACTCTCCTTAGGTGGGGCCTTTCGAGAATTTTGAGAGAAAAAGTTGGCCAAGTCTTCACAGAGCGGCCCTGAAAATCTCCTGAAGTGTTCTGAAACTCCTCCTCAAAGACAACACAGTCATCTTCAGCCATTCAGGGCTGGGTGAAAGCTAACAATGGCACGATAAACCTTCAGCAATGACTTCTTTACTCTTATTCAGCTGTCAGCTGTAAGGCAATGTTAACTGAAATGCCAGGCATCATGCAAACCCAATTGCTTCAATCAGCCACAGACTGCTTCAGCATCTGCAAAGTGGTGTATAGTATAGAACGCTGTGCAATCAGCACCAAACATCCTGATTTCTGACCATAAATTGGAGGGAGGTTTGCTGATGAAACAACTGACAATGGTTGGTTCAAAGTCACAACCCTGAGGAAGACTTGCAACACTAAAATAATCATTGACGAACCCTTGCTGAGATGATTGGCCTCCAACAGCCAACTTCCTTTGTTCACGATCTGAATCCCAGGAATGAAGATTTCCATTGAGTCCAGGTTTGTCATGGAGCTTGGGTGCCACACTCAGCCAGATGACACCTTGATGTCAATGGTACCTTGACTTCCACTGCACCCCCCTGGAAATCAGCTTCTTTGTCTGAGGCAGCAAAGGTGTTCAAAACTGAGTGGTCCTAGCAGAGTCCAAATTGAGCATCAGTGAGCAGTTTAATGCTACGCAAGTACCATTTAATTGCACCGTCAATGGCACCTTGTTGTTTATCAAAAGTAGATAATGGGGCAGTAATTGGCTGGATTGGATTTCTCCTTTTCTTTTGTGGTGACAGCACACTCAGACTATTTTCCATATTGTCAGGTAGATGCCAGTGTCATAGAATCATAGAGATCTACAGTACAGATAAAGGTCCTTCAGCATAATGCATCCATGTTGGTTGAAAACAGCGACCTATTCTAATCCCATTTTCCAGCACTTAGCCCATAATCTCATATTCCATGGCATTGCGAGTGCAAGTCTAAATATGTTTTAAATAGAGTCATAATCATAGAGATGTACAGCACTGAAATGTCGATTCCCCTGCTCCTCGGATGCTGCCTACCTGCTGTGCTTTTCCAGCACCACACCCTCGACTGAAAAAGACTCTTCAGTCCAACCTATCCATGCCGGCCAGTTATCCCAACCTAATCTAGTCCCATGTGCCAACATTTGGCCCATATCCCTCTAAATCCTTCCTATTCATATACACATCCAGATACCTTTTAAATGTTGCAATTGTACCAGCCTCCACCACTTCCTCTGGCAGCTCATTCCATACACACACCACCCTCTGCATGAAAATGTTGCCCCTTAAGTCCCTTTTATATCTTTCCTCTCTCACCCTAAACCCATGGCCTCTAGTTCTGGACTCCCCCACCTTGTCCCTTGTCCATGCCCCTCATAATTGTATAAACCTCTATAGGGTGACCCGATGCTCCAGGGAAAACAGCCCCAGCTTATTCAGCCTCTCCCTATAGCTCAAACTCTCCAATCCTTTCACAACATCCTTCTGATAGCAGGAAGACCAGAATTGCACACAATATTTCGAAAAGTGGCCTAACCAACGTCCTGTACAGCCGTAACATGACCTCCCAACTCCTATATTCAATGCTTTGACCAATAAAGGAAAGCATAGCAAAAGCCTTCTTCACTATCCTATCTACCTGCAACTCCACTTTCAAGGAACTATGGACTTGCACTCCAAGGTCTCTTTGTTTCGTAAGTTTGCAGATGACCCCAAAACTGGAGGTATAGCGGAAAAGCGAAAGTTACCTCCGATTACAATGGGATCTTGATCAGATGGGCCAATGGGCTGAGGAGTGGCAGATGGAGTTTAATTTAGATAAACGTGAGATGCTACATTTTGGAAAGACACAATCAGGGCAGGACTTAATAGTAAGGTCCTGGGGAGATATGAGTTTCACAAAGTCTGACTAAGGGAGTAGTTGCTTCCAGAGCACAAATACTTCAGAGTTCCACAACCAGAATATGATCGGAACCCATAGCCCTGGCTGTATCCAATGCCTTCAGCTGTTTCTTGTGGAGTGAATTGAATTCTCTGAAGACTGGCATTAATGGGTTGGGTTTTTAATACCAATTTGATCTTTTTGCGGTCACTTTTACTGCTCCCAGTTTGCTCCAGTGTATTTATAGAAGAAATAAACATTCTAATTTTCCAAAACTAGTCTAAACAACTTTGATAAACAATAATTAGTGGGCGAAATACAAGAAGGGGAAAATTAAAGTACTTGTGAGTCAGATATTACGGTGTTGGTTCAGTAGCTCAAATACTCCAGAGTTTTTAATCATCTTGAAGTATTCATCTCAAACTGATTATCTGATCCTGATTTATCATTCTAAACATGTACGGGGCCTACCCACCAGATGTACCCTGACCTTGTCCCACTCTCCACAGCTAGAAGCAATTACATTTAAAGATTTCAAGTGAGGGGGCAAAAGACCTAATTGAGGAGCATGTTGCAGGTTTTATGAGCCCAATGGCACACATTTGAAATAGTCAGTACTGTCATCAATCACCTTTCAAACTTGAAGTGCTATAACCTTTCGGAATACACAGTGACAGGATCGCATGAAGGGCCTGGATTTTGTGGTCAGCGACAGCTGGAGTGCATTTGACTGACCTTGAAGGAAAATGCTGACAGGAACCTAATGGATCTCTGCGGCGTGGCTTTTACCTTCCCTGATACTAACTTAAATCTGGTGCCAAGTCAAGGGGACCTCGAGGTGGCCAGCAACAGTAACATCATCAGGTATAAACTCAGACACTAAAGAAGCATCAGAGGATTGGGTGAGTGGGAAACAGTGGCAAACTGATCTCAATCAGGCAAATGGGAAGTAAGGAGTCGAGAGTGTGGCGCTGGAAAAGCACAGCAGGTCAGGCAGCATCCGAGGAGCAGGAGGATCAACATTAGCCCTTTATCAGGAATGAGGCTTGTGGGCCGGGAGGCTGAGAGATAAATAGGAGGGGGGTGGAGTTGGGGGGAAGGTAGCTGAGAATGTGATAGATGGATGGAGGTAGGGGAGAGGTGACAGGTCAGAAAGGAGGGTAGAGCAGATAGATGGGAAAGGTGGTGAACTTAGAAATGATACAACAGTGTACTTCTCAAATAGTCTAAGGTTAAACCAGTGGTGGTCCAGAGAGATTTGAGGATTTTAACTCATGGATCATTGTTCGTATAGGTACAGAAATTGATTGAAAGGGGTGATGGAATTCATTTCCATCTGGAATATTAGGATATAAGTGGGAGAGGCAATGCTGTTGAAAACCCTGTTTGGATTACACCAGGAGCACTCTGTGTACTTTGGGGCACCACGCCTTCGAAAGGATTAATTAATCTTGGAGTGAATGCAGCAAAGGTTTACCAGAATGACAGCTGGATTCCAAGGGTTTCATTACGAAGTGATATAACATAAACTATGGTTATGTTCCCTGGAATTCAGCAGATTAAGGGCTGGTTTGATCAACATTTTTGAGATATGAAGGAACACGGATAAATCAGATGGAGAGAAGCCATTTTCATAATTCTAAGACGAAGAGACATATCCGAGAAATTACAGCCAGATCTCTCAAGTGTGGAAATCAGAATCCCAGGAATGTGGTTTGGGAGGGAGACTGCCTTGCACAAATGACACAAAATGTTAAATTTAAATAATTGATAGGTTTTTTTTCCCTGAAGTATTAACAGATATGGTACAGAGGTAAGTGTTTGAAATTAGACTCTAGGTCATTCATTCTGCAAGGTTTGTGAAGGTTTGTAGCTCAGGTTGAGGTTTAGGGTGTAGGTTTGCTCGCTGAGCTGTAGGTTTGATATCCATTACCTGGCCAGGTAAGATCATCAGTGGTGACCTCCAAGTGAAGAAAAGATTTGGCAAACTCACAAAAAAAGACAAAACTGATAACACAGGGGCATGGATAAAGAACTTATCAGACCGGACCCTGTCAGACACAGAAAAAGTGGAACTAGTAAAAGGATTAAATTTCAATTACCGAGACGCTGACAAGAAGGATTTCCTAGCGGCATTAGAAACCACATTGAAGGACAACAATCTCACAGAAGAAACACAACAAACGATCAGACAGACAGTTGCACCTACTCTGAGCCGAAAGAGGGAAGGAAACAAACTGAACACACAAGAAAAGAAAGCCCTAGAAAACCTCAAAAAAGACAAAACCATCGTTATATTACCTGCAGACAAAGGTCGGCTCACAGTCATCCTGAACAGAGGGAATACACAGAGAAAGCCAATGCACTACTCGCAGACACCAACACCTACCAACAGGTGGCACTAGACCTGACCCCACAACTAGGAAACAAAATTACACAATTCCGGACGATTAAATAGACAGAATTCCAGAAAATGAAACCCAACGGGACCAACACCCCACGATTCTACGGACTACCAAAAATCCATAAACCAGGAGCCCCCCTCAGACCTATAGTCTCACTACCCGGAACACCAACTTACAGACTGACCAAAGAACTACACGCAAGACTGAAGTACCTAGTAGAAGAGTCACAGCACTCCATCCACTCCACCCAGGAATTTCTAAAAATCATCAAAAACACCAAAATAGAGGAAGACGAAGCAATGATCTCATTCGACGTAACAGCACTGTTCACCTCCATCAACATCGACCTGGCAAAGGAAACATTTACCACACTTTTAGAAGAGACCATCACACACACACCAACCACCATCAATCACATTACCACCGAAAACATCATGAAGCTAGTGGACCTGTGCCTCACCACCCACTTCACTTTCAACAACATAATCTACAAACAAACCAACAGCACACCCATGGGATCTCCGCTATCAGGATTCATAGCAGAAGCGGTAATGCAAAGACTAGAACAAACAGCCCTACCAACCAGCAAACCAAAAATCTGGGTCCACTACGTTGATGACACCTTTGTCATCACAAAACGAAACAAGACAGAAGAGACATTTAACATCATCAACAACACCCTCACAGGCATAAAGTTCACCAAGGAAGAAGAAACCAACAACAAACTTGCATTCCTGGACGTCACAGTCTGAAGAAAGGACAATGGAGAACTACAAACCTGCGTATACAGAAAACCGACAAACACTGACCAAATACTTAACTACACCAGCAGCCATCCCAACACACACAAACAAAGCTGTATCAGAACACTATTCCAACGAGCCACCGCACACTGCAGCACAGACGAACTTCGGAAAACAGAGGAGAACCACCGCTACAATGTATTCAAGAAGAACGGATACTCAAAAAATATAGTGCGCAGATTCCTCAGGAACAAACCATGACAAGCAGACCAAACACAGCCAGAAACCCTAACCATCTTACCACACTTCAAAGAAGTTTCAGAAATGACAGCCAGACTACTAAGACCCCTCGGACTCCTAGTAGTACACAAACCCACCAACACTCTCAAACAAAAACTAACAAACTTAAAAGACCCAGTACAACCCATGGACAAAACCAACATCATCTATAAAATTCCATGCAAGGACTGCCACAAACACTACATAGAACAAACAGGAAGAAAGTTAGCCACCAGGATACACAAACACCAGCGAGCCACAAAAAGACACGACCCTCTCTCCGTCATAGCCCTACACACGGATGAAAAAAAGCCACCATTTCGACTGGGACAACACATCTATCCTGGGACAGGCTAAGCAAAGACATGCCAGAGAATTCCTAAAGGCTTGGCACTCCAACCACAACACCATAAACAAACACATAGATCCAGATGCCATCTATCAATCCCTCAGAAAATGAACAGGAAATGACATCACCACAAACCCCAGGAACCCCATCCAGGAGAAAGATATAAATAGAAAGCAGGAGACAACAGTTTCGCTTCACTTGGAGGTCGCCACTGATGATGTTACCTAGCCAGGTAATGAAACGTCTGGATATCAAACCTACAGCTCAGCGAGCAAACCTACACCCTAAGTCATTCATTCTCTCACTACTTGTGCATTTTCCACAGAACAAAGTGCATATAGACTCGAAGCTGAAATATCATAAACACTTACAATAATCATTATTCTATTAAAAAACATAGATCTTCTAACATTATGGAAAAAACATGTTGCACACGCATAAAATTAATTTTCTGTAACAGGTTCGTTCAGAATATATGGAATAGATGCATTCCAACAATTCAGTAAAAATCCAAGGGATAGGCTCATCATCTGTGGTGAGATAAAACTGAAAGGTAGTATCAAACTTAAAGCAAAGCATAATATTTTACAAAAATACATGGCAGGGAAGAAGCCATGGGAGAATAATAATCAAGCAGCAACGAATCACCAAAAAAAAAATTAACAAGGAGGAAAACTGAGGAGTACAGGAGTAAGCTAGCCATAAATAAAAACAAGTTAAGCCTTTTCAAAACTAGCGAGGTGAGAGTTGGTCATAGAGATAATCAGATTGAAGAAATAATCAAGGAAAATAAGGAAACGGCAGAATGGAGCAGATATTGTGCATCGATCTTCACTATTGAGGACACAAGTAGCATTTGAGAAGTAGCGAAAAGTCATGGACAGAGAGAGGAACTCAGGAAAATCACAACCGCCTATGGATAGATCCTTTATCCAAAGGATTGAAAGGTTATCAAGGACAGACAGGAATGTAGTTTTGAGAGTTCAGTAAGATTCCTGATTGCCTGGTGGAGCAGGCTGGTGGGGCTGAATGGCCTGATTTGTAAGCATGCAGACATGTAGTTTGTTTAGTTCTGTAATGATTACCAATTAGTACGTGATTAGCACCAAGGTACACTTCATTAACAAGGGATTATTTTATCATTTATTTCATAGTTAAAGCTACAGTTTAAAAGGGGAGCTCCTGATAGTTCAGTGACTTCCAAACATTAACACTTGTGGGGACTTTAACACTGTGCCCTATGGGGGTGCTGGTATTTAACTGCATTTGCTCAGATGTCAGACATTGCTATCACTTTCAAGGGTATTGATAATAAACACTGATTGTTTTGTCATCATTTCACCTGTAAAACGCAAGCCATTATTCTATCTTGAGGATTCTCCTCATTTAAATGCATCATACCATAACCACAGCAGCCACCATATAATGTCTTTACAGTAGTAAAACACCACAAGGCACCCGTCTGGAGGGTTATCCAACAGGATGTGATACAAAGCCATTTAGAGGCATATTAATTAGGTCAGATGCCCAAAACCTTGTTCAAAAAGAACTTTAAGAGGGGGAAGGTCAGACAAAAAGCAGCACATGGTCAGTGCAGGATAGAGACAGAGTCAGAAACCCCACACTGCTCCCTGACACAGCAGTGGACCTGCACAGTTACTGCCTTTGCTGTTTGAATTCATGTATCACTGGACATCGGAGTGCGTCTGGGAAAATTAACAAACAGTGAATTTCACAACTGATCTTAGAGGAACCTGTATGGGACAGCTCACAGCCCACGAATAGAAAAGTGCAGAGTTTTTAAGTGTAGTCTTGTTGACAATCTACAAGAGTGAGTAGAGTGGGTTCTTTCTTGATTACATGTTTTATTGAGATCTGTCTCTTGATTAAATTTTAAAAGTGTAAGCCATAAGTATTAAGTTAGCCGAGAGCAGTGTTTTACTTTAGAGCAATAAGACAGTGCTATTTTCTGGGTCTGCAGACAGAACAAAGCAAAACTGGCCTTTAGTAGAGTGATCTGCTCTTCTCATTGGATGTGGGAGTTTAGGGTGAGTTTACATGCTACTCAGGATTATATCTGTAATAAATGCTGTTGGTTGCGAATCCTATCAGATCAAATGGATCAGTTGGAGAGACAGTTAGAGGCAATGAGGAATTTACAAGAGCAAGGGGGTGTGATGGATGGCAGTTATAGGAAGGGGGAAAGTCACAGATACAGTCACACAGATGGGTTAACTCCAGGAAAGGTAGGAGAGGTAGGCAGGTAGTGCAGGAGTCTTTTGTGGCTATCCCCATTTCAAAAAAATATGTTTTGGAAAACATACTGTTTTGGAAAAAGTAGGGGGTGATGGATTCTCAGGGGAACGTAGCACGAACAGACAAGTGTCTGGTGTCGACGCTGACTCTAAAGTAATGAGGGGAATGCCAGGTTCCAAATGATCGATAGTGTTAGGGGACTCTCTAGACCAAGGCACAGACAGGTGTTTCTGTGGCCAGGCAGCGAAAAAGCAGAATGGTGTGTTGTTTCCCTGGTGCCAGGATCAAGGATGTCTCAGAGAGGGTGCAGAATGTTCTCACGGGGGAGAGGGGCCAGCAGGAGGTCATCGTCCACATTGGAACCAACGATAAAGGAAGGGAAAAGGTTGGGATTCTGAAGGGAGATTACAGAGAGTTAGGCAGAAATTTAAAAAGGAGGTCCTCGAGAGTAGTAACATCTGGATTACTCCCGGTGCTACGAGCTAGTGAGGGCAGGAATAGGAGGATGGAGCAGATGAATGCATGGCTGAGGAGCTGGTGTATGGGAGAAGGATTCACACTTTTGGATCATTGGAATCTCTTTTGGGGTAGAAGTGACCTGTACAAGGAGGACGGATTGCACTTAAATTGGAAGGGGACTAATATACTGGCAGGGAAATTTGCTAGAGCTGCTCAGTAGGATTTAAACTAGTGGGAGGTGGGACCCAGGGAGATAGTGAGGAAAGAGATCGATCTGAGACTGGTATAGCTGAGAACAGAAGTGAGTCAAACAGTCAGGGCAGGCAGGGACAAAGCAGAGAACAAGGTAGGACTGACAAATTAAACTGCATTTATTTCAATGCAAGGGGCCTAACTGGGAAGGCAGATGAACTCAGGGCATGGTTAGGAACATGGGACTGGGATATCATAGCAATTACAGAAACATGGCTCAGGGATGGGCAGGACTGACAGTTTAATGTTCCAGGATACAAATGCTACAGGAAGGATAGAAAGGGAGGCAAGAGAGGAAGGGGGGGGGGGGGGGGGTGTTTTTGATAAGGGATAGCATTACAGCTGTGCTGAGGGAGGATATTCCCGGAAATACATCCAGGGAAGTTATTTGGGTGGAACTGAGAAATAAGAAAGGGATGATCACCTTATTGGGATTGTATTATAGACCCCCCAATAGTCAGAGGGAAATTGAGAAACAAATTTGTAAGGAGATTTCAGTATCTGTAAAAATAATAGGGTGGTTATGATAGGGGATTTTAACTTTCCAAACACAGACTGGGACTGCCATAGTGTTAAGGGTTCAGATGGAGAGGAATTTGTTAAGATTAGATTAGATTAGATTAGATTAGATTACTTAGTGTGGAAACAGGCCCTTCGGCCCAACAAGTCCACACCGACCCGCCGAAGCGAAACCCACCCATCCCCCGACATTTACCCCTTACATAACACTACTGGCAATTTAGCATGGCCAATTCACCTAACCTGCACATCTTTGGACTGTGGGAGGAAACCGGAGCACCTGGAGGAAACCCACGCAGACACGGGGAGAATGTGCAAACTCCACACAGTCAGTCGCCTGAGTCGGGAATTGAACCCGGGTCTCATGGCGCTGTGAGGCAGCAGTGCTAACCACTGTGCCACCGTGCCGCCCACACTTTTCTTGTAAGTGTGTACAAGAAAATTTTCTGATTCAGTATGTGGATGTACCTACTAGAGAAGGTGCAAAACCTGACCTACTCTTGGGAAATAAGGCAGGGCAGGTGACTGAGGTGTCAGTGGGGGAGCACTTTGGGGCCAGTGACCATAATTCTATTAGTTCTAAAATAGTGATGGAAAAGGATAGGCCAGATCTAAAAGTTGAAGTTCTAAATTGGAGAAAGGCCAATTTTGACGGTATTAGGCAAGAACTTTCAAAAGCTGATTGGAGGCAGATGTTCGCAGGTAAAGGGGCGGCTGGAAAATGGGAAGCCTTCAGAAATGAGGTAACAAGAATCCAGAGAAAGTATATTCCTGTTAGGGTGAAAGGGAAGGCTGGTAGGTATAGGGAATGCTGGATGACTAAAGAAATTGAGGGTTTGGTTAAGAAAAAGAAGGAAGCATATGTCAGGTATAGATAGGATAGATCGAGTGAATCCTTAGAAGAGTATAAAGGAAGTAGGAGTACACTTAAGAGGGAAATCAGGAGGGCAAAACGGGGACATGAGATAGCTTTGGCAAATAGGGTTAAGGAGAATCCAAAGGGTTTTTACAAATACATTAAGGACAAAAGGGTAACTAGGGAGAGAATAGGGCCCCTCAAAGATCAGCAAGGCGGCCTTTGTGTGGAGCCACAGAAAATGGGGGTGATACTAAATGAATATTTTGCATCAGTATTTACTGTGGAAAAGGATATGGAAGATATAGACTGTAGGGAAATAGATGGTGACATCTTGCAAAATGTCCAGATTAGAGAGGAGGAAGTGCTGGATATCTTGAAACACAAAAGTGGATAAATCCCCAGGACTCAATCTGGTGTACCCGAGAACTCTGTGGGAAGCCAGAGAAGTGATTGCTGGTCCTCTTACTGAGATATTTGTATCATCGATAGTCACAGGTGAGGTTCCGGAAGACTGGAGGTTGGCAAACATAGTGCCACTATTTAAGAAGGGCAGTAAGGACAAGCCAGGGAACTATAGACCGGTGAGCCTGACCTCGGTGGTGGGCAAGTTGTTGGAGGGAATCCTGAGGGACAGGATGTACATGTATTTGGAAAGGCAAGGACTGATTAGAGGTAGTCAGCATGGCTTTGTGCGTGGGAAATCATGTCTCACAAACCTGATTCAGATTTTTGAGGAAATATCAAAGAGGATTGGTGAGGGCAGAGCAGTAGATGTGAACTATATGGACTTCAGTAAGGCGTTCAACAAGGTTCCCCATGGGAGACTGATTAGCAAGGTTAGATCTCATGGAATACAGGGAGAATTAGCCATTTGGACACAGAACTGACTCAAAGGTAGAAGACAGAGGGTGGTGGTGGAGGGTTGCTTTTCAGACTGGAGGCCTGTGACCAGTGGAGCGCCACAAGGATCGGTGCTGGGTCCTCTACTTTTTGTCATTTATATAAATGATTTGGATCCGAGCATAAGAGGTACAGTTAGTAAGTTTGCAGATGACACCAAAATTGGAGGTGTAGTGGACAACAAAGAAGATTACCTCAGATTACAGATCTTGATCAGATGGGCCAATGGGCTGAGGAGTGGTAGATGGAGTTTAATTTAGAAAAATGTGAGGTGCTGCACTTTGTGAAAGCAAATCTTAGCAGGACTCATACACTTAATGGTAAGGTCCTAGGGAGTGTTGCTGAACAAAGAGACCTTGGAGTGCAGGTTCATAGCTCCTTGAAAGTGGAGTCGCAGGTAGATAGGATAGTGAAGAAGGCATTTGACATACTTTCCTTTATTGGTCAGCGTATTGAGTACAGGAGTTGGGAGGTCAAGTTGCAGCTGTACAGGACATTGGTTAGGCCACTGTGGAATATTGTGTGCAATTCTGGTCTCCTTCCTATCGGAAAGATGTAGTAAAACTTGAAAGGGTTCAGAAAAGATTTACAAGGATGTTGTCAGTGTTGGAGGATCTGAGCTACAGGGAGAGGCTGAACAAGCTGGGGCTGTTTTCCCTGGAACGTCGGAGGCTGAGGGGTGACCTTATAGAGGTTTACAAAATTATGAGGGGCATGGATAGGGTAAATAGACAAGGTCTTTTCCCTGGGGCCGGGGAGTCCAGAACTAGAGGGCATAGGTTTAGGGTGAGAGGGGAAAGATATAAAAGAGACCTAAGGGGCAACTTTTTCACTCAGAGAGTGGTGCGTGTATGGAATGAGCTGCCAGAGGATGTGGTGGAGGCTGGTACAATTGCAACATTTAAAAGGCATCTGACATCGATATATGAATAGGAAGGGTTTAGAGGGATATGGGCCAAGTGCTGGCAAATGGGACTAGATTAGGTTAGAATATCTGGTTGGCATGGATGAGTTGGACCGAAGGGTCTGTTTGCGTGCTGTACATCTCTATGACTCTATGTCTCAAAGTAGTAAAGAGACACAGAGAGATGGAGTGAGGAAATTTGAGAAAGTAGAACCTGGGCAGCTCGAGCCACTGCTGCCGAAGGAGGAGTGATTAAAATTAGGGTGTGCAAGGGGAGGGAATTTGAGGAGTGCAGATACGTAAGAATTTGGGGAGGAAGGTCACAGAGAAATTGGAAAACAAAGGTGAGAATTCTCCCACTGAGGTACTGGATAACTGGGAGCAGGCTGAATGGCAGTGGTGGATATGAGGTGTGTCATATAGCTAACCCAAGTTGGGTAGAAACAACAGCCAAGATATCGAAGAGAAGCCAGCAGTGCAAAGGTTAGTGACTTCACTTGGTCTAAAGCCTAGACACCGGGAGAATGGGAGGGTCAGGGGAGGCAAGAAGTCAGTGCAGATGTGGACTCCTAACGCTGTCAAAATGGGGAGAAACATGGAGAGAGACCACAGGAAGCAGAGTAGAGGGTAGCACGACCCGGGGTAGCTGGAATGTTAAAGCAAGAGGTGGTACCTTTGTAAAGACCTAAACTTCTCCTCAGCAATGTCCACATCTCCATTTGGCAGGTGTGTGTGTTTGTGGTCACCTGTGCAAGTGTGTGCATGAGTAGATTAGAATCCCTACAATGTGGAAACAGGCCCTTCAGCCCAACAAGTCCACACCAACCCTCCAGAGAGCAACCCACCCAGACCCGCTTCCCTCTGACAAATGCACCTAACACTGTAGGCAATTTAGCAAGGCCAATTCACCCAGCCTGCACATCTTTGGATTGTGGGAGGAAACTGGAGCACCCGGAGGAAACCCACACAGACACGGGGAGAATGTGCAAACTCCACACAGGCCCGATGTTGGAATCAAACCTGAGACCCTGGTGCTCTGAGGCAGCAGTGCTAACCACTGAGCCACCGTGGCCCAACTTTTGGGACTACCAGGGTGGAGATAGTGAGGACTGCGCATGCTGGAGAGTCACATTCAATAGAATGTTGCTTTGGAAAAAGCACAGCTGGTCAGGCAGCATCTGAGGACCAGGTGAGTCGGCGTTTCGGGCAGAAGCCCTTCATCAGGAAAGTGGGGAGGCAGAGGGTAAGAGGGAAAGGTAGGTGGGATGGCGATAGGTGGATGCAGTAGGAGGTGATTGTGATAGGTCGATGGAAGGTTGGGGCAGGTAGGTGAGAAGGAAGATGGACAGGTAGGTCAGGTCAAGAGGTAGGTGCCGAGTTGGAGTTCTGGGATGGGCTGGAGGTTGAGGACATTTGGAAACTGGTGAATTCAATGCTGAGGCCATGTGGTTGTAGGCTCCTGAGGTGGAAGATGAGGTGTTCCCCCTCCAGTTTGCAGGTGGCCTTGTTCAGGTGGTGGAGGAGGCCCAGAATGGACATGTCATTGGGGGAGTGAGAGGGGTGTTGAAGTGGATGCCTACAGGAAGGTGGGGTTGGTTGGTGCATACAGACCAGAGATGTTGTTCGAACAGTTCTGCGAGGTTTCGCTCAGTCTCTTCGATATAGAGGAGACCACATCGACAGCAAAGGATGAAGCAGATGATGTTCGAGGCTATCCAAGTCAATCTCTGCTGGGTTTGGAATGATCCTTTGGGACGTTGGATGGAGGTGAAGGGGGAGGGGTGGGTGCAGGTGTTTCACCTCTTGTGGCAGGGGAAGGTGCCAGGTGTGGAGAGGAGGTTGGTGGGAGAATGTGGATCTCACAAGGTCATTGCTGGCCCCTACAGAACACAGCTAGGGGTGGGGAGAGAAATATATTTTTGGTGGTGAGGTCTGACTGTAGGTGGCCAAAATGTGAAGGATGATGTGCTCGATTTGCTAGATTAGTGAGGACGGTGGGGGTGGAGGATCTATCCTTGTTGCAGTTGGAGAGGTGGGCTTCGAGGGCGGAGGTGCGGGAGATGGGGGAGTTGTGATTGAGGGAATTGTTGATCACAGGCGAGGAGAAATTGCAGTCCTTGAAGTAGGAGGTCATCTGGGATGTGCTGGAGTAGAATCGCTCATCATGGGAGCAGATACAGTGTAGGTGGAGGAATTGGGAATAAGGGATGGTGTTTTTACAGAAGGGGAGGTAGCAGAAGGTGTAGTCAATCCCTTCCCAGATCCAACCCTCTGACTTGGCACCACCCTCTTGACCTGACCTACTCGTCCATCTTCCTTCCCATCTACCTATCACAATCACCTTCTACCTGCATCCCTCCATCTCCATCCCACCTACCTTTCCCCCAGCTCCACAGTCCTTCCCTAGTCTTGATGAAGAGCACTGCTGAAACATCGACTCTCCTGCTCCTAAGATGCTGCCTGACCTGCTGTGCTTTTCCCAGCGCCACACTCTATCTTCTGTAACCACAACTATGTGTGCCAAGCATGTGGGTGTATATAAGAGTGGATATTCTGCAAGAATGTGTGTGCAAGTGTGCAGTTTTGTTAATAGAGATTTCTAATGTCTGGGTTTTTCCTAAATTTGCTCACCAGCCCTGTGATGGGAAAATGATTGAGAGTGAAAGGTTGGTCAGTCCTGCTTTAACATCTCATCCAATCAAAACATATTTTACCTCCGAATACAGTGCTGGAAAAGCACAGCATGTAAGGCAGCATCCGAGGAGCAGAGGAATTGATGTTTCGGGCACAACCCTGCTGAAGGGCTTATGCCCAAAATGTCAATTCTCCTGCTCCTCGGGTGCTGCCTGACCTGCTGTACTTTTCCAGCATCACACTCTCAACTAGCATCTACAGTCCTCACTTTCTCCATAGTTTACCTCTGGTAAGGCAGCATTTTCTTTGTCCTGTGAATAGGGTATCAAAGGATTTTGGACTCATGTGAGTTTTCAACCCCAATATTTGCATACAGAGGTGCCCTGATATGGCTGACACCAACAGACATGATCAAGAATTATGTGTGCACTGCCAGAGTCCTCGTCCTTGGGTTGGAGCTGGAGACAATAATCAAGCTTGCTAGGTCTTCAGGAAATAGCAAATTGGGAGAAGTTTTTAACCATTAAAACAGAGGCAGACCAAACAAAAAAAACTTGTGGATAAGCTGGACTGATGATAATGGTATTCAATGTGAGCAAAATCAAAAACACTGAAAATAGGAGCATAAATACTGAGCAGTAATACAGACAATTGACTCCATGTCAGGTTAACACATGACAGGGATTTGAATTTTTTAAACTGTTGACTGAAACCAACAGCATATGGAAACCCACCCAGTCACTGGGAAGTATCCATCTGGATACAGTAGAAATCACAGGAGATAATAAATCTCAACAAGGTGTGACTGCAGCTGGTGCACTATGTACCATTCTGTGCCCAGCATATCCAAACATTACAGGCAGTGCAGGAAGTCTGACAAATCTGACAAACAATCTGTATTAACTAAACTGTGAAGCAGTTGAAAAGCTTCAGTACCTTTATAGGAAAGAAGGTGCAAGGATTTCGAAGAGAGAAAAAACAGTTAAACTCTGATAATATATTTTAAACATAGAAATATGAGCGGAAGTCTGCAAGAGAGCACCATTTAACGTTTTACAGGGAACGTTGTCTCAATGTAGAAAGGAATATCTGCTGAGGCGAAGGCAGCGCTGTAGGCCAGGGATGGCAGATGCTGACCCTGGAGAAATGAAATGCTCTGACTGTTCAGGTTCTGGCCATTCCCATGTTCTTAAACCTATTAACCATTCTGCCTTATTCTCATTGTTAGGAAGAAAAAGAGTTTCTGCTGACCTCTTCCGCTTCTGGTAATATTTTGAGAAGTTCACGCAGTTTGTCTGAGCCATAGGCTTCACTTCTTCCTGACCGAATATCTTCAACAATGCACTGATTCGACCTTAAATTACAAGAGAACAACCATTAGTATCTTGTTGATGTTCAGTTTGTACAGAAGGTTCAAAGGAATAAATTCATCCCAAGTTCCTAATTACTGACATCACTAGGAGCACACTGTAGCGATGGCTCTGCAAAAATTTACAAATTCCATCTGCTTAAGTTGTGGAAAACATGTACCAGTGCGATTCTAAACTTGGGTTATGTCTGGTGAGATCATTCTGAGTTTTGTCACACAAGTTACAGGCCTCTCATTGGCTAATGTCCTGGTGATGAAGTAAGTCAGTACATCAGCAGCATATTGACTTTTCCGTCATACACACTTTTCCTAATGTGCTAAATAAGCCCTGCGGTAAAATAGCTCGCTGTGCTGTACATTTACTTTTCAATCTGCAAGTATCCTTATGACAGTTGCGATTAGCAGCTCTGTGACTCATGAGGATTGGAGAGGATAAAAGGAGATGTTTCCACCCCCAATTTCTTCCTTTGCAATGATTTTACTTGTGAAATAAAATTTCAAATCATCCAGCAATTCTGCCAATCTCTATTAATGGTGATAAGAAAAGGAGATAATGTTTCTACAAAGGCAATGTACTTTAAATTGCTGTAAACAAAGAAAGGGCACAAAGAAAGAAAAATTTTGTTTATTTAAGATATATAAATACAATTAAAAGTTCAATTATGTATTTTAGCGAGATGGGAGTCACAGATTGTCCAGATGATTCTTCATCAATGCACTGACAATAACAATAACATCAAAAACAAGTCAAGGCAGGGATTTCAAATGAAGTTTCAAAGCAAAACTGACGTGCAGATTGGGGTGAGGAGAGAATGGGGGTGGGGTGCAAAGTGAAGACACTTTGAAGAATGTAGTGAGGCTGGCGCCATCTGCTCGTCACAATGCCTGAAGTGAAAGGAAATTCATCTTCAAACATCTCTCAGTCAATTATTAGCGGCAGCCTCTGAGGAATTCCTGTGTTACAGTTTCCAATCAGCAAATACTTTCATCTGTATTTAGAAACACCTATAATGAATATCAGTTACCTGGCAAAAGATTATGTAGTTTTTTTCCCAACTGTCTGATTTTCATTTCTTAAAGAAGTAGAGAAAAATCCGCACTCCTCCAGATCTGACCTCAATACCGATAAGACATTTCAAAGGCACCAAGCCTGTAACTAGCGTTCATCTGACCAACCAAATTGTGACCTGACTTCTTACTTACCCCCCCTTCCCCCAACATTCTCAGAGGAAGGACAGTCTGTTCTCAAGGGATTACTCCACCAACTAATACTAATGCATGGTGGGAAAACCGAATGGGAGAAATGATAAATCAGAAAAGGAATATATACCCTCACGCAAATAAAACTCTTACTATAGGCTGAGTGATATATGTTCATTACATTACTTGACTTTTCCAACCGCTCGACTGCTGACTGTTGCTGTGGCAACCCAAGCACCAAAGACAGATATTTACAATGAGGGAGTGACTGAGGCATTGAAACTCATTACAATTAGTGAAGCTCTTCAACCTCACAGGCCCAACTCTAATGGCTGAAATCAATAAGGATGGATTTTAAAAACTGGTGCAGCTCGGCTATTAAATATCACTTTCTAAGATTCAATGACATTCCATCCAGAATGGCATTTTCTTCCCTTATACAAATGAAATTTGACAGAAAAATGGGTTCAAAATGTGCCTTTCTGGTCCGAATGGTTAAAGAATTATTCGTCAGCATTGGCTGAGGGCCAGCGCATTATGACATGTCAGAGAGTCCTAGTACAATCATTTTAACCCATCAAATTTTCTCTAAGTAAATATAGAGCCCTCAATACATTTGCATTTATCATAAAAAAGGGCCACAGAAATATCATCTATGCTTTACTCATACTGATGAACAAGAGGAAAAATCCAGATTGCAGTCAAATTTGAGAAAAAAAACTAGTTGATTGAGTCCATATTCAAAATTACATCTCTAGTTACATGGTGACACAAACGCACATACTGTTACCAAACACAATGTAACGACAAGGGCCAATGTGATGGAAAATATGTCCCATTTTTGTGCAAGAAAGTTTGCCGAACCATCACTGTCGGACTGACAAATACAGTACGAACTACAGCAGAATTATTCAACTTTCTGAGCACTTTATGGGTCTTCTCTTACCAAGCTTGTCAGAGATGTTACAACAGGTCTGCATTAGGTGGAACTGAAGCCAATTAGCCCAGAGGTATGTACACTACCATAGCACTGCAAGACCTCGGACCGAAAATATGATGCAATTCCTCTGACCATCAATGACCAAAACACGGATTATACAGGGTGTTCTGGTCTCTATCAAACACGGATTATACAGGGTGTTCTGGTCCCCATCAAACACGGATTATACAGGGTGTTCTGGTCTGTATCAAACACGGATTATACAGGGTGTTCTGGTCTCTATCAAACACGGATTATACAGGGTGTTCTGGTCCCCATCAAACACGGATTATACAGGGTGTTCTGGTCTCTATCAAACACGGATTATACAGGGTGTTCTGGTCCCCATCAAACACGGATTATACAGGGTGTTCTGGTCTCTATCAAACACGGATTATACAGCGTGTTCTGGTCCCCATCAAACACGGATTATACAGGGTGTTCTGGTCTGTATCAAACACGGATTATACAGGGTGTTCTGGTCTCTATCAAACACGGATTATACAGGGTGTTCTGGTCCCCATCAAACACGGATTATACAGGGTGTTCTGGTCTGTATCAAACACGGATTATACAGGGTGTTCTGGTCTCCATCAAACACGGATTATACAGGGTGTTCTGGTCTCTATCAAACACGGATTATACAGGGTGTTCTGGTCCCCATCAAACACGGATTATACAGGGTGTTCTGGTCCCCATCAAACACGGATTATACAGGGTGTTCTGGTCCCCATCAAACACGGATTATACAGGGTGTTCTGGTCACCATCAAACACGGATTATACAGGGTGTTCTGGTCCCCATCAAACACGGATTATACAGGGTGTTCTGGTCACCATCAAACACGGATTATACAGCGTGTTCTGGTCTCCATCAAACACGGATTATACACGGTGTTCTGGTCTCCATCAAACACGGATTATACAGGGTGTTCGGGTCTGTATCAAACACGGATTATACAGGGTGTTCTGGTCTCCATCAAACACGGATTATACAGCGTGTTCTGGTCTCCATCAAACACGGATTATACACGGTGTTCTGGTCTCCATCAAACACGGATTATACAGGGTGTTCTGGTCCCCATCAAACACGGATTATACAGGGTGTTCTGGTCCCCATCAAACACGGATTATACAGGGTGTTCTGGTCCCCATCAAACACGGATTATACAGGGTGTTCTGGTCACCATCAAACACGGATTATACAGGGTGTTCTGGTCCCCATCAAACACGGATTATACAGGGTGTTCTGGTCACCATCAAACACGGATTATACAGGGTGTTCTGGTCCCCATCAAACACAGATTATACAGGGTGTTCTGGTCTCCATTACACACGGATTATACAGCGTGTTCTGGTCCCCATCAAACACGGATTATACAGGGTGTTCTGGTCACCATCAAACACGGATTATACAGGGTGTTCTGGTCTCCATTACACACGGATTATACAGCGTGTTCTGGTCTCCATTACACACGGATTATACAGCGTGTTCTGGTCCCCATCAAACACGGATTATACAGGGTGTTCTGGTCACCATCAAACACGGATTATACACGGTGTTCTGGTCTCCATTACACACGGATTATACAGCGTGTTCTGGTCCCCATCAAACACGGATTATACAGGGTGTTCTGGTCACCATCAAACACGGATTATACACGGTGTTCTGGTCTCCATTACACACGGATTATACAGCGTGTTCTGGTCCCCATCAAACACGGATTATACAGGGTGTTCTGGTCCCCATCAAACACGGATTATACACGGTGTTCTGGTCTCCATCAAACACGGATTATACAGCGTGTTCTGGTCCCCATCAAACACGGATTATACAGGGTGTTCTGGTCACCATCAAACACGGATTATACAGGGTGTTCTGGTCCCCATCAAACACGGATTATACACGGTGTTCTGGTCACCATCAAACACGGATTATACAGGGTGTTCTGGTCCCCATCAAACACGGATTATACACGGTGTTCTGGTCTCCATCAAACACGGATTATACAGGGTGTTGTGGTGTCCATCAAACACGGATTATACAGGGTGCTCTGGTGCCCATCAAACACGGATTATACAGGGTGTTCTGGTCTCTATCAAACACGGATTATGCAGGTTGTTCTGGTCTCTTTCAAACACGGATTATACAGCGTGTTCTGGTCTCTAACAAACACGGAGTACACAGGGGGTTCTGGACTCCATCAAACACTGATTATACAGGGTGTTCGGGTCTGTATCAAACACGGATTATACTGGGTGTTCTGGTCTCCATCAAACACGGATTATACAGGGTGTTCTGGTCTCCATCAAACACAGATTATACAGGGAGTTCTGGTCTCTATCAAACACGGATTATACAGGGTGTTCTGGTAGCTATCAAACACGGATTATACAGGGTGTTCTGGTCTCTAACAAACACAGATTATACAGGGTGTTCTGGTGTCCATCAAACACGGATTATACAGGGTGTTCTGGTGTCCATCAAACACGGATTATACAGGGTGTTCTGGTGTCCATCAAACACGGATTATACAGGGTGTTCTGGTCTCCATCAAACACGGATTATACAGGGTGTTCTGGTCACCATCAAACACGGATTATACAGGGTGTTCTGGTCACCATCAAACACGGATTATACAGGGTGTCCTGGTCTGTATCACACACGGATTATACAGGGTGTTCTGGTCACCATCAAACACGGATTATACAGGGTGTCCTGGTCTGTATCACACACGGATTATACAGGGTGTTCTGTCTCTATCAAACAAGATTATAGAGGGTGTTTTGGTGTCTATCAAACACGGATTATACAGGGTGTCCTGGTCTGTATCACACACGGATTATACAGGGTGTCCTGGTCTGTATCAAACACGGATTATACAGGGTGTTCTGGTCTGTATCAAACACGGATTATACAGGGTGTTCTGGTCTGTATCAAACACGGATTATACAGGGTGTACTGGTCACCATCAAACACGGATTATACAGGGTGTTCCGGTCTCTATCACACACGGATTATACAGGGTGTTCCGGTCTCTATCACACACGGATTATACAGGGTGTTCTGGTCTCTATCACACACGGATTATACAGGGTGTTCCGGTCTCTATCAAACACTCTTGGATTGTTCTTACTCTCTGCAGTTACTCCTAAGAAACAGTCACTTTACAATATTTCCTTCACAAATGAGATGCGTTTTTATTTTTTCCCAATTTTCTCTGGTCATTCTTCTCCTGAAGATCAAGGTGATTTCAGGGGAGTTCTATGGGCAATTCGTTTGGTACTGGAGGTGGCAAGTTGGCTCAGTTGTGCCTTTGAGTTGAAATGTCGATGAAACCACTATAGAATATTCCTGCAAACAATTTAATGCAATATTGAGAGAGTGCAGCATTATTGACGGTGCTGTATTTTAGTGAGTTGTTCAGGAAGGTTTTGTCTGCCTGTTCTGGTGGCTAAAGTTGATGTAATAGGATTCGCCAGCACTACCTGGAGAAACCATGTGCGATATCAATCAACTCCACCAGAAAAACATTGCAATTCATCTTGGTATTTGTGAACCATTACTGCTGCTGTATTTGCTCTTGCAGCAGTTTATAAGTAATTAGCCTCCTACTCTGTTAGAACATAGAACATAGAAGAATACAGCGCAGTACAGGCCCTTTGGCCCTCGATGTTGCGCCGATCCAAGCCCATCTAACCTACACTAGCCCACTATCCTCCATATGCCTATCCAATGCCCGTTTAAATGCCCATAAAGAGGGAGAGTCCACCACTGCTACTGGCAGGGCATTCCATGAACTCACGACTCGCTGAGTAAAGAATCTACCCCTAACATCTGTCCTATACCTACCACCCCTTAATTTAAAGCTATGCCCCCTCGTAATAGCTGACTCCATACGTGGAAAAAGGTTCTCATGGTCAACCCTGTCTAAACCCCTAATCATCTTGTACACCTCTATCAAGTCACCCCTAAACCTTCTTTTCTCCAATGAAAACAGCCCCAAGTGCCTCAGCCTTTCCTCATACGATCTTCCTGCCATACCAGGCAACACCCTGGTAAACCTCCTCTGCACCCGTTCCAGTGCCTCCACATCCTTCCTATAGTATGGCGACCAAAACTGCACACAATACTCCAGATGCGGCCGCACCAGAGTCTTATACAACTGCAACATGACCTCAGGACTCCGGAACTCAATTCCTCTACCAATAAAAGCCAGTACGCCATATGCCTTCTTCACCGCACTATTTACCTGGGTGGCAACTTTCAGAGCTCTGTGTACATGGACACCAAGATCCCTCTGCTCATCCACACTACCAAGTATCCGAACATTAGCCCAGTACCCCATCTTTTTATTACTCTTACCAAAGTGAATTACCTCACACTTACCTACATTGAACTCCATTTGCCACCTTTCTGCCCAGCTCTGCAGCTTATCTATATCCCGCTGTAACCTGCCACATCCTTCCTCACTGTCAACAACTCCACCGACTTTTGTATCATCCGCAAACTTGCTCACCCAACCTTCTAGCCCCTCCTCCAGGTCATTTATAAAAATGACAAACAGCAATGGTCCCAAAACAGATCCTTGCGGAACACCGCTAGTGACGGCACTCCAAGATGAACCTTTGCCATCAACTACTCCCTCTGTCTTCTTCCAGCCAGCCAACTCCTAATCCAAACCTCCAACTCACCCTCAATGCCATACCTCCGTATTTTTTGCAGTAGTCTACCTTATCAAACGCCTTACTAAAATCCATATACACCACATCTACCGCTTTCCCCTCGTCCACCTCCTTAGTCACCTTCTCAAAGAATTCAATAAGGTTTGTGAGGCACGACCTGCCCTTCACAAAACCATGCTGACTATCCTTGATCACATTATCCCTATCCAGATGTTCATAAATCCTATCCCTTACAATTCCCTCTAAGACTTTGCCCACAACAGAAGTGAGACTCACCGGCCTATAGTTACCAGGGTTATCCCTACTCCCCTTCTTGAACAAGGGAACCACATTTGCTATCCTCCAGTCTTCTGGCACTACTCCTGTAGACAACGAGGACATAAAAATCAAGGCCAATGGCTCTGCAATCTCCTCCCTTGCTTCCCAGAGAATCCTTGGATAAATGCCATCAGGCCCAGGGGACTTATCTATTTTCACCCTTTCCAGAATTTCCAACACCTCTTCCTTACATACCTCAAAGCCATCCATTCTAATTAATTGTGACTCAGTATTCACATCGGCAACAATGTCCTGTTCCTGAGTGAATACTGTTATGTGGTTATTTTTTATTCACAGCTCCTGCAAGTAGATTCTTTGATTATTCATGGTGTGTAGGTGTTCTTTCTAGAGGTGGAAGTCATCCATCTGCTTGAACCCCTGTGGGTTTGGTGAACATAGGGAGAGCGTTTTAGGATACTGTCCAAAGCGATGCTGAAAGAATAGTCAGAGACTGGACACACCTTGACAGATGTAAGTTGGGATGAAGTGAGTCCTACAGTTGCTGGAGATTAGAGTGGTGCTAGAAAAGCACAGCAGATCAGGCAGCTTCTGAGGAGCAGGAGAATCGATTTTTTGGGCAAAAGCAGATGCAAGTTGGGCCCTTTCGGAAGCCCTGATGGCAGCATGAGAATTACCCATAGAGTTAGAAATTCCATGCAGCAATGTTTGGTGTCTGGAGCCCTTTGCCAAGGTTCCCAATTCTGCATTAAAGTCATAGTCTTCGGAGGGTCCTCAACCACCTGAATTATCATGACACTGTAATCTTTTGCTATAAATTCTGTCTTATGGTCCTGCTCCACAGCTACCTGATGAAGGAGCAGCGCTCCGAAAGCTAGTGCTTCCAAATAAACCTGTTGGACTATGAACTGGTGTATGTGAGCTGTCTGACCCCATTATTTTCTGCACTTCAAGTCCAAACAAGAGCACAGAAAATACAACTCAACAATTAATGCAGCATATCTCACTTAAAATCTCTGAAGGGGAAAACATTCATTTGAAACCAGGGGTGGATATGTGATACCATCCTGCAGATTTCTGTAATATAGCTGCTTCAAACTCCTCTACCATACTGTGGCCCCTCTATTCAACCACTGTTGAAATGAACTCAGATGCTATCACATAAAATATGGACCATTTTTAAATTTCATCAGTTGATTTAATGCCCTGGACCTTTGTTTAAAGAAATAGCTTTAAATGAACCAGGTTGTTGTGTTTTAAAACACCTTTATAAACCACCCTGACCTGCAAGTTTTGCTAAAATGGCCGACACAACATTGTTAAAGGAACTGATCTGCATTGAGAGAATTGAAATGACTACAGCACAGACACTTTGTTTACAACAGCCTGCGCAGACAATGGCCTTCTCAAGGTGTGAATAGCTTCTTCCTCTTGGGAAGAGGGCAGATCATTCGGGAGTGATAGATTTCTATTAATATTCAATCACCTTTAGCATTCACGGTGGCTCACAGGACACAAGGGATTAACCAACTGTCTTCTAACAAGAGGCGAAAGAGAATCCCACTGCCTGATGGGACCATGACTGTGCACATTTGCAAGTCAGTCACATGACTGTAGCCACCCTTCTGGTTTGATTCGGAGATGCCGGTGTTGGACTGGGCTGGACAAAGTTATAGTCCAACAGGTTTAATTGGAAGCACAATCACCTGATGAAGGAGCAACGCTCCGAAAGCTAGTTCTTCCAATTAAACCTGTTGGACTATAACCTGGTGTTGTGTGATTTTTAACCTTCTGGTAGTATAGAGAAAGACAGGTAGCCATTGTTGTAAAACAGTAACATGTCAAGTGCAGGCTGCCACAGGACAGCGTAACGTCGGAATAACAGCTACTCTCTCTCTTAACAATTCTCAAGGTTGGACCCTATCACTGTTACAAATTGGAATACATCATAAAAAGACATAATTTTAAAATATAACAAACTTCAAATTCCATAGCACTCACTCTGCAAAAAGGATTTACTATACTGTCACTGGGAGAGCGACCAGCTCCACAATCCCAATTAAACTTCAAAGTCAACATCAGAGCAAATATCTTCAACTTTCTTTGGAGTTTACCTTTTAAATTCCATCTCCTCCCAATTCTGTTACTTGTTCTGTTGGTTTGCATGCTCGTGTGCGTGCGTGTGTGTGTGTGCAAACGCATGTGTGTGTTTGTACTTGTATGTGCACGTGTGTGTGTTTGTACGTGTGTGTGTCTGTGTGTGGGTGTGTGTGCATGTGTGAGCATGCGTGTGTATGACTGTGCGTGTGTGTGCATGTGAATGCGTGAGTGGGCGTGTGTGCACGCGAGCGTGAGTGTGTGTGTGAGTGTGCACGTGTGTTTGAAACAAAGACAGAAGTAGCTGGAGAAATTCAGCAGGACTGGCAGCATCACCAGTGATCCTTCTTCAGAACTAGAACTGTACTTGAAACACTGAGTCTATTCTCTGCACAGATGCTGCCAGGCCTGCTGAGTTTCTCCAGCAATTTCTGCTTTTGTTTCAAATATCCAGCATCCACAGCTCTTTGATTAATTTTTACGTATGTGCATATATGTTGTGGAACTTGGGGTGAATCTTACCTTCTTAATAATATTTATGATCTTTATTAAGCGATTTTACAATGAAACTGATTAGTTTTGATTAACTTGAGGGATCAGACTGGCTTATTTCTTTGTAAGTTCATAATTGTTCAATACAAATTGAATTGACAAAAAACAAATCTTTTTCAGGAAATTGAAATGACCGCCTGGAGGAGTGAAAGGACAGGAATTTGTTCACGTTCCAGATCGACTGTTGAAGAAGACTTTTCTTTGTAACATTACATTGTGCAAAATAAAAAGACATTCATATGAATTGGACATTGCTGGCGGAATCAGCAGTTACTATCCATCTCTAGATTAGATTCCCTACAGTATGGAAACAGGCCATTCGGCCCAACAAGTCCACACCGTCCCTCTGAAGAGTAAACCACCCAGACCCAAAATTTACCCCTGCCTAATGCAACAGGCAATTTATCATGGTCAATTCACCTAAGCTACACATCTTTGGATTGTGGGAGGACACCCAGGCAGAACGTGCAACTTTCACACAGATAGTTGCCCAAGGCTAGAATCGAACCTGGGTTCCTGGTGCTGTGAGGAAGTATTGCTAACCATGAGCCACCGTGCCATACATGCAAAGTTAGTGAGCTGCCTTCTGGAACTTAACAAAGAACAAATGACAAAGAAAACTTACAGCCCAAGAACAGGCCCTTCAGCCCTCCAAGCCTGAGCCGATCCAAATCTACTGTCTAAATCTATCACCCAATTCCTAAGCATCTGTTCCCCACTTACTCATGCATCTGTCCAGACGCATCCTAAATGAATGTACCGCGCCTGCCTCTACCACCTCTGCTGGCAACGCGTTCCAAATACCCACCACCCTCTGTGTAAAGTACATGCCGCGTGTATCCCCCTTACACTTTCCACCTCTCACCTTGAAAACATGACCTCTTGTTACTGAATCCTTCGCCCTGGGAAAAATCCCCCTGTCTATATCCTTCATGATTTTGTAAACCCCAATCAGGTCCCGCCTCAATCTACTTTTTTTTAATGAAAACAATCCTAACCTACTCAACCTCTCTTCATAGCTAGCACCTTCCATACCAGGCAACATCCTCGTAAACCTTCTCTGCACCCTCTCCAAAGCGTCCACATCCTTTTGGTAATGTGGCGACCAGAACTGTACACAGTATTCCAAATGCAGCCGAACATGACCTGCCAGCTCTTATACTCAATACCCCGTCCAATGAAGGCAAGCATACCATATACCTTCTTGACTAATCTACCCACCTGTGCAGCAACCTTCAGGGTACAATGGACCTGTACTCCCAGATCTCTCGGCCCATCAACTTTTCCCAAGGCTCTTCCTTTTACAGTATAATTCACTCTAGAATTAGACTTGCCTAAATGTATCACCTCACATCACCTCACCTGCTGCAGTCTTTGTTGTATATGTACATCCACAGTGGTTTTAGGAAGGGAGTTGCAAGATTTTGACCCCTCAACAGTGAAGAATTGGGAATATAGTTCCAAGTCAGGATGATGAATGGCTTGGAGGGAAACTAGGAAGTGGTAGCGTTCCCATGTATCTGCTGCCCTTGTCCTTCTAGATGGTAGCTATCACAGGTTTGGAAGGTAAAACATGATGAGCTACCACATCTTGTCAATGATGCAGGCTGCTGCCACCTTGCATTGTTGGTGAAGGGATTGAGTGTTGGAAAGTGGGAAATGGGAATCCAACCAGCATGCTGCTTCATTTGAATGGTGTCAAGCTTCTTCAGTGATATTGGAGCCCCACTCCTCTCGGCCCGTATTCTATCACACTCCTGGTTGATCTTTATAGATAGTGGACAGGATTCGAGGAGACAAGAGGAGCGCACCTCAACACGTAATTCCTACATTCTCACCTGGCCGATAGCCAGACTATTTATGTGTCTGGGTCCATTTAGGTTCAGACCATTGTTACCCCCCAGGATGTGGATAGTTGGGGACCTTAGCGATGGTGATGTTGCTGAATGTCAAAGGATGATGGTTAGATCTGTCTTCCTGGAGAGTGTCATTGCCTGCTATTTGTAAGGCGTGAGCATTATTTGTCATTTATCAATCCAAACCTAGGCATTGTCCCTGTCTTGCTGCAGAGTAACACAGACTACTTCAGTAGCTAAGGAATCACACACATGGTGCTGAACATTGTGCTAGCGTCAGCAAACACCCCTCCATTTCTGACACTATGATAGAGGGAAGGTTATAGATGAAGGAGCTGAAGATGGCTGTGCAGTTTTTTTGGAGGAGAAGGGGAGGGGGGAACAGAAAGGATATGATGAAAGAGTGCGTCCACTGCCAGAAACCAGGACGTGTAAAAGCACAGTGTTGGTACTGGCATTGCCCAGAAACCGGACACACACCAGTGGTCAATGTCTGCTCAGTATGACCAGGATAGCTCTCGGGAGGTTATGTGCAAAGCAACAATGACTCCTGACTACTTTAAACAATCAGAAAGAGAAATCAGCATGCTCTGAAATACTGGATGATCACAGACTTTGCAGGTGGGGAAAATGCACAATTTTCAATCTGGAAGAACATGAATCTCATTTTGGGAAAGACGATGGAGGTGCTACTGAGCCAGCAGTAAGTGAACAAAGCAATGGGTCTACTAACAGCAGGCAATACCAGGCAAAGACATTTTATTGGCGAATAAAATAGTAGCAAAATATATCCCTCGAGCCAAAAGGGACAAATCCTTTTGGTTTGAAGGATATAAGATTAAATGCGTACATGTGTACATGTTGCAGGATTCAAGTCTTACAGTAGGCAAATTTCAAATTACCACCAACCACCTAGAAATTAAGTTTGCAAAAGTCCCTGAGTCTGATACATGGATTACAGAGGTGAGCAAGACTTGGGTTAAGATTTAAGAAGAAGGCACAGGCCAATGAAGGCTCCTTTAGGGCCTTGGATGGAGGTGAGGGGGGGAGGTGTGGGCGCAGGTTTTGCAATTCCAGTGGTGGTAGGGGAAGGTGCCAGGATGGGAGGGTGGGTTGTTGGGGGGTGTGAACCTGACCAGGACACAAAGGAGCCTTCCACATCCATCAAAGTTTTACCTGCACATCCACCAATATCATTTATCGTTGCTCCCGATGTGGTCTCCTCTACATTGCAGAGACTGGACACCTTCTCGCAGAGCGCTTTAGGGAACATCTCCAGGACACTCGCACCAATTAACCTCACCGCCCCGTGGCCCAACATTTCAACTCCCCCTCCCACTCTGCTGAGGACATGGAGGTCCTGGGCCTCCACCACCGCCGCTCCCTCACCACCTGACGACTGGAGGAAGAACGCCTCATCTTCTACCTCGGAACACTTCAACCCCAGGGCATCAATGTGGATTTCACCAGTTTCCTCATTTCCCCCCCCCCCTCACCTTACCCCAGTTCCAACCTTCCAGCTCAGCACCATCCTCATGACCTGTCCTACCTGCCAATCTCCCTTCCCACCTATCCACTCCACCCCCCCGACCTATCACCTCCATCCCCACCCCCACTCACCTATTGTACTCTTTGCTACCTTCTCCCCAGCCCCACACCGCTCTCCCCCCCCCCCCCCCCCCCCCCCCCAATTATCTCTCCACCCTGGAGGCTCCCTGTCTTCAGTTCTGATGAAGGGCTTTTGCCCGAAATGTCTATGTTCCTGCTCCTCGGATGCTGCCTGACCTACTGTGCTTTTCCAGCACCACTCCAATCAAGACATCTGACTGCTAGTCCTAAAACGGTTTTGAGGTCAGATTAGGTCAAAAAGAGTGAATGCAGAATGTCTGCGTTTTGTCATCCTTAATTTTGTATTGCTATTTCAGATAAACTTTAACACTCACCGTAACAAAAATGAGAAATTTGCTCGCATTTTGTTTTTGTGGTGGGAAATGTTACCATTGTATTAAAAATGGACTTTCAATATTCATTGTCACTAATTTGGTTTGTAAGAGCTGGGACTTACACGGCTCTGTGTAAGGGAGTTTTCAGAGTGTCATAGAAAACCAGACCATGGCTTCTGTGACAAAGTGCTTAGCCCATTTCCACCTTTTCTCCACTGACATTTCATAGACAGTGCAGTATGACAGGAAAGTGGGATGTGAGACGATGAGGCAGGAGGACGCAGTCAGCTTCAATAGGTCCAGCCCACCTGTGTGATTTCAACGATGGTTGCTCTAATAACAGCCAGTAATACCTCCTCCACAGAGATGAGGGAACCTCCTATTTATGGTCATCTGTCCATTGATAGCATCACAGAGGTGTGTCAGTGAACATCCACTTTCTGTTTGGCTGATGGGGATTCCATAGCTGGCTGTGTGCACAATCTGGGAAATGTGGATTTGCAATATACACCAATGCTAAGTGTAGGATGGTGAGCTGAAATGCATGGATGCTAGGTCTGATGCCCATGTGATAGGAGATTGTTGGTAAGAAAAATGGGAAAGTGGTCCATTGAAAACTGACTGAGGCTAGTGCTGCAGTTGGTAGGCTATGGCACTGGAAAATGTTTTCACTGACCCTAGCCACTGAGGTACAATGTGAAGTCAATGAATCCTTTTGTGGTACTGCATTCAGGTCTTTAGGAATGGACACTTGCTGGTGATGTCCTTAGCTCTCTGCTGTGTTTGCGCATGTCCTGGATGATTTCCCCTGTCCAATGGGACATCACCTCTCCTTTCCATATCCTCCACCAAGACGTCGAGAGTGCAATATCTGAAATGTTCTCTCTTCCCTGTTGTCCATTTCTCTTCAGGGTCAAATTCTATTCAATTGCAACTCAGAGCACCCACTCTGCGATTCATCTTTAGGAAGGCCAGGCTTGTTTTCACCAGTGCAGAATTACCTCTAACAATGACAAGCTAATATTGGTGACGTCCAGCTGATATACAGCATACACAAGTTAGTGTTCAGCCAATCGAAAGCACATGGAGGTCATTCAAAGAAGCAGGTAACACCAACTTGGAATGCTGGTTCATTAAAAACAGAGGCACATGGGTTATTATAATTTCACCTCCATTGCATTTGTAACAAACCAGATACGAACTTGAAGTGAGATGTTTATTGTTTTAATACCGTTGACAAAAAATATTTGTACGTATCCCAGTTTGTAGAGCATTCCCAAGTCAATGTATATGCAGTATGTGTAATCCTTCCATGCTATTTTTTATAGGAATGCTAATATCTTTGTTGTGAACTTTGTCGAATGAATGTAATGGTGAAACATACTGATTCAGACCACCATGTACATAGGAACTAGACAGAAACAGTGCCATTTAGAGTCATAGAGATGTACAACATGTAAACGGACTCTTCGGTCCAATCCGTCCACACCAACCAGATATCCCACCCCAATCTAATCCCACCAGCCAGCACCCGGCCCATATCCCTCCAAACCCTTCCTATTCATATACCCATCCAAATGCTTCTTAAATGTTGCAATTGTACCAGCCTCCACCACTTCCTCTGGCAGCTCATTCCATACACGCACCACTCTCTGAGTGAAAAGGTTGCCCCTTAGGTCTCTTTTATATCTTTCCCCTCTCACCCTAAACCTATGCCCTCTAGTTCTGGACTCTCCAACCCCAGGGAAAAGACTTTGTCTATTTATCCTATCCATGCCCCTCATAATTTTGTAAACCTCTATAAGGTCACCCCTCAGCCTCCGATGCTCCAGGGAAAACAGCCCCAGCCTGTTCAGCCTCTCCCTATAGCTCAAACCCTCCAACCCTGGCAACATCCTTGTAAATCTTTTCTGAACCCTTTCAAGTTTCACAACATCCTTCTGATAGGAAGGAGACCAGAACTGCACGCAACATTCCAACAGTGGCCTAACCAATGTCCTGTACAGCCGCAACATGTGTGTGTGCGTAGGTGGTGCATGTATGGAATGAGCTGCCGGAGGAAGTGGTGGAGACTGGTACAATTGCAACATTTAAAAGGCATCTGGATGGGTATATGAATAGGAAGGGTTTGGAGGGATATGGGCCGGGTGCTGGCAGGTGGGACTAGATTGGGTTGGGATATCTGGTTGGGACCTCCCAACTCCTGTACTTGATATCCTGATCAATAAAGGAAAGCATACCAATCGCCTTCTTCACTATCCTATCTACCTGCGATTCCATTTTCAAGGAGCTATGAACCTGCACTCCAAGGTCTCTTTGTTTAGCCACACTCTCTAGGTCCTTATTAATTATGAAAAATTTGCACTTATCTTTTAAACCCTTCAATGTCCCAAAGGAGCCAATTAAGTCTTTTGAAACAAAAACTGAAATTGTTGGAAAAACCCAGCAGGATAGGCAGCATCTGTGCAGAGGTCCAGTGACCTTTCTTCAGAACTGATGGTAGCTAAGAAACAGTTGGCATTATTGCAGAAGATGGCGTGGGTGGGGAGGGGGAGAAGTAAACAATAGGTGGGAGGTAGAGCTCAAAGAGAGAGGAAAAAAACATTCGGACAAAGGACTTGGACGAATGTCAGTGTGGGACAATGAATAGTTACTCTTGAAGACTATCAGTGGCAGACAATGGGTTGGGTTTGGTAGTAGCCCATGTGATGACGCAGTCTGGTGTGTAGGGATTGGGTAAGGCCATGGGAGAAGGTGCGCAAGCTCAAAAATTGTTGAACTCGATACTGAGTCCAGAAGACTGCCAAGTTACTAAGAGGAAAATGAGGTGTTGTTCTTCCGGTTTTCACTGAGCCTCACTGGGAATGCTACGGCCAGCCTGAAGCAGAGATGTTGGCCGGGGAACACCGTGGTGTGCTGAAGTGGCAGGCAACTGGAAGCTCACGCTCATTTCTGTGGACAGAATGGTCGTCACTCCTTCGAAACACAGTCACTGATTCGATGCAGGAAATTCACCATTATCCTGTGGTGTATCCACAAGAAATCAGTACTGACAAAAACACAATGAAACACCCAAACAAAAGTAAAATGAGGTAAACAGAAGTGTTTAGTAATGTGCAACCTCATCAAATGATGATGTACCAGGACTCACTTCCCTTGGGTGTCAACTTGTGTTTCACAGAACAAATATGAAACAAAATCAGACACCACGTTTTTGGTCATCTGACCAAAGGCTTGGATAAAGAAATGTATTTAATGAATGCCTTAAAGGGGCAGAGACTGTTGGACGGGCAACAAGAAGGAACAGTAAGGTAGGGTTTTGGCAACTCGAGGTGCAATGTTCAAAGACAGTGATGAAGAAAACAGAGGATAACATCTGTCCACATTGGGGGGGGGGGGGGGGGGGGTTGTTCAGTCATAGCGGGTACCTGCAACATTAGGTGTCATGCAGCACATTGAATAGATGTCTGGTGAGGAAGGCTCTGCTAAGATAAATGTTAAGCCAGAATAACAGCCTTAGTTGTTTCTCAAGATTGCTTTCACTGCATTATATCAGGAAAAAAAATCAGTAAGTTAGAAGAGAATTTACAGCAATGGGATGTTTCCAATAGAAGCTCTGAGCCCAGCTTGCGTTCACCTTCATGAAACCATGACTACCTTGTGTCTGCAGACCCCCAATCATGGCCCATCCAACACAGACTGTTATAAGAGTCAGTACCCAGCATTCCCTTCTGACAAACAAAGTGACAACGAAGGGACCAGAGATAGTCACAGTTGGGGATCAGTGAAAGTTATCGGACTCTCGATTTTACCCTGTATGTCAGCTTTGAAGATTATCTTTCCCTTCTATGGGAAAATTTTAATAATTATTTGGCAACTGTCCAAGCTGGCACTTTAAAATTAGGAACTCTACCTGTGGAAAACTATGATACAGTCACTAATTCAAGATAACTGCGGAAGATGGACTGTTCCACGTACCCGACGAAGAGACAGGCATAGCTGGGGCCCATGCAGGTGCCATGGTTACCCCTTTGGTCTGAAGGAAGTGGGAGGATTTAGAGGAGAAATTGTTGAGGGTGAGGACCAGTTCAGCGAATCGAATGAGTGTGTCAGTGGTGGGGTACTGGTGGGGCTGTCGGGATAGGAGGAAACAGAGGGCTTGGAGGCCTTTGTCATGGCGATGGATGTGTTCAGGGATTGAATGTCCATGCTGAAGATAAGACATTGGGGGCCAGGGAAATGGAAGTTGTGGAGGGTGTGGGTAGTGTCCTGAATGTATGTGGGAAGTTCCTGGACCGGGGGGATAGGACGGTGTCAATTATGAGGAGATATGGGTGGAGACGACGTGTTGACCAGGGCAGTCAGGTGTGTGAATTTTGGGTAGGAGGTAGAACCGGGCGGTGTGAGGTTCCAGGACTGTGAGGTTGATATGAACAGATGCAGGCACAATATGAACCATAGCCGTGTGCTCAGAGCTTGAGGCACCTGATTTTCAAAACCTGTGTCTTCTTTCTTGGTCTGAAGAGATAGATCCCAAAATTAAAATTCATATTCTTTGGAAAAAAAATCTGCTGCTGCTTGTTAGCCGTTAGTTAATTAGCCTTTTTTTCAGAAAGATGAGGCAGAAACACAGCCAGCTAGGAATTAACTTACTCATTCAGCCAGAATTAATTCAATCATGATACAGCCCAACCCCTTGGTGAAAACTCTGTTGAGCAGAGCAGGTGGGAGAGGTTGCTGGAGACTGCAGGCTCCACTACAGACAAAGCACCCATCCCACAAATTATCACTAGAGTTTAAATAAACGCTCTACTGAACTACTACAAAGATCCAAGCTATTGCTCAACAATAAATTTAATGTGTCCTCATGAGGAAAACAAAGATCTCAAGGTTTCAAAGTATAAATTAATCATTGCAGGTACAAAGAAGGTCAACAGTAACTATGAAATTAACCAGAACTTTAAATATAAACTGCACAAGCAATGAATACAAACTATTTTTCGAACTTGATTGGTAACCTACTCTTTAACCCAGATTTAAAATCAGGTTCATTACATTACCAAGAACAAATGTTTCGGTGCTAATACCATGAAAGTGACCTTTCAAACCTAGGAGTAAAGCACCATGTAGAATAAAGCAGCACAATCAGGATGCTTGGTTTTATTTTGGAGTTGAAAATGTGTTGCTGGAAAAGCGCAGCAGGTCAGGCAGCATCCAGGGAACAGGAGAATCGACGTTTCGGGCATAAGCCCTTCTTCAGGAATCCCGTTCCTGAAGAAGGGCTTATGCCCGAAACGTCGATTCTCCTGTTGCCTGGATGCTGCCTGACCTGCTGCGCTTTTCCAGCAACACATTTTCAGCTCTGATCTCCAGCATCTGCAGACCTCACTTTCTCCTTTATTTTGGAGTTGTTAAACATGTGAGAGGCTTAAAACTGCCAGACCTGATGGGTTGGAAAGTGCAGATCATGCAATCAAAACTCTATACAACAAACTGTTCCAGAAAATAAGAATCAGTTAATTAGCTTGCACTGTTTTGAAAATAAACAAGAAAATGATGAGGTCAACACCCCAGTTTCTAAATGTAAATAATTACACTCTCAGTTATTACTTGAAATAATATATTTGTATCACTTTGCCAATAGACAGTGGGGAAGTAGTTTCCACAAAAAGCTACTTTTTCATTCAAATTAGTCTTCCAAACCCTTTAATAAATCAATATTTTTAAATGTCCACCTTTCATGAACAATGTCCTTTTCTTGCATCAACATCCTGAAGACTTCAGAATCAGTTTTCCAATTTGTTTTCATCATCAACAGCGTTTTTGTGCTGAGCCTGAACCAATACCATTGCAGTGATGATGATGGTGACTGCACTGATCCACAAGGGAAGGCTGGGTGACTACAAATGATGTTCTCCTTCAGACGTGATGAAATGATTGGGCTCTTGTACCTCCTTCCCCAAAGTCCAAATGAATGTGGGGAGTCTGCATGATTCTGCACTCGTAGCTGCAAGGCTGTGACTTACTGTTTCAAGTGAGTTCACCAATACATCCAACAAAAGAATCCCTTTCATTTTCTAACCTTCTTCACTCTTCTCCCAAGACTCTCACACTCAGCACCATTTGATTCCAATGAATGTAAGAACTGATAGCAGTTGCTGCTCATGTTGCCATTGTTTGTAGGTAAACCGAGATAATGAATATCTACAGGCTCATGTTTAACTCTGTCCTCCCATTAAATCCAGTTCCAATGCCGAGAAATGAATTGTAATCATTCCTTGACACTCTGCCCTACTTTAATAGCCCATCAGTACCGTACTTGGAAACAGCAAATATAATTACATTCATTGTTGAAAAAAAATGTCATAATCTTTGAAAAGTGGTCTAGTACACACGGTTTGGATGATGCATACTGAGAAACAGTGCCTCAGAAAAGTGTACAATTCTGTTTACTTAGTTTAGGTCATAAAATGAGCTCACAGTTGAGTATTATCTTGGCTCACAGATAAAGGATAGCCAGCTGTCAAAGATACTGTGTTCTGAACAGTACTAATTTAACCATCTCCTAGCATTCAGTCAAAAGGATGAATTTTATGTGGAAGGAATCAGGTATCTCACCCGGGGAGAGAAAGTAGGGGACAAGTTTTCACTTGTCCAGCTCCCTCCCCGGCCATTTAATGGCAGAGGGGCCTTTAAACAGCTTTAGGTGAGCTTTCTGCTCTCCCTGCAGATTTATAGTGTCTTTCAATCCTCAGGACAGCCAAAGAGTATTACATTGAATGAATTACTCTTGACAAGTGCTCACTATAATATTACAGTCAATTTATGCACAGTAAAGTCCCACAAACAGCAATAAGGTAAATAACTAGCTCATTTTGTGGCCATGTTCATTGATCACTACAGGCTGAGACACCACCAGAACTCTCCTGTTTCTCTTTAAACATTGCCACAAAATCTTTTATATCTAACTGACAGGAATTTCTTGCACATTGGTTTAATGCTTTATCTGAAAGACAACAGTTGGAACAATGCAGGCTTTCCTTGGGATTACACTGGGAGAGCAGCCTGGATGGTGTTCTCAAGTTTCTGGAATGGGGCTTAAACCCAGCATCTTCTGGTTCAGGGCAAGAAAACTGTTCCTGAGGCAGGATCAAAAGCCAAGGTCATCCCAGGGTTTTTGTTTGTCATCCAGTCAGTCAGTCTGGAAGGATTTTTAACTTGACGTCCAGTGAACAAGGGAGGTGGGGAGACTTGAGGTTACCTTGTGGAGATGAGGCAGCACCTGTGAATCATTATGCACAGAGCCAAGCTCTCCACATTACACTAACAGGTTATAGCCTTTGTAATAAATAACAATCAGAACTCGTGATCTTAGAATAAGCTGGCTATGTGTAAATTGCAAACTTGGCGAGTTCCACTGTTGACACTAATAAACAGTACCTAGATGATCTATTCTGACGTGATCTATTCTGTTCCCTAGATGCTGCCTGACCTGCTGTGCTGTTCCAGCAATAAAGTTTCAACTAATAAACAGTACCCACTGTATTATGATATGCTGGATTATAGTGAAAAAACAAAGACAAAATTCACATCATAAAGAAAAGAATACTTATATCTGTCCATCCTTTTGCAGATTGAGATTTTCTGGTTGACAGATCAATGAGTTTCTTCAAAAATATACAAGCAAAAGGTTGCATTGACGTTTACATGATCATTTGAGATATAAAGAATATATGGGGAACCATTTAAACTCATTTCAATTTCACTTGGAAGAAGGATTTCGGTCAGTATCTCCCAGTATTAGGTCTCTTCTCTCATAATGCAGTTAAATAAATGAGCTTGGAAAAAGCAACCAGTCAAGCTAGCTCTGATACTGCAAAATATCGAATTTCCTGAAACATGTATGCATCTTCATTCAAGTGTTTAATAAAATGAAGATTGGAATCCACGTTGTTTGTGTTTAATTATTTAATTTTGTCTAAAATATTTAATCATTTAGCACCCATCTATCAAATGACAATTATCATTCTAAAATAACAGAAGGCTATTTAAAGATAAGGGACTCATTGGAAAGTGAAGGCAAAGGGTATGTCTATTTTGATCTCTCAGCATAATGTACTTGACTAGAGTATACTTATTGCTGAGCAGCAGGTATAGTACTTGCATATTGCTTTGTGGTTATTCACTGAGGTTAATTAAGTCAGAGGATCAAAATAGGCATGGGAAATAACTCATTAAAAATGTGGTAAGCTGGAAATTAAGCCCTTGAGCTCCACTAATATCTGCTCAATCACATCAACACAGTGTTCTCTGAAAATCCCATGTTTACAAATACATGGGAAGGTTTCAATGAATCAAAAAATATGAGATGGGTTTGACTGGAGGTGGTGTTGGGAATGAGCTGAAAATGTGGTGCTGGAAAAGCACAGCAGGTCAGGCAGCATCCAAGGAGCAGGAGAATCAATGTTTCGGGCATGAGCCCTTCTTCAGGAAGGGCCCATGCCCAAAACGTCGATTCTCCTGCTCCTTGGATGCTGCCTGACCTGCTGCACTTTTCCAGCAACACATTTTCAGCTCTGATCTCCAGCATCTGCAGTCCTCACTTTCTCCGTGGTGTTGGTAATGCCTGACAAATCTGTTAGAATTCTTTGAGGAGGTAACGAGCAAATTAGATAAAGGAGAACCAGTGGACGTGATCTATTTGGATTTCCAGAAGGCCTTTGACAAGGTGCCGCACGGGAGGCTGCTCAATAACAGAACAGCCCATGGGATTAGGATCAAGGTACTGGCATGGATTGGCTGATCAGCAGGAGGCCGAGGCTGAGGATTTTGGGGTCCTTTTCAGGATATCAATGCAGTTCTGCAGGGGTCAGTGTTGAGACCAAAATGATTCACATAATATCTTAACGATCTGGATGAAGGAACTGAGGGCACTGTTGCTAAGTTTGCAGATGACCCAAAGATAGGTGGAGGGACAGGTAATGTAGAGGAAGCAAAGAGGCTGCAGAAAGACTTCGACAAGCTAGGAGTGTGGTCAACAATGTGGTAGATGGAAAGCAATGTTGTGAAGTCCGAGTTATGCACTCTGGTAGGAAGAATAGAGACTTGGACTATTTTCTAAATGGGGAAAAGCTTTGGAAATCTGAAGCACAAAGAGACTTAGGAATCCTAGTTCAGGATTCTCTTCAAGTTAACATTCAGGTTCAGTTGGCAATTAGGAAGATAAATGCAATGTTAGCATTCATCTTTAAGAGAACTAAAATACAAGAGCAGAGAAGTGCTGCTGAGGCTGGATATGATGAGTCAGATTGTGTTTGGAACATTGTCAGCAGTTTCAAGCCCTGTTTCTAAGGAAGAATGTGTTGTCTTTGGGGGGGTCGAGAGGGGGTTTACAGGAATGATCGCGGGATGAAGTGCATGTCATATGAAGAATGGTTAAGGACTCTGGGTCTATACTTGAGGGGTTTAGAAGGACGAGTGGGGATCTCACTGAAACTTACCAAATACTGAGAGCCCTGGGTAGAGTGGACATGGAGATGAGGTTTCCACTTGGAAGAGAGGATAGGACCCGAGGGCACAGTCTCCGAATTAAGGGACAACCCTTAACAACAGAGATGAGGAGGAAGTTCATTAGCTAGAGTCTGGTGAATCCGTGTAACTCATTGCTATGGAAGGCTGTGGAAGCCAAGTCATTAAGTATATTTAAGACTGAGATAGCTAGATTCTTGATTGGTAAGGGGATCAAAGTTTATGGGGAGAAGGTAGGAGAATGGGATTGAAAAACATATCAGCCATGATTGACTGCCAGAGTAGACTCGATGGGTGAATGGCCTAATTCTGCTCTTATACATTAGGGTCATATGGAAATATGGCCGGCTGGATTTGAGACATCCATCTCAGTGTGAACACTTATTATAAATCCCTACAGTGTGGAAAAAGGCCCTTCGGCCTAACAAATCCACACAGACCCTCCAAAGAGTAATCCACCCAGACACATTCCCCTACTCTATCATCACCCCTGAACAATGCACCTAAGCTACAAATCACTGAACCCTAGGGGCAATTTAACATGACCAGTCCACCTAATCTGCACATCTTTGTACTGTGGGAGGAAACCCACGCAGACACAGGGAGAATGTGCAAACTCCACACAGACATTCAGCCAAGGTGGGAATCAAACCTGGGATCCTGGAGCTATGAGGTAGCAGTGCTAACCACTGAGCCACCGTGCCACCCACTATTACCAGAGGCTGTGGAAATCCTGATAAAAAAAGCACATCTGTATAAATATTTAAAATACAAACACCAAAACTACTGCAATGCAACACATCACCATGCCTCCAGCCTACAGGAACTTGGGCTTGGATTATAACTCAGCTGAGTACCTCCACCACCCCTGCACTAATGTGGTGAAAGCTGAGGGAAGTATCCCCATGACTACTTTATATATCAGTCAAATCAGGTTGAAAATCCACCTTAAATGAGCAGTGTGAAATGCACAGGGTGGACAAGGGCCTAAATGCCTGGATTGAAGACTAGTATCAGAAGCTCGTTTAGCAATGGTGGAGGCCAGAGCATTAGTTACAAGGTAAGGGAGCCCGTTAGTAATCTATTATGAGTATTGGCTTAGCTGATAATCGGGATGCCTTGTCTGCACTGAAGGTAGGAAATCATCCAGAGGGATAACCAAAGCCTATAGTCCAGTAACCACAAGATTGAAAAGAAAGGAGTCAAGAAATAATTCTTAGATCACAGCAAGTATCTGTTCTGGAATCCTACAGATTCAGTGAAAATTATTATGGATGATATGTAAATTCAGTGATGTTAGCTTGTGTAATTTGCAAATTTTTATTCAGTTTGACTTGAAGTATTTGGCCGTGATAACTTTCTAGATTTCATGAGGCCATTGGTAGATGCAGCCTCACTTTAAAAACAATACATGTCAAGGTCGCAGGAGGTCACTGGCCCGAAGGCACTATACCATCCATCAGGCCGCCAGTGTCTAGGCAAATGCATCTGTTCCCTCTGTGAGTAATGCCACAAACTACAACTGTAAAATCACTCTCCTCTAAGGCTGCAGCAGGTTACGCCAATGAGGTGCACAGGTCAGGAGGTCACATTTTCGAAGCTTGCTGAATTAGTTGGTCACAGATGAGATTCTGATATCAGTGGACAGCCTGAGTGAAGGATTAGGGATTGATTGCCATTGAGAAATTGTACCCCAGTGAGAAGCCAATGCTTTCAGGCGGGATGGAAAAGGAGGAGGAAAAGCAGAAGAGAGTTCTCCTAAGTCAAGAGTCAAAATCAGAACCAACTGAGCAGCAACAAAGAAAAAGAAAATGAAATTGATGGAAATTCACCAGAAACACATTCGGTTTAGACTGCTTCTTCATCTATTGTGATTCACGACTGAGACAGCCCTTTAATAGACTGTCTACAGATCAATAATGCAATATTTTCATTATGAAATGCCAAGCAGGAAAAATGTGCATCCAAGTGTTCTCTAGGATAGCTGAGGGGAGAAAATGATGTTCATTCAACAGAATAGGCTCCTCTAGCCACGGGGTACCATACAATCAATCCCTGTTGATAATGTACTATAGTCAAAGAATACGGTGCTGGAAAAGCACAGCCGGTCAGGCAGCATCCGAGGAGCAGGAGCATCGTTGTTTTGAGCATAAGCTTTTCATCAGGAATCAGGCTTATGATCGTGTACATCTTGGTGCCCATGTACATAGGTCCCTGAAAGTTGCCACCCAGGTTTATAGGATTGTTAAGAAGGCATACGTTGTGTTAGCTTTTATTGGTAGAGGGATTGAGTTTCAGAGCCATGAGGTCATGTTGCAGCTGTACAAAACTCTGGTGCGGCCACACTTGGAGTATTGTGTACAGTTCTGGTCACCACATTATTGGAAGGATGTGGAAGCTTTGGAAAGGGTTCAGAGGAGATTTACCAGGATGTTGCCTGGTATGGAGCGAAGGTGTTATGAGGAAACCCTGAGGGACTTGAGGCTGTTTTCGTTAGCGAGAAGAAGGTTGAGAGGTGACTTAATAGAGACATATAAGATAATCAGAGGGTTAGATAGGGTGGACAGGGAGAGCCTTTTTCCTCAGATGGTGATGGCTAACATGAGAGGACATAGCTATAAATTGACGGATACAGGACAGATGTGAGAGGTAGTTTCTTTACTCAGAGGGTAGTGGGGCACGGAACACACTGGCTACAATAGTCATAGACTCACCAACTTTAAGGGCATTAAATGGTGATTGGATAGACATATGGACGAGAATAGAATAGTGTAGGAGAGATGAGCTTCAGATTGGTCCCACAGGACAGCACAACATCGAGGGCTGAAGGGCATGTAGTGTGCTGGAATGTTCTATGTTCTAACCAGGATATGAAGAGCTTATGCTCGAAACGTCAACTCTCCTGCTCCTCGGATGCTGCCTGAATGGCTGCGCTTTTCCAGCACCACACTCTTCGGCTATAACCAGGATAATTCAATACAACAGCAATCACTGAGGTGAGATTGGAAGTCTTAGCACCATACATGGTACACCTACACTGTCATTTTGATTTCTCTTATTTTATCAATATACAATGTGTCACAAGTTGATTACAAATTCTCCCATTCTTGTACATGGCAAGTTCCCTTATGTTTACTTCTTCCTTTCCCAGTTTTTTTCAGAAGTATATTGTTATACCTCAGTAGAAAGTTCACCTTCACTATTTAATGTGTAAGAAATCTGACTGGTAGTGAATGTACGAAGCCAAATTTGCAGAGGACACAAAAATAGGTGGAAAGCCAGGTTGCAAGATGACTACAATCAGTTTACAGAGAGATATTGATAAGTTCACTAAGTGAGCAAAAAGTTGGCAAATGGAGTATAGTGTGGACAATAATGATATTTTTGACTTTGGAAGAGAGAACCGACTATGTCAAAGGAGCAAAACTGCAGAAAGCTGCAACACAAAGGGGACATGTCCATGAAACACAGGAAGCTCGCAAACAGTGTGCAGCAGGTAATCAGGAAGGCTAATGGGACATTGCCCCTTATTTCAAGGGGGTTGGAGTATAACGATGGGGAAGTCTTACCGCAACTCTTCAAGGTGCTGATGAGATCACATCCTGAGTAAAGTGAACAATTTTTAATCCTTTATTTAAAAAATAATTGGAGGCAGTATAGAGATGGTTCACGAAGACTATCCCTGGTACAGAGAGACTGTCTTATGAAAACAGGCTAAACACTTGGGACTCCAATCATTGGCATTTGGAAGAATGAGAGATGATCTCATTGAAATATATAAGAATCGTAATGGTAAATGCTTTGAAGGTGTTTCTCCTCATGGGAAAGTCTAGCATCAGAGGGCATAGTTTCAGAGGACAGGGGCGCCAATTTAAGACTGAGCTGAGGAGGAATTTCTTCTATCAGAGGGTTGTGAGGTTTTGGAAATCCTTGATGCAGACAGTTGTAGGGATGGAGTCCCTATGTATATTTAAGGCTGAGATACACAGATTCTTGATTGGTAGGGAATCAAGGGTTCTGGGAGAATGCAGGAACATGGATATGAGGAATGTTGGATGTGCCAGGCTCCTATTGAATGGTGGAGCAGACTGGAGGGGCTGAAAGGCCTATTGTTATGGTCTTATAACTGATAGAGGCTCGAAGATTTGGTGCTTTCCATTTGATTGTTCTACTAATTCTTTAAAATGCCTTCCACATGCAGTATTCACAATTAGGATACTTCCACCTCTGTTGGAAAATAAACCTGGGGCCAAGTGGGCACTTAGCATAGCATCTTAGAGCTTGCCACTTTTAATTAGTTGCTGCTTAAATCAAGCTTCTGTGAAGGTTTTGGAATGCACATGCGATAATATCTTCCAATAAAATGGTAAAGGATTATAATAAGACTCATGGGTTCTGGCTATCCATTATTCAAGATGGGATCAATGGAGGAAGCTGTACCTGAGATTGGGTTATTCTTCTTTATTTGCATGACTGCATACTTCTATTAAATTTGGAAAAGACCACGAATCAATTTTAAATGTGTGTAAATATTGGACAGGCATCTACACTACTGCTCACAAGAAATGGTGGGAGGGCATGAGTTGTGATCAGGACTTAAGGAACTTGTAAGGAGATATGAACAGGTCAAGACAGAGGCCAAAAACTTGGCAGATGGAGTCTAATGCAGCAAAGTGTGAGGTCATGCACTTTAGCGGGAAGAATCAAATGGCAGATGAACAGAAAGAGACTCCAAAGAGTACAATGCAGAGGGAGCTGGTGGTTTTTGTGCATGGAACATTAAAAGCTTGGCATGTATGTGCAGCAATTAATTAGGAAGGCAAATAGCCTTTATTGCTAAGGAGTTGGAGTTTAGTTTTGACATGATTTGAAAGTTCTAGAATCTAGAATCCCTACAGTGTGGAAACAGGCCTTTCGGCCCAACAAGTCCACACTGACCCTCCAAAGAGTAACCCACCAAGACCCATTCCCTCTACATTTACCCCTGACTAATGCACCTAACCTACACATCCCTGAACACCCTGGGTAATTTAGCGTGGCCAAGTCACCTGACCTACACAACTTTGTGTGGGAGGAAACCGGAGCACCCGGAGGAAACCCACGCAGACACGGGGAGAATGTGCAAACTCCACACAGACAGTCACCCGAGGCAGGAAGTGAACTCGGGTCCCTGGTGCTGTGAGGCAGCAGTAACTAGTGACCCAGCGTGCCACCTCCATTTAAAAACAGCTAAGTCTTATTACAACTTTACAATTGCAATGCAACAGAACTTTTTCTCTCATGGAGTAGTGCATGTCTGGAATTCTCTAGCCCAAAGAGCTGTGGAAGCTCAATCACTGGAAGCATTTAAAGCAAAGGTCGTTACATTGATGAAGTATCAGGGAATTGAAGGTCATGAGCAGCTGTCAGGAAAGAAGAGTTGAGGCCAACAGGAGAACAGCCATGGTCTTTTTGAATAGCAGGACAGGCTTGAGGGGCCAAATAGCCTACTCCTGCTCCTATTTCTTATGTTCTTACGACACTGGCCTTCCCATGTCATGGAAGTGTGAGTCCAAAGTGCAGAAATGACAGGGCCTCTACAGACCATTTTCTCTTTAAAACTTATTTGTCGAAGCTGTTCCGACCCTACAGCTCTCCTCCCAAGCTTTCATGAGTGGCGGGGATTCAGGGGCAGGAAGTGGATCACAGAAACAATCAGGGAGTGGGATGTTGCCAAAACTCAGAAGGTCAGAGGGTGGAAATGTGGCCACATCTCCAAAGGTTGGAGAGTAGGATATGGCCACACCTCAGAGCAGCGGGAGAAGTCTGCAGCTATCAGAAGGATCAGGGAGCAGGATGTTTCAGAAGCAAGATCGCCAATGGAAAGGAGGTACTGGAAATAGCAAGTCGCACTTTTCTTTCATATTTTTAAACTTATTTTGAAAATTACTTCATTTACCAATGTAGGAATTTAGCAATATGATTTTTTTCAACTCAGAGGTTTTAATTCTTTCATATTTGTTATCTCTGGCAAGGCAGCTCATATGGAACCTAACTACAGAAGTAGCATCGGTTCCTACGGGAGCCAACGTTTCACTTAAAGTCGTTTTATTTAAAGTTATTATTCTCAAGAATTAGCCACAACACAAATCGAGAATGAACAGTAAAGATGCACACAATGAACTAGGAAATGGGCTAGTATAGTCCCAAAAGGCAGCACAGAACAGAAACTGATAGCTGTGGTAACCTCCTGGATTACAGATGGTACAGCCCTTTTCAGAGAAGGTTAATGTAGATGGTCATTCAGCAAGATATTAATGAGCACACCTCGACGGAGACTGAATTGACAGACATTCCTGAGGTTCTCAGATTGTCTGAATAGGATAATCAAACCTGACTCCTCTGTTATAGGGTGTCAGTGACTAAGGGAAACATTTCACTCATTACAGTTTAAACTTAAATCTTGCGAAAGGTAACAGTTTAACTAGTGATTATTGAACCTAGTTTAATCATCATTAAATGTTTTTGAACCTTATGAGACCCGTACTCTTTTGATTTTGTCAGATCATCCCCAAAAACTGATGTAGTCCTTTATTAAATATGAAATCTATATTGCAATACATGGAAAATGGAAGAGCAGTAATAATTATTGCTAAGAGATGCCTCAACAGTCTTGAGATACTAAATGAAATTTTCAAAAAGATTAATGAGAATCAGCTTCCTCCGGATATTTAAAGAAAACGTTCAAAGAGTTTATGCACGTTTATTATTGCAAGAATAAAACGTTTGAAAAAAAAATCAAGAAGCATTTAGAAAACAGTGTCTTACCTTTTGAATTGCTTCAGAAATATTCCAATATTCATGCTTCTTTTTGCATCCAAAATACTGATCTATAAAAATAATGGAAATATGATGGAGTCATATAATGCAGAAAATAACAGCAAAAACTTATTTAACCCATTTTCAAACCAGAACTTTAAGAACCCGACTATAACTCATATGAAAACGATGGGCTAGATTTTCACATCCTGAGGTGAAGCAAATGGATGGGCAGAAAAAGATGCACCAGGCACTCCATGGAGCAGCTCAACCTCCCTATCCATTGGCCACTGGCAAGGAAAAGGGAGCATGTCATGAATCCTCATGCAGCAAGCTAATCTTGCTGCTTCCTTCTGGGATGAGTATATTTTAGATCATAGTCTAGATTAGAGTGGTGCTGGAAAAGCACAACAGGTCAGGCAGCATCCGATGAGCGGGAAAATCGATGTTTCGGGCAAAAGCCCTTCATCAGCTGCCTGAGCTGCTGTGCTTTTCCAGCACCACTCTAATCTGGACTCTGATTTTCAGCATCTGCAGTCCTCACTTTTGCCGATATTTTAGATCATACGCTACCCCCACCAATAATGTTTTGATGGAGTCCAGTTGATTTATGATGGCAATATGGTACACACCAGCTCAGAGATGCCGTGGAGAACGGAGAAGCCCTCATCTGGGATTGGGAACCTTTTGACATGCAATTTCTGAGGGTTTTGGCAATATCACATGCCACAATGCATTCCCGAATAGCAAGTATGCTTTTTACTGCAGTAATTGATGTTAGAATTTTGTTCTTAAAGACAAATGGCTCTTAAACTTACCCGAACTGTGCAAAAATCTCCAGATGAATTAAGAAGATTTTATGACCGTTCAATAGGATGATGTTGTTTTATTAGCATTTGAAAGAATTTTCAATGTTATTATAGAGATGAAGAGCTCCATAGTTAATAGATCCTGGGTGAACAGGCTGTGAGTGGGTAAGGTGTGAGTTAGAGGGAATTGTGGGGGGAGGGGTTTAGTGAGTGAACCGAGGCAGGCCTTCTAGAGGTTGCCTCAACATCACAATACTTGTTGTGGGTGGCACAGTGGTTAGCACTGCTGCCTCACAGCGCTGGAGACCCAGGTTCAATTCTCGCCTCAGGCGACTGACTGTGTGGAGTTTGCACATTCTCCCCGTGTCTGCGTGGGTTTCCTCCGGGTGCTCCGGTTTCCTCCCACAGTCCAAAGATGTGGTGGTCAGGTGAATTGGCCACGCTAAATTGCCCATAGTGTTAGGTAAGGGGTAAATGTAGGGGAATGGGTGGGTTGTGGGTCGGGGTGGACTTGTTGGGCCGAAGGGCCTGTTTCCACACTATAATGTAATCTGTCTGGGCTCCCCTCTGCTTCAGGAGGTGACAACGTTGACTCCAGCTGCCACCAAATCCGTGAGTGAAAGCGTGGTGGATAGGCACAGCCACTTCAGAGAATCTATCACTTAGGAACAGGAACAGGCCTTTCAACCCCTTGAAGTTGTTCCAAAACTGATAAGGTGGTGGTACCATGACCCTGGGAAATGGCTCAACTCCTATCTCAAAAGTAAAACTTGCCCCCAATTCTGGTTCGTTTTCAGACTTTTCTTCACCATACTAGATAACATCATCAGTGAGCCTCCGGATGAAGCACTGGAGGCATGGCCCACTTTCTATTTATGTGTTTGGGTTCCTTGGGTTGGTGATGTCATTTCCTGTGGTGCATTATTTCCTATGGTGATGTCATTTCCTGTTCTTTTTCTCAGGTGGTGATAAATGGGATTCAAGTCAATGTGTTTGCTGATAGAGTTCCAGTTGGAGTAACAGGAAATTATGTCACCTAAACACATAAACAGAAAGCGGGCCATACCACCAGTGCTTCATCCGGAGGCTCACTGATAATGTTACCTAGTATGATGATGAAATGCCTGAAAACGAACCTTCCAGTTCAGCAAGCAAACCTACATCCAGCTACAAATCTTCTCAAAACAAATTTTAAATAATGGCCTGGGTTTAATGTCAGAACCTAGTGTCTTTGGCTCAAGTATTTGTATCAGAAGTCCTGAGTATAACTTATATGTAAGTGACATGAAATATTACATGCTCTATAACATTAACCCTATTATGTGCCACTTGGTTTTGATGTGATTTAACTGCAAGTCCAGCAGAGTATATAATTGTAAAAAAATCTTACTTTCTCTTTAGAAATTTAGGACGAGACTTTCAGACTCAGTCTGTATTGGAACGGAAGGAGGTGGACCTCAAAAACGCTGGTGGGGATAACTTCCAGAATTTCAGCTCCATTGCTGTCACCATTTTAGTGACACCGAGTGAGTGGATAATATGGCTCAACACTGCACTTGCAACTTTCCAGCTCCACTGCAGGAAGAGGCCGCATTTTTGATTTATTTTCAGTGAGTCGGATGACTTTTAATGATGCTCTAGTTCACAGTAGTTCAGAAAAATCATAAACCATGGGGCAACTCTCATTTGGAGTTGTGAACTTTGTGACAGATGAGATCAAAGGTGCTTTCCACTTCACATGTTATAATATAATGGTGCACGGCAATTTAGGTATGTTCTAAGTACAGTAATGCTTGATAAGGCTTTGTGTAGAGAAGGTAAGTGACGATTAAATTGACAAGTATTGTGAAAGTGGGAAGGCTTTCCAAAGAGTTAAGGTACATTGATCACCAGATAACATGTTCCTCTAAACTGTGCACGGATGGGATTCAGGTTTTATTGCATCAATTGTATCGTGCACTTTAGTCTTTTCATGAACAGGGTCAGCAATCTGTTCCAGCGTTTGAAGCATGTAACAGATGGTAAGCTGTTCCATTACTTCAAATACTGGAATATATTCAGTTCTGGAGGCTTTGTTGGTACAGTTCTGCATTGGAATTTAATTATGGATGCTTGCTTGAGCTCCAAACCCTAGTAATGGTTTCATCTCAGCAAGATTACTTACTGTGGCTGTCAAAGGAACCATGAACCTCATTTCAATTGACAGCTTTATGAGATCACAAAGGAGTAAATTTTTTTGAAGAGGTGTGATAATGACTGATTATGTTGACAGTCCAATGACCACTTAATCACATCATGTCTTCTCTCCTCAGTGGAATTTGAATGACTTTGTTCCATCAATAATTTTATGAGGACCTTGGAGGATTTGTTCAAAATTCAAATTTGAATAAGTTTACTTTTGACAGTTTCATGAACATTCTAAAGGCTTCCCAAAGTTATCCACAGTGGGTATGAGGCAGGTGAGCATGGAGGATATGGTGGGGGAATAGGGAAAAGACAGACAGATTTGGAACTGAAGACGCTATGTGTTGGGTTCAAATGCCAGTAATGGAGATGCCACTTCTAATTGCCCAGTTTGGCATCTGCCCACCTCACCCTGATTTGGGCACTACCCCAGGCTGAAATAAGCATCAGCTCCCAACGTTAAGCAGCAGGTTGACATGAAGATACAAATCCAAGTTCAATTTCTTTTTCTTGCTTTAAGTGTTTCAACACTTGCCAGAACCTGCTACTTCATGTTTATTATCCCAGTTCATTTACAGAATATTTCAAGAAGTACTTTCTTAGCAATGGCAAAATCAAGTTTGGGTAGACCAAAACCTTGATTGACTTTGAAGTTTATAGCTGAGTCATCCTTGCCACAATAGAAGTTAAAGCAATGCTGTTTATATGGTGTGGGCAGTATCTCAGCACAGCAGTATATTGGCACAGAGCTATTCAGTTAAAGCAAAATGTTTTGCCCTAGAAACTTGTTAATTATAAATAGCAATGAAGTACATAATTATACCTCCTTATTGTACATTAGTCAGAAGCATTTGTCTTTGCACTGGCTATGTTTTTGGTTTGTGCCCCATCTGGGTATTTATAAATTGGAAAGATGACAAACAATATAACTCAAGTCAACAAAGCCTGTTTGAAAAGAGTTATTTTCTTTTTCAGAGAGTGGTGTATGTCTACATGTAAGTTCAACTTTTGTTTGCAGTGATGTCATTGCAACAGGAGCTGCTTTCTAGCTCTTTCTTAATGAAAGGTTGACATTTGAGACAGGCTCTGTTTTCGGATTAGCAGGTATCAGATAATGATTCCTTTACAAATATGATTGGTCTAGTGCTTAGTGTGGTCAAATAGTTCTGGAAAACTACAACATGTCAGATCAATGTTATCTTTTGGTAAAAGCAGCTCTTGGGAACATATTTGATTCTTAGCAGCTAAGAAGAATTGGAGAATTTGAGCTACCACATCCGAAATACTACTCAAAATTAAACAGATCCATTACTTCAGCTTTTCCTTGCAACATAAAAGCATAGTTTAATTTTTTTATAAATTCTCAAAGGTTCAATGGAAAGATACACTCTAATCCATGACCTTGAATAGTGCCTCACAAACCTTTTCAATGCTATTTTAATGCTTGAAAATTGTTCGGATCCCAGAATACAATGAACTGTCCAAGTGAGGGGAGAAGGCTTGTGAGAGTGGTATGGTGGGGGCAAGAGGGGGGAGCTGGTTGTAAAGTGTGACCATGGGGTGTGAGTGGGAGGGGGTCAGCCAGAGAGTTCTGACTTTCTGAACAACCATTTTAAATTTCTCTTCGGAAGAGCCATTCAAGTCATCAGCACTCATATCAAAAGATTATGGAGCCAGTTCCAGGGTTGTCCCACTCTAGCTTCCACTGGGAATTCCCAACCCCAACTGCTCATCACACAATCTGCAACCCATACTTTGCGTACACTGCTACAGCCTCAGTTACTGAACCTCACTCAGGGTGACAGGAGGGTGTGATAATGGCTAAAACTCAAATTGCAAACTATTCTGCATTTCAAAATGTGTAGGCTGTGCTAGAAATGCCGCTTATGGATATCAGATGTAAACATAATAGCGTAAAATTTCCATCAGTGTCTCTTAAAAACACCTTTATTTGAAAAATAGTTATTTAGATAGATATTGAATAATATTTTCTTTAGGGAAGAAGGAAAGAAAATATAAAACTCCTGATACTTATGCAATGTTTTAAAATAAATATTTTTAAGGTACTATTGAAATATTTAAGCATAATTTCAAAGGTTATATCAAGACTCATAAAGATTGAACTGTCATGATTCCTTACTGACTCATTTCAAGAAATTGATGTCTCTCCCTCAGTGTTTGAAAGGTTAAACAGCACCTGCACTTAGAATAAAATCAAAGCTCCAAGCAAAAGTATCTATTAATAAACACATGGAATTTGTTACACCGTATTCCCAAGGATTTGTTTATTTATTCATATATAGAACATGAAAGTGTTTTAAATGTAAAATACACTGTAGCACAGCATTTTTACCAGAAATCAGTATCTGTTCTTCGTCAACTCCATTCTTGGGATGGTAGTATATAATTGGAAGCTAATCAGTGTATACATTTACATATTAGCCTAAAAACTACTGCTGATTTTAATAGTGTCTAGGTCAGAGTGGTGCTGGAAAAGCACAGAAGGTCAGACAGCATCCGAGAAGCAGGAAAATCAACGTTTCGGGCAAAAGCCCTTCATCAGGATGATATTAATAGTCAATTTCCATCATAGTCCTTTGTTTCCACTTTTAACACAAGGGTATAGCGATTTATTTTAACAAAATTAACACCTTAGTTAAAGATGAGCGAAATGACACAAAAAACATTAACTGTTTCGGTAACATTGATCTCTAAATGATTCCATCTTTGCTGGATTGAGAAACCTTGCTCTGTTTTGATGCCAAAATAAAACATGCCAACTGGATAGAAGCTATTTTACATACAACAATTCTTGATTGGAATTTATTTCATTGTAGGATTGGTTTCTATAAAACAGTGCAAACTGCATGACAACTTTCAGGAGCCTAGCAAGAAAAAAGATTTTAGAACTGAATATGAGACTTCATTATCCAAAGGAGTAAAAACCATAATTTAACAGCATGCATTAAAACGTCAGCCCTGAAACTGCGTGGGGTCCCACCCCCTCTCATGTTGTAGCTCCTGTGGGAAATTAGACAAATCCCCAAAGGAACAACAAACAGCTGTTGCCCTCTTTTCTTGAGGGATGTGTCACTGTCCTGCTGGAGTTATGGCAGACAGGTAGAATTCCCCTCTGCCCAGGCCCGCCTCCACCTGCCTCTGAATCTCAGAATCAAATCCTCAAGCTGCAAGAAGAGGCAGTTTAAATTATTTTTTCCATACGTGTTTCATTATTTATTGTTATGCCTTCATCCACTCCTTGGACTGCTTAACGTGACATTTGATAACTTAGACAGAGCAATGGTGTGGGTGTACTTTCCCTACACTTGTCCCAGCCTGTAGTCATGCAACAGTAAACATGATGGACATTTCTTCCCTCCCTATTATCTCCATGGAGCTGTTCATCCCAAAGGCACCAATCAGATTAGAGCTCAACTTTGGGGAATTCTAGGTGTAAGCTATTTCCTCGAAACGGACTTCACTGCTTTGATAAATAAAGCAAAACAGCTTTCGTGTTATGCCACAGAGCAGCCACTTGCAGCATGAGCCATTTGAATAAACTACCATTACACATTCCTACCTCTCTCCAGGCTGTTGAATCCATTTTCCTGACAGCGTCTCCCACTAATTAAGATATTCAGAACAGTTATGGTGCACCGGGATGTTATTTGGTCCAATGTGTTTGCACTGGATCTCTGAGCATTTTGACTTGGTGACAATCGCCTGTCTCTTCCTAGTAACCCTGCCCATTGTCTCTGTTTAAATAAACATCCAGTCCCTATTGAATGCTTCAGGTGCACCTGCCTCCCCTACATTTCCAGACAGTGCATTCCAGACCCAAACTACTCTCAGTGTGAAAATATATTTCCAGCTCATGTTTGCTTCTTGGGAAACTGTGACCTCTCGTTCTCACCCCTTTATTAGGGCAAAAACAATGAGAAAATGTGATCCCAAGAATTGCTGATCTATAAACTGAGGGCACACTAGGCTAACAGTTTTAAAACATGCTTAATTTTTTCAAACAAAGAAATTACATGCACTCTTATGAGGAACAAAGAGCAATGAACCATTAAGATGACCACTGTGAACACTCACTCTGCTTCCCTATTTCCTGCCCCACAGCACCCCAACGCTCCAAACCCTACCATTTTTTTGTTCAGTTTCATAGTTACTTGCCCAGCCCTACCTCTGGCTAAATGAATTCCTTTCCTTGCCGTTGTTATTCCTTGTGCAAGCTACAGCTTGGCAGCTTCTCTCTCATCTGTATTCTGAGCCCTTGCTGTCTTTTTCCATCCCAAACTTGTTTACTCCTGTTCTTCTAACCCTGCAGCTACAGCAAGTTACAGAAGGCAAGTAACCGAATACTGGGACACTACTGCAAATTTTAGAATTGTGTTGCGTCTATTTGAAGTGAGCCAAGGCATTACTGAGAAACGCTGCTGACGCAAAAGTGACAGAATAATTTCATGGAAGTAAGATTAAGAAAGCTTAATGCTTTTTGCACATTTCAAAAATAACTTAGTGAATTTGTTTCAGAAGATTGCTGGTCCTTGCTCTGTTATGTAACATTTTATTTTCCAAAACGTCCCTAAACGTGCCTGATCAAATGAGATTATGGGGACACTTCATTCTGGGGCTTGTCAGAATGCCACATGGATTAACGAACTGGATAGACAGATAAAACACACGGTAACTTGCACCTCCTCTGACTTTACATGACTCAAAAGTAAACATGATCCCCAACTCTCCACAACTGACCAAGGCAGGAAACAGCCTCACTGCAAATCTTCTCACATGCTCCTTACTAGGTCATTAAATCAAACGCAGTGCTGCCAAGGCCCGTATTATTGAAGATTGAAGCTGACCAATCATAACGCTAGCATGTTAGTTTTAGCAAATGGTACTGAAATGCCAAAATGGTATTACTTTTCCATTATCTTGAGCACTTTCTCACAATCTTGAAATACCATGGACTGGTTTCCTTCATCAAAACAGCAATTGGTTTCTAGACTATTAAAATTAACTTGAATAAAGAATTAGGATTAGTAGATGTATGGAGATGTCTTCATCCACAGGGCAGAGATTTTTCTTTTCACTCCAATCCACATAAATGCCATACCAGAATTGATATGTTTTTTGCCCCCTCAATTTTTTTAAATTCCATATCATCCTGTAAAATAGGTAGTATAGCAATTTCCAACCACGCTGCTGTATATATGGAAACTAAGGCGAGGAACAATGGGACATCCCCTCGGCATTGGCGTCTGGACCCCTTCCTAATGCAAGATAGTAAATTTGTAAAGTACTTCTCTCAAGAATTTAAAACTTTGTTAGAAATTAATTCAGGTACAGCTAGCAACCCGTCAATGATGTGGGAGACCATCAAAGCTTACACGCGAGGCTTGATCATCTCCTGCTCAGCGACCCAGAAAAAATTAAAGGGAGAACAACAGCGTCTGCTTGAAGCCCGCTTAAAATCAGCTGAAACTGCATACACTGATAGACCTTCTATTATTAAATTATAGCTTTAAATTAAGGGGGGGTAGATATAGGACTGAAGTTAGGGGTAGGTTCTTCACTCAGCGAGTCGTAAGTTCATGGAATGCCCTGCCAGTAGCAGTGGTGGACTCTCCCTCTTTATGGGCATTTAAGCGGGCATTGGATAGGTATATGGAGGATAGTGGGTTAGTGTAGGTTAGGTGGGCTTGGATCGGCGCAACATCGAGGGCCGAAGGGCCTGTACTGCGCTGTATTCTTCTATGTTCTATGTTCTATGTTCTAAATTGCACTACGCTTACCCAAACGGCTAAGAGGGAAATATTATTTGCAAAACAAAGGTTATATGAATTTGGCGACAAACCGGGTAGATACTTAGCATTTCTTGCAAAGTAAAAAAAGGCCCCTCAGACTATTACGTCTATCAAGGAAAGTACAGGTATTTTGACTCATGATCATAAAAAGATTAATGCGATCTTTAGAGAATTTTATTCTGAGTTATATAAATCGCAGGATTGTGAAGATAGGACGAGGAGGATGCAGTCATTTTTTAAAGATTTGACCTTTCCGGGCCTAACTCCGGAACAGGTATCGGTCCTAAATGCTCCCCTAACAGTCCAAGAAATACTTGATGCAATTAGGCAACTTCAGAGTGGTAAGGCACCTGGCCCAGATGGTTTTCAAGCTGAATTCTATAAAGAATTTACAGAAATATTGGCTGGTCCACTTATGGACATGTATAACTACGCATACAGTCAGGGCTGTCTCCCACCTTCGCTGAAAGAGGCAAATATCTCTCTTATCCTTAAAAAAGGAAAGGATCCAGAAGATTGTACGTCATACAGACCAATACCCTTGCTAAATGTAGATTTTAAAACCCTTTCTAAACGTTAGCACTGAGACTAGAAAGGGTACTGCCACATATTATAAAGGAGGATCAGACGGGGTTTATTAAGGGTCGTAGATCATCCAATAATATTAGAAGGGTTTTGAATATGATTCAAGCCTGCCATCAGGGAAAGATACCAGGAGTAGTGGTTTCATTAGACGCGGAAAAGGCATTTGATAGGGTCGAATGGTCATATTTGTTTTACACATTGGAAAGATTTGGCGTTGGACAGGTGTTTACCAAATGGGTCTCAACATTGTATAGTGATCCCAAAGCAGTTGTGGTTACTAATGGATTAGGTTCGGATAGCTTCAGTGTGGGTAGGGGCTGCAGTCAGGGATGTCCCCTCTTGCCATTGTTATTTACGCTAATAATTGAACCACTAGCAGAAGCTATACGAGCTGATCCTAATATAGTGGCCCCAAGGATTGGTACAAGTAAACATAAAATTACCCTTTATGCAGATGATGTTCTTCTATTCCTCAGTAATCCTCTAATGTCCGTACCTCGCCTAATCCAAGTTATTAATACATTTAGTGCATTCTCAGGCTATAAAATTAATTTTTCAAAATCGGAGGCTATGCCAATGGGTGGCCTTGCTATGATACCCCGCTTAGCGGACGGATCCCTTTTTTCCTTTTTCCCTGGAGGGTTTCTTATATTTAGGCATTTTTATTACCCCAGTATTTGGTCAGTTATACAAGGCTGACTTTGTGCATTTACTGGAAAGGATAAGGCAGGACCTCCAGCGATGGGGAGACCTTCCAATTTCCTGGTTGGGTAGAATAGCACTAATTAAAATGAATGTCCTGCCCCGTCTCCTATATCCTATGAGAATGCTTCCGGTGATGCTGCCGAGGACGGCTTTATGTAAATTATCTGGCTGGCTGGGTTCCTTTATCTGGAATCATAGGCGGCCCCTCATTAAGCTGAAGAAGCTACAGCTTCCACAGACAAGGGGAGGATTGGACTTCCCAGATTTTAGGAAATATCAGTTAAGTTCCCTATTAAGTTACATAGCTGATTGGGTCTTGTCTGATCCACAATCAATCTGGTTGGACATTGAGGCCTCTCAAGTAAAATACCCACTTATTAACCTTCTATTTTCAGACAAGAGGAAAATCATTACGGACCACTGTAAAATCCCTATAATACTAAACACAATTAAAGCTTGGAATATAATGCGGCAAAATGAGGGCAACTCACATAAAACATCCCCCTATGCGGCAACAGTGGGAGCATGGGGATTCCAACCGTGGTTAACAGATGCCACTTTTAAACTCTGGAGATCCAGGGGTATCTCATGTTTTGGGGACCTATTTAAAGATGGGGTCTTGATGTCTTTTGAACAGCTGCGTCAGAAATTCGGATTACCTAATGAAGACCTCTTTCGATATTTCCAAATTCGAGACTACATACAGAAGAAGACTACGTTATTAGATAATCTTTATAAATCCGATAGAGAATGTAGTGTCCTACGACCAATGGGGGCATCCTCCATCAGTACTATTTATCATTTACTACATGATGAAGTATCCGGAGATATGGACAATCTGCTTAAAACATGGGATCAGGATCTGGGACTAGAAATCTCCACAGAAACGTGGAATGATATTTGGGAAAATGCTAGAAGAATTACTATTTGTAACAGAACCCAGGCTATCCAGCTGAAGATACTTCATAGGGCCCATATAGCACCGGTTCGACTGGCAAAATTTAAGGCAGGAGCATCTCCAATGTGTCCTAAATGCAAAATAGAGATGGGCACTCTTGTACATTGCTTATGGACCTGTCATAAGATCCGTAGATATTGGACTAAAGTAGCAAGTACCCTGACAGAAATTTTAGGAACGGAAATTAAAGTGGACCCTGTATCTCTCCTCTTGGGCTTTTCGAACTTTCCCTCCCTGGACACGTACGGGAAGAGACTATTTTCTATTCTTTCTTTCTGTGCAAGGAAAAATATTTTGGTGAACTGAGTGGCTGAGGGCCCCCCTGGACTTTCAAATTGGCACAGACTAATTATGGAATGTATTCCCCTTGACTTCCTTACAAATATGGTGCACCGAAAGACCGAATTATTTTATAAAATATGGCAGCCCTTTTTGAATTACATAAATACAGATATTTCGGCTATCCTAACAAGGGCTTTTATTTAATTGAGATTACAAACCTGGCTGGTCCGGGGCCCCTCGGGAGAGGAATCCCGCACGAATACGGGTTTTGTTACATTTGATGTTAACACATTCCGAGCATGTATCTCACTACTCAATTTCTATGTTATTTGTTGTTTTTTTTGGGGTTTTTTTCTCACTCTCTTATTTGAATAATGTAAGAGACTTAAATATACACTCTGGTTAGTTGTAGGTTAGATTAGTAGTTAGCTGAGTTTTGTTTTTTTTTCTTTCTCAGTATTTTTTCTTTTGTTAAATGTTGGCTATTGTATATTTAAGATTTAATTGTATATCAATGTTTGTACTTGAGAGTTTTGTTTATTTTTGGAAACTTGTAAAAATGTTAAATTTCTAATAAAAATATCTATAAAAAAATTAACTATTTTAACCTACTTTAAATATGTTTTATTGATTTCATCTTCACTCACTCTCTAAAAATATTTTAAAATGGAGATTCGGAAAGCACTTTCAGCATTTTGGGGATGTAAAAGTGTACTATAAATGTATCTAAAATTAGTCCTCACTTTGAGCTGCTGCTGTGCTCCTGAAAAGGGTTATTTTAAATTAAACAACTTTAAGTGTACCATGTTTTTCTCTTTAAATCCAATATAAAAGCTGTGGTTAAGTACAATAGGATGTTTCTCAGCATTAAAACATTGCACCCTGTTAAGTTGAAATACTTTACATTGCTAAATTCCAATACTGAAAAATAAAGTAACTTCCAAAGTAAGATAAATCTAAAAATATAAAATAGATGGTAATTTACTACTAGCTTATCTCTCTTTGCTTCTGTTGCATGTCACCTATTCTGTTCGATGAACCTTTCACTCCGTCTCCTTCCTTTTGCTGTGATCATTCTCTTACTAAACTGTCCACTCTCCACCTCCCTTTCCTGATCCTCATCCCCCTTTCCTGATCCCCATGCCCCTTTCCCAAATCATCTCTACGGTCCTGTGTTCTGGAATAGCAGCTTTAATCTGCAGGAGGTAAACAGCGGATGGGACAGTTAGCAGTGAGAGTGAAGGTCAAAGAGGGGGAAGGGTCCACTCTAAAATGACACTAATTGGCTCATGTGGCCCTCTGTCAAACTCAGCTAGAATTACTTTAAAACAATGTTAATGCTCCGTTAACTAATCAAAGTTCTGCCCGAACAATATAAAACAGGAATTACTGTAATCAATTCTACTTACAGCTTTTTAATCATAATTAGTTCTGAACGCATTTCCACTTGTAATTTGTAAAAACCTCTCTTAACCTCTCCCAGCCTCTTTGATTAGATTAGATTACATACAGTGTGGAAACAGGCCCCTCGGCCCAACAAGTTCACAATGACCCTCCGAAGAGTAACCCACCCAGACCCATTTCCCTCTGTCTAATGCATCTAACACTACGGGCAATTTAGCATGGCCAATTCACCTGACCTGCACATTTTTGGACTGTGGGAGGAAACCCACGCAGATACTGGAAGAATGTACAAACTCCACACAGTCAGTTGCCTGAGGTGGGAATTGAACCCAGGTCTCTGGTGCTGTGAGACAGCAGTGCTAACCACTGTGCCTCCCATAATGAATATGTTACATAGATAATGGCAGCCATTTCAACAGAAGCCAACGTCGTTGATAGGTGGCTGCTCCGTCTGATTCTGAACCTCTTTCACCATGCTTTCTTCAAGAAACAGTCATCCACACGTTGGGCTGAATTTTTTAGAAATTGGCTGAGTGGGAATTTTGGTGAGTTTCATGGAACGTTTGCAGGAGCTTCCTCACACGCTTGCCTCATTACCAATGCACCACAACTCTATGGCTCTGAACTCTTTCTGTCTTCTCTCTCCACCAAAGGCAGACGTACTCACCACTGCCAGAACCACCTGGCATTCCTGGCACTGGCGCCATTTAAAGCCCAGCTGTACATCTGGTTGAACTAGTGCTAGCCAAGGGGCTACCCTTCACTGTGCACACAATGTGAGTGCAATCAGACGTGCTGATTCTGCGTGACATGGCTGAAACTTCATTGCACCTGCAATCACAGTCACGTTTTGCTAATGAGAAACCAACCTATACGGGTTACCCACCCTTGGCCTTGTCCCATATGAGAACCCTGTCTTGGGATTGCTCTTCTGTTCACAATACCTAGTACAGCCTGCAGCTGAGTCATGTCTTCCATCACTGGTTAAGCCACTTTTGGAATATTACGTGCAATTCTGGTCTCCCTGCTACAGGAAGGATGTTGTGAAACTTGAAAGGGTTCAGAAATTATTTACAAGGATGTTCCCAGGGTTGAGGGTTTCAGCTATAGGGAAAAGCTGAATAGGGTGAGGCTGAGGGGTGACCTTATAGAGGTTTACAAAATCATGAGGGGCATGGATAGGGTAAATAGACAAAGTCTTTTCTCTGGGGTGGGGGAGTCCAAAACTAGAGGGCATATGTTTAGGGTGAGAGGGGAAAGATATAAAAGAGATCTAAAGGGCAACTTTTCATGCAGAGGGTGGTATGTGTATGGAATGAGCTGCCAGAGGAAGTGGTGGAGGCTGGTACAATTACAACACTTAAAAGGCATCTGGATGGGTATATGAATAGGAAGGGTTTGGAGGGATATGGGCCGGGTGCTGGCAGGTGGGACTAGATTGCGTTATGATATCTGGTTGGCATGGACAGATTGGGCCGAAGGGTCTGTTTCCATGCTGTACATCGCTATGACTTTATCAGACCATCAATGCTGCGCTGGCTGTGATCATCAACGATCACCCTCTTCAGCCCCAACCCATGTCCTCCAATGCACTATCATCTCCCTCCACCTCATTTGTGTGTTACCCCATTCCCAACCCCAACCCCCTCTGTATCCTTGCATTATGCCTGCAATTCTCGAAAATGACCCTGACTGCCTGCTTCAAACAACCAAAGCCCTTGGACTGACAGCAGATACTGCCCTTGACGTACAGTGTTGGGATCCCCTCACTGAAGGTTGTCTCCCTTGACCTGACTGAGAGCTACACCCCACAGATGTTGAGGCATGGACAAAATCAGACAAAAGCTCCCTTCTAGCAGCCACATTGGCTTCTATTGAAATTATGGCATTGTCTATGTAGTGTGTTTGCTATGTATACTGCTGACACATGGTGCAGCTATGAGATTGATGCAACATAGTTTCATACAGCAACAGGTCCACCCCATTGACTGCTGACCACAATGAAAGGTGCCTGGCTTTGCGCCTCCACTAAACAGCAAGGCAAGGCAGAAACTGTAAGCCAATAAGCTCTGGCTGATGCAACATAAAGCAAAGGGCCAGGCAAGGCAGGAACACTGAGAAGGCACAGAGTGAGTGAATGCTAAGCGAACCCGTGAAGAGCCCTGAGATACAGTCTCTTCCAATTCATGAGATGGGAGTCTGTCCCTGTGTACAAAGTGCCCTGGCAACAGCATTTCAATGGGAGAAGCTGGCATGTTCTGAAGTGCAGCATTTGAATGCAGGACTGGACTGTAATCGGAATTGGAGATGGTACCAAGAAAATATAATGAAGCTGGTACATAACATGATCTGTGTGGTGCTGGAAAAACACAGCAGGTCGGCAGCATCCAATGAACCAGAGAATCAACGTTTCGGGCCTAAGCCCTTCATCAGAGCTTATGCCCAAAACGTCGACTCTCCTGCTCCTCGGATGCTGCCTGACCTGCTGTGCTTTTCCAGCAACACACTCTCGACTCTGAGTTCCAGCATCTGCAGTCCTCACTGTCTCCGACAGAACATGATCTCTATGGCCTGATCGATAGCCCAGTACCTGATGCATCACAATGCAAATCCTTCTGGCCTATGCTACAAACACAAGGTTTTTATCAGAAAGGAAACAATAGAATGGCCCAGAACAGGTTAGGAATCTCCATGTGGCATCACCTTCCTGGGACTGCTAGTTAAATATAGATAAAATTAAAGATATAGATGCAGGTATCATCAAATGATAATTGAATCACCTAGTCCAGTCGAGCACTTTTGTATTGAGGCTTTAGGAATTATACTGCCAGAGCTTTATTAAGAAAGTGGTGTGGTTAGGACTAAAAGAGTGTAAAAGTATTTAATCAGAGTTATAAAAATTCTGTTAATAGCACGGCTAGTCTGTCAGCATTTGAGGACAAAGATATAAGCTTCTTTTTTGATAAATGACATTTTTCCAAAATGTTCATCTGAGACACTGGGCGGTTTGATGAATAGAGTCATAGAGATGTACAGCACGGAAACAGACCCTTCGGTCCAACCCGTCCATGCTGTACAGCATGGAAACAGACCCTTCGGTGCAACCCGTCCATGCCGACCAGATATCATAGAGATGTACAGCACGGAAACAGACCCGTCAGCCCAACCTGTCCATGCCGACCAGATATCCTAACCCAATCTAGTCCCACCAGCCAACACCCGGCCCATATCCCTCCAAACCCTTCCTATTCATATACCCATCCAAATGCTTCTTAAATGTTGCAATTGTACCAGCCACCACAATGTCCTCTGGCAGCTCATTCCATACACGTACCACCCTCTGTGTGAAAAAAGTTGCCCCTTAGGTCCCTTTCATATCTTATCCCCTCTCACCCTAAACCTATGTCCTCTAGTTCTGGAATCCCCGATCCCAGGGAAAAGACTTTGCCTATTTATCCTATCCATGCCCCTCATAATTTTATAAACCTCTATAAGGTCATCCCTCAGCCTCTGACACTCCAGGGAAAACAGCCGCAGCCTGTTCAGCCTCTCCCTGTAGCTCAAATCCTCCAACCCTGGCAACATCCTTGTAAATCTTTTCTGAACCCTTTCAAGTTTCACAACGTCTTTCCAATTGGAAGGAGACCAGAATTGCATGCAATATTCCAACAGTGGCCTAACCAATGTCCTGTACAGCCGCAACATGATCTCCCAACTCCTGTACTCAACACTCTGACTGGTAACGGAAACGCCGCCTTCACTATCCTATCTACCTGTGACTCCACTTTCATGGAGCTATGAACCTGCACTCCAAGGTCTCCTTGTTCAGCAACACTCTCCAGGGCCTTACCATTAAGTGCATAAGTCCTGCTAAGATTTGCTTTCCCAAAATGCAGCACCTCGCATTTACCTGAATTAAACTCCATCTGCCACTTCTCAGCCCATTGGCTTATCTGATCAAGATAGTTTCAAGATTTTCAATTTTCATTTCATAATGTTGCAATTATTTTAGACAGAGCTCCACATTTCAATGGGAGAGGGCGATTTTTTGAAATATAAATTGACCATTCAAATAGCAATCACTTTTAAACATCCTTCATTTCATTTTTGGCAAATCCTTTGCTGAAATTTAAATTTTCATTCAAGTACACTCAAGAGTAATCAAGAAAACACAACACCATTTGCAACCTCAGGACTTTCCAAAGTGCTTTCTAGACACTGATGAACACAGGAGTGTAGTCGCTGTTGTTCCCTGGGATAGACAGTATCCAGTTTGTGCAAAACATGGACCAAGTAACAGCATTATAAAGACGACTGATTAAGTGGTTTTAGAAGTAAAGCAAGTACAGCAGATGATCTCATCTGACCTCACCAAAGTTCTGAGGCTGCAGATGGAATGGTGCCAATTTCAATCTCAGATGATGGTTGGGGGGATAAATATTGACCTGTGCTTCTTTGAGGTTGTGCCTTGGAACTTGCTATGCCCACCCAGTTGGAATTTTGCTTAAATATCTCAGTTTCAATCATGCAGATCTGTCCAGGATAGTGCAGAGAAGTGCCAGCATAGATAATACACTGTAATCCTTTTATTCGGATTTTAGTCCATAACCTTCTAAAAGAGGCAAGATCACTACCATTGAGCTGTATGTGGCAATCAATACATTTTGGAAATAACCCACATGCTACAGTAAATTAGAAAACACAAAGTAAATCCAAATTCTGATTTTACCTCTTGGTTGTTGCTTTTAAATGGGGACCTTGAAGTCTTGTTTGTTGTGCCAAATTTAGATTTGACTTCATCCTGCTGTCCAAACAGCTCCTCAATAGTACTGGTGTCAATCCTGTAGGCGTGCCCTCTGGCACTGATAGTCCAGATGTTAGTTTTGCCTCGGATGTGCTCCTCAGGGATGGTTTTCCAGAAGAAACTGCGAATCCGTTTTTTCTGGCCATGGTGGGAACCTGGAGGAGGAGGGGGTGGAGGAGGAGGTGGAAGTCCTGGCGGTGGTGGTGGTGGTGGTGGAGGTGGTGGTGGAGGTGGTGGAGGTGGTGGTCCTGCAGGTGGAGGAGATGGTGATGGTGGTCCAGGTGATAAATCAGTGACTGATGGAGAATTTGCATTCTCTTTGTCATTTACAAATGACAGGCAACTCATCACTTGCATTGTAATTCCAAGAAAGGATAGGTAACTTGGCTTTATTCCCCCCCCCACCTTTGTAAGGTCTTTAAATGGGTTGGGCTAAATTATAACCATTGTTTCAACATCTGCTGATAGACTCCACTCAGTCACAGGATTTTCTTGGTATGACCCACTGAAGAGTGAAATGTCCCAGAAGACTCATATTTCATCATGGCTGGTTTAGTTCAGTGCCAGAGTCTGTTTGTAGATTGAAATTAAAAACAAAAACAGATAATAAATTAAATGAACTAATCAGTCAGACACATGTTTCTCATGTAAAAAGTGAACCCATTAACCCCTCATAATTCCCACTAAAGAGATGCACTTTGCTTCCCAACTGTTTATGGCTTCATGTTTTGTTGAAATTTAAATATACAAGATAATTCATACATTTCTAACAGATCTTTCCTGAATGAGAAAACACCACCCCAAAATGACCAAAATCGAAATTGTGGCCACAAATTATGAGAACTTTATTCCTAATACTTCTGTTGTTATGCTCAGGGAGATGGTGACTAAGGGCTAAAGGCACCCACCTTGATGCCTCATGGCTTTTCTTTTCACAGGGACCTGTAACAGAGAATACAAATCAGTCATTCACTTTCGAGTCACTCTAACTGAATACAATTCTGTGCATGCAACTACTCTACACCCAAAAGCAGACTTGGTTAAATGTACACAGCAGCAGGAACCAGCAAATTCACCCATTCACTGACAAGGGACACAAATACCAACTGCAATACTCTTCCCCTCATCCCAACTCATGCTGAAAGCATCAATCAGGAACCACATTTGGTACTTTCTGTTATGTCCACTTAGTATTTCCCCATCTGGTATTACTGTGCTGTAAGCCATTACAGAGGATTTGTTTTGTTTGATACATTTTCTTTGCAATCCATGAGAGTATTTCTTTGTTTAATACTGGCTCAAACGTAGAACATTGTGAAAATTAAAACTAAAATTTCTGGAAATACTCAGTAGGTTATGGCACCATGTATGGAGAGAGAAAGAGACCTAATATTTCAAATTAATGACCTTTTATCAGAAATGTTTTGAGCAAAACAAATTGGATAATGGGAAACAAAAAGTCCATAATTGGGTCAAAAATGGGAAGAATTAATGACAAGTTTACATGGATACTAGGAATGGGGGTGTGACAAGGAAAGGAACAAAGAAACAAAACTGGAATATGGTCCCTAGCTATCCCTGCCTTTATCTAAGGTATGTGGAAGATTCCTTGTTGAGGTGCTGGGATCTGGATAGAAATGTCAGGGTGAGAGGAAGGAGGAGGATTAAAATGACAAGTCAGAGAAATATTGAGGTCATGTTGGCAAACTAAATGGAGGTATTCAGCAAAACTGTTTGTATTCCTAAGGTGAAGGAGAATACATTGTTGACAGTGAAAATAATATTATAAATTGAAAGAAGTGGAGTGCAGCTTCATTTGGAAGCTGTGCTTTTGGCTTTGAATAGTAGAAAGAGTAGTGTTAAAAGAATAGGTGTTACATCTTCTGCATTTTCAGGGAATGGTGCCATAGGAAGGGGGATGGGATGTTGGAGATGAACTGTGATATCAGAGGCATGATCCCATTGGAATGCCAAAAGGAAAGGTGAAGATGTGAATGGTGATGGCAGCACACTGGGAACAGTGGAAATGAATTGTTGATGAGCTGTACGTGGAGGCTTATGGAGTGGCAGGTGAGGACAAAGAGAAACCGAGAGGGAGGGCTGTCAAATCTCCAGGTTACCAACCACTGCTGTCTTATGGTTGAGGTCATTCATTGCTGCCAATCCTCCTTTCTATACTGAGTCTAGAGGTCTGTATTTATTATTTGTGGCAGAGGATAAACCATCACACCATCTTAACAAAAACAGGTACATGTACTCGTCTTACATACAAGATGTGATATATTGCATAATTGTTATAGGTACATTTAATATGATTAGACATAATTAGAACATCTGTCTCCATCAGTTAGCAAAATTAACTGTTTCTCTAGCCAAAGGCTGTGAGACATTATCAGATTGGGTGGAGCTAATGCTACTTTAACATTTACTCTTTCAGAACCATAGCCTTTTACAACATCATCCCCAAGCTACTTTTCCCTTTTGTTAACAATTAGACATTGATGTATATCAATACTTTTATAGTTACACTGACGACCCCATCTCCTCCCTAAGGTTCTGTGTTCACAATTATAGGTGGTCGAGAGGTTACACTGTTCTTGCAAAACACATTCCCTTCTGACTTGGAAGTAAATCTTTGGCTTGTGTACTATCGATCTCAGAATCAATTCTGATTCTTTGTGAATCATTTCTGTATTGGAGAATCTAATTTCTCTGATTGTCCTTCACGGGTGGATATTGTTGCTGTTGAACCTGGAAGTGGTGACTCTCAGACAGCTTCTGGGCAATTAGTGATGGGCCATAAATACTGGCCTATCCAGTGACGTCCACATCTTCTGAATGCATTAAAAATGAAATTACTTGTTCAGACTTTATATTTAAGAGTGAAGCAATTCTATATCTTATGTACAGTCTTCTCCAACATCTTGTCTTCTGTTTAGCCCCTCGCTGACATTAAATTGTTATGGAAATATTATTTCTCTTTCTAATATTTCTTAATGTTTTTATTGTCATTTACATAAATGATTTGGATGTGAGCATAAGAGGTACAGTTAGTAGGTTTGCAGATGACACCAAAATAGGAGGTGTAGTGGACAACGAAGAGGGTTACATCAGATTACAACAGGATCTGGACCAGATGGGCCAATGGGCTGAGAAGTGGCAGATGGAGTTTAATTCAGATAAGTGAGAGGTGCTGCATTTTGGGAAAGCAAATCTTAACAGGACTTATACACATAATGGTAAGGTCCAAAGGAGTGTTGCTCAACAAAGAGACCTTGGAGTGCAGGTTAATAGCTCCTTGAAAGTGGAGTCAAAGGTAAATAGGATAGTGAAGGAGGTGTTTGGTGTGCTTTCCTTTATTGGTCAGAGTATTGAGTATAGGAGTTGGAAGGTCATGTTGCGCCTGTACAGGACATTGGTTAGGCCACTGTCGGAATATTGTGTGCAATTCTGGTCTTCTTCCTATCGGAAAGCTGTTGTGAAACTTGAAAGGGTTCAGAAAAGATTTACAAGGATGTTGCTAGAGTTGGAGGATTTGAGTTACAGGGAGAGGCTGAACAGGCTGGGGCTGTTTTCCCTGGAGCATCAGAGGCTGAGGGGTGACCTTATAGAGGTTTACAAAATTATGAGGGGCATGGATAGGATAAATAGGCAAAGTCTTTTCCCTGGGGTCAGGGATTCCAGAAATAGAGGGCATAGGTTTAGGGTGAGAGGGGAAAGATATAAAAGAGACCTAAGGGGCAACTTTTTCACGCAGAGGGTGGTACATGTATGGAATGAGCTGCCAGAGGATGTGGTGGAGGCTGGTACAATTGCAACATTTAAGAAGCATTTGGATGGGTATATGAATAGGAAGGGTTTGGAGGGATATGGGCCGGGTGCTGGCAGGTGGGACTAGATTGGGTTGGGATGTCTGGTCGGCATGGACAGGTTGGACCAAAGGGTCTGTTTCCATGCTGTACATCTCTATGACTCTATAGTAACTCTTATTTGATTAAAGCTGTTTGAAATATGTAGCATCTCAAAGCTGCTTGCAATCTGTTGTCTTCAAGGCTCTCTTTACTGAATCTAAGGACCTGTTGATTTATAAGTGTTAAGAGTATAGACTGCTATACAGTATTAATCAAGAGGAGGCACAAGTCTTACATAACAAATGTGTAATTTATTGTGTAAAATTAGTGGGTACAATTAACATTAAATAATTAGTTGTAAGAGCCACATTTGTTTCCACAAGGACCTCCAGCAAGGCTAATTGTTTTTCTACCGAAAGACTGTGTGAAATCATTGGGCTGGGTGGAACTAGTGGAACTTTAGCAGTAATTCTTTGGGAAGATGTGAGAGCAGAACCGTGTGAAATGCGATGGATGTGTCCAAGACCCTTACAATCATGATGAGAGGGTAACCTTGGGTGCGAAACTAAAGAAGACTCCTCAAAAATGCTGGTGTGAATGCCTGCATCATTGGAAAGTATGTGGTGATGAGAATATTTGGAGAATGGAATGGTGCTCCTTGCAGGGTGCAGGATGTACAGAGGTTTACTCTAAGTATTTAATGGAGTCAAGGCTCATAATGGATATAAACTAACAGAAAATTAACAGTTAAAATCAGAAATGGAGAAAAAGAAATCAGAAAGAGAAGTGAAGGGAGGGAAGGAAAGGTTTGGAGAAGAACAATGTGAAAGACCAGAGAAGACCAGAAATCCGAAGCAAAGATGAAGTTATTCAATACAAAGATGAGAGCAGGACATGAGACTGAAGCCGTCCTCAATGTACTACAAAAGAGAACTGAAGAAGAGTTTGTTGTAGGACTACACCAAGGAATGTTCACAACACCCCTTTACAGAGAGGCATTGCTAAGACCACACGATTCCCCACTTTTATTTGGGGAGTCTGTGATTAACTAATCACATAGTGATACATTTTTATAACATCTTATTCAAAGGTGAAAACATTTCCTGATAAGGTAACATTGTTCTTCAACATAACTTAATTTCAAAACTGCCTGTAATCAGATCTCTGGTATTCTGCTGATAAATAAATCTTTTTAAGAGGTCACATGCAAATTGATCAGTTCCTTTCACCATGAAAACAATTCTCTTCATGATAAGCAAGAAAACTACATGTTCCCACATGATTTAATCAACTCACAGTAAGAGAAAATGTGTTTACATACACTGATTGAGTTAACAGAAAAAGCACCCATGTGGTTATTACATTACTGAAACAGTACGTTTTTGTTCAGTGACATCTGCAGTATATTTTTGAAAGCATTTTCAGTCACAAAAAAAGTTTTTTTTATAATCATAACCTATTAAATCACGCCAAGATGGCTTTAATTCAGTTCATTAGAAAATGATGATGGAAAGGCTATTCAGGCCATTTGATTAATCTATTTAGAGAATTTGTAATGAGCATGTCTACATAAATCAGAAGTAGAGGACCCAGCATCGAATCCTTTGCGTATCATCCAAGGACCACTTGCCCCACCCGTACAATTCCCTTAAGACATACTCTTTAGTTAATGGCTGAGAAAGTTCATTCACAGGATTTATCATGAATCCTCATGGTTTTCAGTTTGATATCATAGCCTTATTCATGGAACTCTTCCAAACAGTATCTGAAAGTGGAATTTCACCATGTCACAGGACTTCACACTGTCCACTTGGATTGTCACTTGTTTCAGTGAATCAAGGAGGCTGCCATCAGAATCTTCACTAACTGCGATTTGCTAGAATAAAGCATGGTCCTCAAGCATAGTCCAAATAATTAATTTCATTATTTTACATAGAACAGAACTGGCAAATAATTCTGTAATCTTTTCTCTCTGATTTGTGAGCCTCGAGCAGCAGTTCTCTTGTTCTCAATACTCTAATATCTCATTGGTATGCAACAGCGCTCACACAGTGATCATTATGAGTGCTTCACATATTTCCATAGGTATAGATTTGTAATATATAGATGATTGGTCAGACTGCACTTTAAGTAGTCTGCCCAGCTTTGGTTCCCCCTAAAAACTGGATGATTTAGTTGCTTTGGCAAAGGCCCAGAGAAAAGATTGGAAATGTGGGCTTGTTTTCATTTAAGTGAATGATTTGATTGAAGGTTGTAGGGTCCTGAATAGTCTTGACCAAGTCGACACAGCGATGTTTCATACTCTGGGTGTCTCAAGAGTTTTATAATTAGAGATCATCCTTTTAGGAATGAGAGGAGGGCAGGTTATTTCTCTCAGTGTTGTGTGACTTTAGAACACTGCTTCAGAGGATGGTGGAGGCAGGGTCATCAAATATTTTTAAGACAAAGTTCGATAGATTCTTGTTATGCAAGGGGTGAAAGGTGGTCAGGAGTAGATGGGGATGTGGAATTTGGAACACAAGCAGATCAATTGTCAACGTCCTGGTGGAGCAGGTCTGAGGTACTGAATGGCCTACTTGTGTTCCCAGTTCATACGTCTATATGTGGGAGGCCTAAAATAAGGATTCCTAGCTTTAAAACCTCATTGGCAAAGTTACTTTCGAGCAGTATGGAAATGACGACCATCTGACCGAGGTTTACATGATGATTGAAGGGGCTGGATAGGATGTCTCCTGACCCATGGAATATGCAGTTGGCAACTGTGTGGTGGGTGAGGATTCTCTGAAAATTTCAAAAAGGAAGCTAAAAGAATGCTTCAAAGATCGTTATAGCAACACTTGCCCATGTGATCTCCAAACTGATTTTGATCGACTAGAGAATGCAGGTAGACAGTTAAAAATCACACAACACCAGGTTATAATCCAACAGGTTTATTTGGAAGCACTAGCTTTTGGAGCACTGCTCCTTCATCCGGTGGTTGTGTAGTATAAGATTGTAGATAATGTAACTTTAAAAATGTTCTGTGATTTACATATGAAAGAACTGAAACCAACATGCCCATTCTAAAAGGTGAGAGACTTAACAAACAATCCAGGTCTTTTTCAATGTATAATTCCAGTTACATTACACTGTAAACTTTTGCTATAAATTCTGTGTCTTATGATCTTATTCTCCACAACCACCTGATGAACGAGCAGCACTCAAAAAGCTAGTGCTTCCAAATAAACCTGTTGGACTATAACCTGGTGTTGTGTGATTTTTAACTTTGTCCACCCCAGTCCAACACCGGCTCCTCCAAATCAGGTAGACAGGAACCTTTCAGAGTCGTCTCTTCCACTTTCTCCTCTTCCATATTAACCCAAGAATTAACAGCGTTTCGTCATAATGTTCCAGCCACATCATGACTCAGGGGTAAGGCAGGTTTCACAGACCAGCACCTAATATTTCCGGACAATCAATATGTGCACTCTTCTCTAGTTTCCTTTCCAGAAATCTGGCATAAATTCCAATTATTCTGTAGAATTATGTTTGAACTTGTCTAGGGATTTCGATCTTATGACAAAGTCGTTCATTTTGACAGGGTTATCATTTCCTACAGCCAAGTTACTCATATTCCTTCTTTTATGAATGCACCTAGAATATTCAATACATTTTGTTTATTCTCCATGTTTCAGAGTTTTCAATTCTTTTCTGACTGCTCCATTGCTGTTTCAGTATTGAAATAAATTTTTAATTTTGCTACTTATCTCAACTGTTATGTTTTTCCATCCATCCCCCGGTGTCTCCTTGCCTTCTTCATCATGATCTTACTCTTTTGAACTTGCTGTGCTAACAATGGGGGAACCTGCCACATTTGCTGTCAGAGCACCAGTCACAGATTACTGCATAGATTGGGAAGTTCAAATGGCCCATTGTGGACTGTTTGTGAGGCTTCGCTATTCTGCTCACTGGACGCAAGATTAAAAAATGATTTAAAATAGCACTGGCAAGTTTTGTGGCAAGCTATCCATTGACAACGATATTTTCAAGCTGGAATTAAAAAAAGATGCTGGAAATCATAAACAAAAACAAAAACTGCTGGAGAAACTCAACAAGTTGCTGAACAAAGATACCTTGGAGTGCAGGTTCATGGCTCCTTGAAAGTAGAGACTCAGGTAGATAGGATAGTGAAGAAGGCGTTTGACATACTTTCCTTTATTGGTCAGAGTATTGAGTGCAGGAGTTGGGAGGTCATTGTTGGAATATTACATGCAATTCTGGTCTCCAGGGATGTGGGCCAAGTGCTGGCAAATGGGACTAGATTGAGTTGGAATATCTGGTCAGCACGGACAAGTTGGACTGAAGGATCTGTTTCTGTCCTGTACATCTCAATGACTCTATAAGTCTAAATCTGGCAGCATCGGTGGAAAGAGGGTAGAACTTCTTTTAATTCCCTCACAGGATGTAGGCATCACTGGCTATGCCAGCATTTACTGCCCATCCCTAATTGCCCAGAGGGCATTTAAGAGTCAACCACATTGCTGTGGGTCTGGAGTCACATGTAGGCCAGGCCATGCAAAGATGACAGATTTTCTTCCCCAAAAGACATGAGTGACCTGGATGCATTTCTCCTGACAGTCGAGAATGGTTTTGTGGTCACCATTAGACCCTTGATTCCAGATTCTTCATTGAATTAATTGTACTATTTGCCATGGTGGGATTCAAGCGTGAGTGCTCAGAACATTAGCTGGGTTAGTAGTCTAGAAATAATACACTAAGGCATTACCACCCTTTTATATTTCAAGTCCAGTGGCAAATATTTGTTAAATTTATTAGACTCGGTCTTTTAATATGATGTCTTCATATTAATCTATTTGGATGAATACTTTAGCACCTTGCTCAGAAGTCTTCAGCATCACAGATACCAGTCTTCAGACAAATTTGATACATTCAAATATCAAGAAACGGTTGGAGACACTGGATACTGGAAAGGCTACGGGCCCTGACAATATTCCGGCAATAGTACTAAAGACATGTGCATCAGAACCTGCTGCTCCCCTGGCCAAGGCAGCTATAACAGTGGCATCTACTTGGCAATGTGGAGAATGGCACACAAAAAGGACAAATCCAACCCAGTCAATTACCATCCCATCAGTCTACTCTCAATGGTCATCAGTAACATGATGGAAGGGGTCATTAACAGAGCTATCAAGCAGCGCCTGTTCAGCAATAACCTGTTCAGTGACGCCCAGTTTGGGTTCTGCCAGGGTCACTCAGCTCCTGACCTCGTTGCAGCCTTGGGTCAAACATGGACAAAGCTGAATTCCAGAGGGGAGGGGAGAGGGGCAGCCCTTGATATCAAGGCCACATTTGACAAGAGAGTGGCATCAAGGAGCCCTGGCAAAACTGGAATCAATGAGAATTAGGGAAAACTCTATCTGTAGGGCTCATAACTGGCACATAGGAAGATAGTTGTGGTTGTTGGAGGGCAATCATCTCAGCTTCAACGCATCTCTGCATGAGTTCCTCACAGCCATGTCCCATGCTCAACCATTTTCAGCTACTCTATCAATGGCCTTCCCTCCATCGTAAGGTCAAAAGTGAGGATGGTCGCCAATGATTGCACAATGTTCAACAACTTTCACAACTCCTCAGATGCTGAAGTTGTCCATATCCAAATGCAGCAAGACCTGGACAATATACAGGCCTGGACTGACAAGTGACAAGTAGCATTTGCATCACACAAGTGCCAGACAAGGACTGTCTCCAACAAGAGACAGTCTAACCATCATCCCTTGACATTGGCATTATCATCTTTGAATTCCTCACTATCAATATCCTGGGAGTTACCATTGTCCAGAAATTGAACTGAACTAGGCACATAAACATAGTGGCTATAAGCGCATGTCAGGAGGTTTGGAATACTGCAGTGCGTAACTCACTCTTTGACTCTCCAAAGCCTGTCCACCATCTACAAGGCAGGAGTGTGATGTACCTCCTACTTGCCTGGATGAGTGCTGCTCCAACAACACTCAGGCAGCTTGACACCACTTAGGCCAAAGCAGCATGCTTGATGAGCCCCACATCCACAAATATTGTGTCACTCCACCACTGATGCTCAGTAACAATATTGTATAGCATCAACAAGATGCACTGCAGACAGTCACCAAAGATCCTTAGACAATACCTTCCAAACCCATGAGCAATTTCATTGAGAAGGACCAGTGCAGCATATACAAGGTGACACCACCATGTGCAAGTTCGCCTGCAAGCCACTCACCATCCTGACTTGGACATATATTGCCACATCTTGGCTGTTGCTGGGTCGCAGTCCTGAAGTGCCCTCCCTAACAGTATTGTTGGTCTACCGGTAGCACATGGACTGCAGTGGTTTAAAAAGGCTACTCACCAACACCTTTTCAAGGGCAAATAGGGTCAGACAACACATGCTGGCCTAGTCAACGATGGCCACATTCCTCAAGCAAATAAAAAGTTGAAATTCAACAGATTTAGTGGCCCTGGCTTTTAGTTACTGCATAATATGATCAATCCTTTTCACCCACATTACACAAGCAGGCTATGGTATGCCACTGGCATTTAACTATGTTTCTGTGATATCCAGTGGTTAGACCAGTTAATCCCTTCTACCTTCACCAAATAAAGTTGTTTTCTCTTTATCTCATTGTTAATTTGCATGTTGTTCAATTTAGGGTAGTCTCTTGTGCTTAAGCTTATTGCTTTGAGAAACATTCCTTATCCTGCATGTTCAAACAATATTTCAACTTATTTCATTTTCTTTTGACTATAGTGATGCTCACCAATGTCCCACAGTTGATAAAATGTGGAGCTGGAAGAGAACAGCATCAGAAGAGCAGGAAAGTCAATGTTTGGGTCAGGACCTTTCATCAGGACCAGGGAGGGAGAAGGGAACTCAGAAATAAATAGAGAGAGGAGATGGAGCTGGGGAAAAGTAGGTAGGATGGTGATAGATGGATGCCGGCGGGGATTATCGTGATTGGTCAGTGTAAAGGCTGGAATGGATAGGTGAGACTGACAGGTCAGGTCAGGTCAAGGAGGTGGGGAGGAGAGGGAAGGCTGGACATGGGATGAGGTTGGGGGTGGAGGAAATTTTGAAGCTGATGAACTGTGTGTTGAGGCCACTGGTCTGTAAGATCCTGAGGTGGAATATGAGGTATTGTTCCTCCAGCTTGTGTGTAGCCTCATTTTGACAGTGGAAGAGGCCCAGGAAGGATATTTTGTTAGGGGAGTGGGAGGGGAAGTTGAAATGGCTAGCAACCAGAATATGGCATTGATTGGAGCGTACAGAGCGCAGATGCTCCATGAACTGATCCCCTAGTCTGTGCTTGGTCTTTCCAATGTGGTGAGAGCAATGGGAGATGCACCTTTCCCTGCTACCGTACCTTAGAACCCTCTGTCTAAGGCCCCAAACAATCATTCTAAATCCAGCAGAGATTCACCTGTATTACTTCTAACCTGATCTATTGCAGGCCCAGGAAGATGGGCCTACATTTCCCCCATTCCCGATGAAAGGCTTTTGCCTGAAACGTTGATTCTCCTGCTCCTTGGATGCTGCCTGCACGTCTCCTCTACATCGAAGAAAGAAAGTACGGACTAGGGGACCAGTTCACGGAGCATCTGTGCTCTGTACGCTCCAATCAACGCCACCTTCCTTGTGTGAGGACTGCAGATGCTGGAGATTAGGGTTGAGAGTGTGGTACTGTGGTGCAGGCAGCATCCAAGGAGCAGGAGAATCAACGTTTCAGGCAAAAGCCTTTCATCGGGAATGGGGGAAATGTAGGCCCATCTTCCTGGGCCTCTTCCACTGTCAAAATGAGGCTACACACAAGCTGGGGAAAATACCTCATATGCTACCTCAGGAGCTTTCAGCCCAGTGGCCTCAACATAGAGTTCAGCAGCTTCAAAATCTCTCCATCCCCAACGTTATCCCATACCCAGCCCTCCCTCTCCTCCCTGCCATCTTGACCTGACCTAACCTGTCCATCTTCCTTCTCACCTATCCGTTCCACTGACCAATCATGCAGTCCTCTACTTGCATCCACCTATCACCACCCCACTTGCCTCTCCCGCATCCACCTATCATCATCCCACCCATTTCCACACACTCCCACCCTCCTCTCTCTATTTATCTCTGAGCTCCCTTCCCCCCAACCCAGTCCTCAGGAAGGGTCCTGACCCAAATTGTCGACTTTCCTGCTCCTCCAATGCAGTCTGACCTGTTGTGCTCTTCCAGCATCATATTTATTGACTCTGATTTCCAGCAGTGCAGTCCTTACTATCTCCAATGTCCTATAGTTGTTTGCTCATTTCACAGTCACACAACCAAGGACAGGTTCTTTAGATCTGGTCAGAAGACAGGGACAGGTACAAAAGGGGCTATGAGTGAGGCAGGCAAAAGGGACCCAGAGGACACCAGGGTCAGCTTCTGCAATCCTCCTGCACTCCTGAGGTTTTCCCAGCCTGTCTGGTTCACAGCCAGAGCTGCAGGATCAACGTGCAAACTAACCATGGCACCATGGTACAGGAAGCCATTCAAGTGAGGGGGTGGGCAACAAGGAATGTACTAGGGCATATTGAAGGGGATTTACATCATTCTCTGCAGCAAAAAGCAAGAGGCCAGACAGCTGTGATTTCTGCCTGTGGCCACTTGGGACATCAGTTCAGAGCTGGAAAGGAACATGCAGTGGGAGCGGGAGGATTCAGTGGTTGTGTTCTGTCTAGATACCAAATGACTGATCGAACTAGGCAAGAGGTTCTACATGCAGAGCAGCTACGCATTAAATTAAAATGCAGACCTTCAAAGGTTATAACCTCTAATATTACCTGAGAACATGCAAATTGGTATAAGATATACAAAATTAAAGAAGAATGTGGTGCGGGAGATGTGATTCATGGGTCACTGGCACCAGTATTGGGGAAAGTGGGTACTATACAATCGTGACAATCTACATCTGATCCATGCTGGGGCCAGCGTCCTTGCAAACCACCTACACTCGGGAAGCAGTGAGGAATTTAAATGTAATAGTGTGGGGAATAGATCAAATGTGGAAAGATACCTGAAACAGTTGTAGACTCGCCAACATTACATGCATTTAAATGGTCTCTGGATAGGCATTTGGATGAGAATGGAATAGTAAAGGCTGGATGGGCTTCAGATTGGTTTCACAAAGTGGCACAGCATCGAGGGCCGAAGGGCCTGTACTGTGCTGTAATGTTCTATGTTGTATGTGGTGTATCAATGAGTAGAGATTAGGTAAGAAACACTGTAAAAATATGGGAAATATGGGTTGGAGAATGGCAGTAAGGGGCAGAGAAAAAAACCTAGGAATGCACTGCATGGGAGACTAGGTGTTACCACGGTAACTAAAAGAACAACACCAAAGTCTCTGTATCTGTGCTTTATATTCATAACAAAGTAAACAAACTGGCAGTGTAAACTGAAGTAAATAAATACAATCTGAAAGTCATTATGAGTTGTGGCTGCAGGATGTGAAGGGTTTAGCCCTGATTATTGAGGGGCATGTAACATTTAAGATGAAAAGGAAGGCGGATAAAATTTAGGGGTAGCACTGTTGATCAAATATGATATTTATGTAATCATCAGACATTATCTTGTTTCAAGAGATCAGCATGTGGTATCGGTCAGGGCAGACAGGATGAATAGGGGAAAGCTCACAAGTGAGTGGCTATTGGGCCCCTAACAGTAACCAAAATGATTTGGAGGGGCCGGTGTGGGACTGGGGTGGCCAAAGTTAAAAATAGCACAACATCAGGTTCTAGTCCAACAGGTTTATTTGGAAGCACTCGCTTTCATAGCACTGCTCCTGATGAAGCGAGTGTGCTTCCAAATAAACCTGTTGGACTATAACCTGGCGTTGTGTGATTTTTAACAGTAACCCAAAATGTATGAGGAAGTATATCAGAAGACATGTTGGATATTTGTGAAAATATACATGAGAGACTTTAATCTGCATATGCATGAGAAAAGAAATCAGATTGCAATAGTAGCCTGCATTAGAAGCTCATAGAACATTTTTGAGATTATGTTGCTCTAAGAAACTATTTGAACTGATAACAGAACAGGTCACATTAGCCTTGCCATTGTGTAATGTTGCAGGATTAATTAATGACCATACAGTAATGGCACTGCTAGGGGACAGCAACCATAATATTATCAAACATCCAGTTTGTGAGGAAAAAAACTGAGTCTAACATCAATACTTTAAAATTTATATAAGGATAACGATATGAGATTGAATTAGCTAAAGTGAAATGGCATACTAGATTAAAGGAGGGATCAATAGAGACACATTTAAGGGGATATTTCAGAATACTCAGAATAAATATATTTCCACTCAAAAGAAAAATTCTAAAAAGGAAGCCCCACTATCCATGGCTAATTAACAAAATTAGGGAAAGAATCAAACTTAAAAAAACACATCAATATTTAAAGCTGAGTAGTAGATGCTTGGTTAGAGCATAAAGTGTAGCAGAAAATGAACAAAAGGATAAATCAGGAGGAAGAAATTAGAAGTTGGAGAGAAAGCTAGTGTGAATGAAAAAACTGATAGCAAGAATTTCTACAAGTATTTAAAAACAAAATGAGTGTTAATCCTCTGGAGACTGAGAATGGGGAGTTAATAATAGATAATAAGGAAATGACGGAAGAAATGAGGAAATATTTTGCTACCATCTTCACTAGAATATAAAAACATTCCTGTGATAACTGTAAATCAGGAGACAGAAGAGAGAGAAGTGCTTAATAAAATTATAAGCACAAGGGAAGTGAATCCAAGCAAATTGATGGAGCTACTGACTGACAACTCTCTGGGTTCAGTGGATTTCACCCTAACGTTTCAATACAGGTAGCTGATGGAGCAGTGCGTACATTGGTGATAATTGTCCAAAATGTCCTTGATACAGGAAAGCATGAATCAAACTGGAAAGGAGCATACATCTCCCTTCTACTCAAGAGGGGAAGTAACCAGCAAACAGGAAATTTGAGGTCAGTTTCCTTCACATGTCAAGGAGAAATATTTAGCAGTGAGCATTAAAGAGATTACATCTGTACATTTAGAAATGTTTAATTTAATTTGGGAAATGTTTAATTTAATTTGTAATTCTTCGAAAGAGCAACATGCACTGTGGGTAACGGGGACCCTACAAACATACTGTTTTCCAGAAGATGTCACATCAAAGGTTATTGCAGACAATAAAAGTTTGTGGTGTGGCATTAGCCTTTTATAATTTACATCAATGACTCAGAGGCATGGGGCCTAAATCCACAACAGCACCAAACTAGGTGGAAAAGTCGGCGATGAAAGAAGATATAAGGAAGGTTCAGGCAGACAGACAGATTAGGTGGACAGAATCTGGCAGATGGATATCATGTGGGAAAATGAGAAGTTGTTCACTTTGGCAGGAAGAATTTAAAAAAGGAGAACCTGACTGGAGAATAACTGTAGAATTCTGAGGCATAGAGCAACTTAGGTGAATCACAAAACATTGGTCAGGTAAGGCATGTAATCAAGAACATTAATGGAATGCTACCTTTTATTACAAATGAAATTGAATGTAAAAGTAAGGATAGGTCCATAAGCCATAGGAGCAGAAATCAGGCCATTCAGCCCATCAAGTCTGCTCTGCCATTCAATCATGGCTGATATGTTTCTCAGCCCCATTCTCCCACTTTCTCTCCACTACCATGATACTCAGTAACCAATCTCAGTTTTAAACATACCTAATGACCTGGCCTCTATATCCTTCGTTGAAGACTGCTTTGCCTCCAATTACACACAGCATTAGTGAGAGCAATGAGGACAATGCTTTTCTCTCAGAGAATTGAGAGACTTTGGAACGCTGTGCCTCATAAGGAATGGAGGGAAGATTTTAAAATATTTTTAGAAAGAAAATGCAGATACATTCTTGATAGGCAAGGAAATCAAGATTACCAGGGGTAGATGGGAATGTGAAATTCAACATCCAAACATATCAGCATGATCTATCTGAACTGCAGAGCAGGTTGGAGGGGCTTAATGGTCTCCTTCTGCCCCTATTTAGTACTGTATGTTTGTATTTTGCCATTACATACTGAGATCTGTTAAACTTGACTCTGAAACTACTGTTCCTCGAGCAGTGTTCCAACTTCTATTTCCAATACATATTCTGGGTCTCTAAGAACACCGAATCAAAATCAACATTGTGTCTCACAACTTTCTTGTCATGACAAGTCCTGGAATGCTCTTAAAAATTTGTTTTCCGTTATTTTTGTTTAAGGTTTTGAATTGAAACAACATTTCTGTTCTCAGATATCTTTCCTGTCCCTTCAGTGTAGCAGGTCACCACAGTTGGACAGGACCAAAGGCTGTTCTCTTATTAGAAGAGGCACCTTTAACCGGAGTGAAACTGGGTACTGCAGATATGCTGTGACCTGCTGTGCTTTTCCAGCACTACTCTAACCTTGACCTTCAACCGGAGGGTCACCACCGAAGGTTGAGAAGGCAGGCCTTCAGAACCTCAGACAATCCCGGAATGGAACAAACACGATCGCTCTGGATCTCAAACCAAACATTCAGCCAATTGAGCTAACTAACTTGTCTCTTCAAAAATCAAATTACCATCTTGCTCATATGCTCGCATGATTCTTTGGGGGGTTTTAGCGTTAGTGATACCTAACTCCAACAGCTCATTTTATAGCTGACCATCTTTCACAGAATCAACTTTTTCTATGCCCTAGGAATCCCTGGCATTGAGAGCTACACCATCATATTTTTGTCTGTTATGTCCTGTCTAAGTACTGTGTTCACCTGAACATTCTAATTTTCATACTTTGAATTAGCTTTGTCTCGGATATTCCTACAACTTTATAGTTTAGCCTGCCCTCACCTAAATATCCTCCAATCTAGATGTCTTATTAGGACATTTTCCTGTACATAATATAACATATTCAATTGTAGATTTACCACCTCTTGTGTTCCCCCTAACTTAAAATAATTATCTTGGATGTTAAGACCTTAAACCTCATGCACAAATCTGGTCTACTGCATGAAATGCAAATACAATTCTTTCAGCATTTCCTCTAAAAAGGACATCAAAATTGGAGGTGTAGTGGACAGCGAAGAAGGTTACCTCAGATTACAACGGGCTCTTGATCAAATGGGCCAATGGTCTGAGAAGTGGCAGATGGAGTTTAATTCAGATAAATGCGAGGTGCTGCATTTTGGGAAAGCAAATCTTAGCAGGACTTATACACTTAATGGTAAGGTGCTGGGAAGTGTTGCTCAACAAAGAGACCTTGGAGTGCAGGTTCATAGCTCCTTGAAAGTCACAGGTAGATAGGATAGTGAAGAAGGCTTTTGGTATGCTTTCCTTTATTGGTCAGAGTATTGAGTACAGGAGTTGGGAGGTCATGTTGCGGCTGTACAGGACATTGGTTAGGCTACTGTTGGAATATTGCATGCAATTCTGGTCTCCTTCTTACCAGAAAGATGTTGTGAAACTTGAAAGGGTTCAGAAAAGATTTACAAGGATGTTGCCAGGGTTGGAGAATTTGAGCTATAGGAAGAGGTTGAATAGGCTGGGGCTGTTTTCCCTGGAGCATCGGTAGCTGAGGGGTGATCTTATAGAGGTTTATAAAATCATGAGGGGCATGGATAGGATAAATAGACAAAGTCTTTTCTCTGGGGTGGGGGAGTCCAGAACTAGAGGGCATAGGTTTAGGGTGAGAGGGGAAAAATATAAAAGAGACCTAAGGGGCAACTTTTTCACACAGAGGGTGGTACGTATATGGAATGAGCTGCCAGAGGAAGTGGTGGAGGTTGGTACAATTGCAACATGTAAAAGGCATCTGGATGGGTATATGAATAGGAAGGGTTTGGAGGGATATGGGCCGGGTGCTGGCATGTCGGTCTTGATTGGGTTGGGATATCTGGTCGGCATGGACGGGTTGGACCGAAGGGTCTGTTTCCATGCTGTACATCTCTATGAGTCTGTGACTTCGCTTCATTACTTGGATGTTTCCTATGCTTCAGGCCATCCCTCCTGCAACTTATACAGAGCTAAAACTTTTTTAAAGAACTCAATGAATAATGATACTAATCTGAAATGTATGTTCTTCTGAAATTGTTTTGTCGTTTTTTGGATTATCCCATATTATTCATATTCTTCATATTACAGAAGGATTTACAGAGAATGCCATATTACAGTTCACACCAAGTAACATTGTCAATTATTCGCCCAGAGTTTTCACTTGCCCAAAATTTGAACACACTTTTTTTCCAAAACACTGCCACTGACAATTGACTTTGAAATGATTGTTCTTATCGAAAAAGAAGCATTGTTGCTATTACACGATATTGAATTGCCCAAAGTTAAACATCAGCAAATCAAAACTGAAAAGGTAATACATATACAAATCAAAATGAAGAAACCAAACAGAAAGTACCACTGAAAAATGACTTGGAGAATCGGAAGAAAATCAATCCAGAACAACAGCAAAGAAATTCCTACCAAGAAATGCAAGATGAACCATCAATGCTATTCTTTATTTAAAATGTCATACACCAATTGAATTCTAACTAATTGAAATTTCTTATGTCCATAGAGGTTTTTTATAAAATATCTAAATATGTACATACATCGTAATCGTTGAGTTTAACAGCTGTATTATATGAATTGCTGAAAAACATACATTTTGTCAAATCTTTTCATCTTGCACTCATCAGGACAATTCACAAGAATACCAATTCTTAGTATTTATGTGAGGCTAGATGTTTCACATTGTTACTACGCTGCAGCAACACGAGTAGCACTTGTCATCAACAGGATGGTGCCATCAAACCAAGAAAGCTATTGCACAAATGAGTAAAGTGTTATATGCATTTCAGTACTGGTGTGATGTCAGTTAGATATGCTGTACAAAGACTGACAGATAATATCAAAAAACATATCCCTTCAGCTGTTTGAAACAAACAATCTACTGAGTGTACCCAACCAGTCCGTGCTTGAAAAACTCACAGTGCCCAACATTAAATGTGATTCAGCAATTCGACAACATTTGCTGGGTAATCCTGAAAAATTATGCAAAGAAATATACTGACAACCAAGTTATGATCATCAATCAGACTTGCAGCAAAGTGCACTTGTGTGTACTCGAAGCTCTATGTAATACACAGGCTCCCTTCTTTGCAGACGTCCATTGTACTTGTTGCAACACAACAAAATAAATGCCAGCTAATCACTGGTTCACTTCTCGCATTAATGTCCTGATCAAACAGAGTCAACCTGCCTGATTTAAAATTTAAACAGTTAATCAACATTTGAGTGAATTCTTTAATGCAACGCCTCTATAAATCAGAGTCCAATTATCAACCAATCAGCACCCTCCACTCATACCGTATAAATGCTGTTTTCTCATTAAATTGGTACAGAAAAGCTTTAAAACATCTTATTTCCGCATTACTCAAACTCCATATTAGTAAATGACCATTTATATTTGTATCTCTGAGTAGCTTTATTAATGTTGTTACGTCAACACATCTGACCAAAATATCAAATCCAAAAGTGAAATGTTTGGAGACTGGGAAGCAGATTGTGCAATGTAATTAAACACAATGTACATTTGTAGCGTTCAAGCAGAGAGAGAGAAACAAAAATCTCCACACTCATTTCTTTTCAAAATAAGAATGCAGATTAGCAAGTTGAACCCTATCTTTGCATAATGAAACTGTAGTTCGTGGGTTTTTGATATTAATTTGAACACAAACTAGAAAATCAATTTGAAGAGACTTTCTTTTAGCTTGAAGTTTTCAGGGTAGGTTTTCTTTGGTGGAAATCCCTTCAGACACTGTGCCATTGAACAGCAGCAGTTTTTCTTCCTTGGGCATTTTTTATGGCCTGAAAACATTTCCAAGATGCTGCCAAGCCACTACCTAAAAATCATGTATAAGATATGAGCAAAAGGGCTCAAGGCCCCTAACACTCGAGACATCATCTTGTTCTTGCTGAAAATCAACTGGCAGAAAACCTTTCAGTGTTTGTGATCATTTGGATGGGTGAGTAGTGATGGGGGTTGAAACTTTATTGCTGGAACAGCACAGCAGGTCAGGCAGCATCCAGGGAACAGGAGATTCGACGTTTCGGGCACAGGCCCTTCTTCAGGAAGAAGAAGGGCCTGTGCCCGAAACGTCGAATCTCCTGTTCCCTGGATGCTGCCTGACCTGCTGTGCTGTTCCAGCAATAAAGTTTCAACTTTGATCTCCAGCATCTGCAGACCTCACTTTCTCCTGAGTAGTGATGGGGGCTGGTTGGTGTAAGTGCAAACGACCTAGTCAGCCAGAAAGCAAGTTTGGCACCCAATTATCATCTCCCCAAGGGTGGCACAAAGGTAGGGACATTCTGATAAAAGGCCACATTAATAGGCAAGTGACAGCCACAACTGGACTCCCTGTTGCCTAAGAGATTGAAGCATCAGGGATCAGAGGGCTGACAATATACAGGCAGATGTCCCCAAGTGACCACGTTCTTACACCGTCTCTTTTTACGATTTGGCAGATGTTACACCAGGAAGTCATTTCACTCCATTCCAAAGAAGAAATCGGCTGAGCCAGATGAACAGGATATGGATAGGGGTCAGCCACCAGGAAGTCATTCAGAGGATATGGGTGCTGTACAGAAATCACTTCAATGGTCTGTTGCCATCTAGAAAGGCGAGGGGTAAATGGTATTAGGATGACAGGCCTCTGTGTACCGATCAGCATGTACATGATCAGAGCATACTGAGCACCCAAATGTCTCCTTTAACATTGTCAAATCAGGTGAGCAACCCTCAGGCAGGGAGTGCAATTGAGAAGGAGCATTACTGATGAATCTAGCATTTCAGATGAAAACTAAACAGGGAGTGGCCTAAATGAGAGGGAGCACAGTCCTCTACTGAAACATTCTTCATCCTGTAGAAGAAAGCACATAAACCAAGAGAAATGTATTGTACTGGGGATGATGTGGCACAGCTCCCCACACAGAGCCCATTCAGTAGGCAGCCCTGGAATTGGCAAGGATTACATCAGGTCAAGTCAACTGCAGTGGTAAGACAGAGATTGTCCACGTCACAGGTCATTGCAGGTCAACCTACAAGTGAAAGGCATGGTGGTCACTTCTGTTGAAATGCCCTGTGTCCATGCTATCCCATCTATCTCAAAATGGATGCAGAACCTGCACTCTGGAAGATGGTATCCATTACATTCTTGATGGCAATGACAAACAAGGTTGATAAGACTGCAAAATTGTTCGCAGTTGATCCCTTGGAATGACTTACATGTATAACAATTCAGCACCATGATGAACTCATGTGTGGGATTCAAGAGGTTTCATACCATTGTGAACCAGAGCGTAAATGTCCACAGCCAACAGCCTGGATAGGCACAGTGTCTTATGGCAGTAGTGTTTTTGCCATTTGCAGGTTTGCCAATGATGCCTTGGGTAGCACCTTCTTTCCCCTTTGTGCTAAGCTTCTCTAGCCTCCTCCATTGCACCCTGGCCCTCTCTAAACTATCCAACATGAGACTCATCTGTTTCCACACCGAGTGGCTGCTCGGCTTTCTCTACCTACCACTGATGCCCAAGTGAAGCCTTACGTCCCTGTTAGGGTCCCAACTACTCACTTTATGAATATAAATCTCAGCACAGTCGATTGAACTTTGTGCCAGTAGTCGAGCAGCTGAGTCTAAGTCTCCTATTTTTCCCAATGCTTTCAATGCACTGGCTCATAACTATGCTCCTGTCAGCTGCGCACTAACATTTTTCCCAGACCTTCCAATTTCCCCATGCCACCCAACTCAAACTTTGGGAACATTGGGACCAGATATATGAATCGCAAAATATTACCCAAAGCAGACAAAGCAAACAATTAGGACAGTAAAGGATACATTAGCCTTTATTGGAAAGATACCAGAGGATAAGAGTGAAGGAAACTTACTACACTATGGCAGAGTTTTGGTGAGACGATTCCAAGAATACATGAACAATTTTGGTCTCGTAAACTAAGGAAGGATGTACGTGCATTAAAGGGGAGCAACAAAGCTTCACTAAACAAATACCTAGGAGGAATTATCCTATTAGGAGAGATTAAGTAGACCAGGCCTACAGTCTCTGGAATTTAGAAATGAGAGGTGATTTAATTGAAATGTATATGTAAGATACATCTCACCACTACATCACTTCAAGGCTCACTTCAAGGCTCTTAATGTTTGACATGCTCTTCCAATTTAAGTTAGTTACATCAAAGCCATACATACTGGGAAGGCCACAGATTCAATCCCAGCTAAACTAACCAGTTTCAACATAGCCACTGCTGGTATCAGTGCTCCTTGAAAGCAAAACAAGCCTGTTTTACGTCAATTGTTTCTATTTATTTACTAACGGTTGTTCAAAATTTGCACCATTTTAAGTAAACCATCCCCGCGGTGAAGGAGACTGTCAAAACTCCGCCAAGATTCTCACATACAAAACAACTACTTGAATGAGGCACTGGAACTTGCTCAAGGAACAGGAACAAAGCAAGGATTAATGCTTTCAGAATCGGAGAAACAATTAGCAGGAGGAGAAAGAAATAAAATGTACCAATGCCCTTTATCACTGCTTTCAGTAAAACCTTTATGGTGAGTTGATTAAAAAAAAGATGAGTGTGTTTTATTCCCGATGGATAGATTGCCCAACAAACACACTCATTTCAAACTGGTCAACACTGTTCTCCTTTGTGCCCAATGGAGGAATCTTGTTAAAAATATTCAACAGAAGTGTCAGTATGTGTCTACAACAAGGAACAAAATTGGTTCTGTTGGCAGGCTAGATTATCACAATCTTAACTAAAGTGGAGAACAGATAAGAACCTGGAGAAAATGCTAAACAAATTGTCAGAGCACTGCAGCGAGATTACAAGTTTAGTGTACATGCAAAGTCTTTCACAAAACCTTTACACTTCAATTCGGAAAAAGAGGAACTCAGATTGTTCCTGAAGATATCTAACTAGCATTTGCAATAGTGTACCTAGGGGGAACCATTCTAAATATCACTCCGTGTAAATAATTTCAGGTCCTAAATAATACTTGCACAATTTTAACAGATACCAGCACTTTATTTGTATTTAATTGAATCTGCCACCAAATTTGAATTTGTACTTCTTGAACCCAAAAGGATGTGAAAACAAACCCACATGATGCTTATTACTGGAATCAACTCCTTCAAACAGCAGTGAAATCCAGGCTCTATATTTTAGGTGGGTGGGCTTGTGCGGATTATAATTAAGAGTCCATCCTTTCAATAAATGGCAATTTTAATGGTATTTCTTGTTTTCCCCATTTCCTCTCGTAAAAGAGAATAGCTTCCACAATTATTCTTTAGCAAGTTGGTTGTGTTCCATCCACAGTGCAGTGACAATTTATGAACTTAGCTTTTAACTCATTATGTTACACATTAGAAAGAAAACACAATAGCAGGACATGTTGTGGTCAAAAATGCTTAACTGTATGTTATAGTCAACCAGGTGTCTAATGACTTCTAAGAGCTCTTCCCTGACAGGTAAAATACTGTATTATAAGTCTTGGCAGGACACCAATGAACAATTCAGTGCCTCTGCAACCTATTTTACAATTTGCTGCATTTTCACATAGTGCACTCCCTAATACACAAAATTTATTACCATGTCTAAAACCTGTAGCCATCTAAAATTGAATATTTTACACTTGAATAACTCTGTAAACATGTGATTTCTCTTCCTAAACAACACAGACAAAGATAATACTAATACACCATTTTGCATGGAATAAACCACTCATCCTTATAACCCTACTCCCTTCAAGTATAAAGGCCTGTATTAATTTTAGGACCTAACATTACAATCTCCTAAAAGAAGCAACTGTTCTTTTTTAAACAAAAAGAAACATTAGAACAAAAACAGCATTTCAGACTATATGGTCAGTCCCTGAATGAATAATTTTTTGCCAATACTCCTTGGCTAATTTTTATACTGTTTAACTCCCTTAAATTTACTGTGTTTTCAATGTCCACTGGCTGACTGGCATTTAACCACCTTTTAACCATTTAGTCTTTAACCATCCTCTGCATAGGACAATTTAATCTGTCCAATCAGCCTCTCATATCGGAGTTTCATCTCACGCCTGTTATTGTCATTGTCATTCTCCAGGTCAGAGTAAACAGTTCCCCAGTGACCGAAACTCTTAATGATCTTGGGTATCTCAATACAATCTCCTCTTACTCTTCTCAAGTGTAAGCAAAGAGCTGCCATAACTCTTTCTGACAACTGAGCTGTCAGATGCTGTGTGGGTGGCCTTTCCTCAGCATCGTTTGATGTTCTGAGATGTCCTTCCTCAACATTGTGAGCAAAGCTGTACGCAGTACCCTGGATGGGGAAAAAGTTTAACAGTTCCCAAGCTTTTTTGTTCTCATTCGTGCATTCCAAGACTACTTGCCTTATTGATGACTGCCACACACAGTGCAAATGGTTTCAACAATCAATCCAACAAACAGACTACAAATTTTCTCTGCTACATCTTGCCCATATAACAGTTCCAACGTTATTTCCTTTTAACCGGTCTCACTGCATTCTAGTTGTCAATTCCATTCACCATTTCTTAAAACCAATTTGCTAATCTATATAAGATTATTCTTCTTATAGCAATGATGTGGGAGAACTGGTGTTGGACTGAGGTGGACAAAGTTAAAAATCACACAACACCAGGTTATAGTCCAACACTAGCTATAGCTTCCAAATAAACCTGTTGGTCTCTAACCTGGTGTTGTGTGATTTTTAACTTTCTCCTTATAGCAGAGAAGGTTAGGGGGAAGATTTACAAGACAAGTTCAAAATTAAGAAGATCCTTATGAAGGACTAAGTCAAAACAGAGTGCTTCCATTCTGAAAAAGGATCAGTACCAAGCAGTCAGAGGCTAATGTAATGAAAGGACCAGCGATGAGATTAGAAGGATGTTTTTGCAGACAGCTGAAGACCTGGGATATCTGTCTGTAAAGGTGATTTAAAGACAATTAGATTTATAAGTAAAAATGAAATATTTACAAGGCTGAGGCAAATATAGAAGATTGAAACAAATTGGTTCACTCTTTCAAAGAGTTGCAGAGGTCAAATGAGCTGAATGGCTTCCTTTTCCCGCTGCACTTTCCTCTTGGTCTCCATCATAGTTTTGGAAAGTTTTGACAGTCTGCTCCCTATCCCCATTTCCAACTATTTAACTAATTTAGATCAATTAATTTTAGAAAAATACCAGCAAAGTTTGTTCATCAAACCACTTGCACACACCTCCGTCATCTCCTACACATCCCCTACAGGATACCACCAATGTCAGCAACTCTGTGCTTTTCTACCTAATGAACAAAACACTTCATTCAATAGTTTCGGAATCTTGCTAAAGTGGAGATAAACAATGTTCATACAGCTTACTAATACGTTTGAAAACTCCTCAAAAAAAATGAAGCATTTTTAAGGTTTTTGTGAAGGTTTGTAGCTCGGATTGTGGATGTGGTTGTTGGTTTGCTTGTTGAGCTGGTCGGTTGCCATGGAGAAATTTCAACACCATGCTTGGTAACATCAATAGTGTAACTTCCGTGAAGTGTTGTTCGATTCCGCTTAATGACCATAAGACCTGGTTTGTCAAGGTGGGTGTTGTCATTTCCAGATTTTCTCTGCAGTGGTTTGTACATGGGGTCAACGCCTCCATTCTTGTTGAATGGCATTCCCCAGATGAAAGACCCCATACCCACCACAAGCAGGGCAAACGTAATATACTAAATCCCATGTAACGACTGCCATAAACACTACATCAGACAGACCAACAGAAACCTGGATACACAGACACCAACTAACAGCAAAACAGCACAGACCAACTCTCCCTCAGTTCAATACACGCAGATAAGGACGGCCATCAATTTGTTTGGGACAACATAACCGTCAGGATTAGAGTGATTAGAACAGCACAACAGGTCAGGCAGCATCCGATGAGCAGGAAAATCAACGTTTTGGGCAAAAGCCCTTTCCATAACTATTCTATGTCAAGCTGACTAGAGACATGTACAGGAATTCCGAGAGGCCTGGTTTTCAACCCAGAATGCCATTCACAAGCATGCAGATATAGACCCCACATACAAACCACTGCACAAAAAAACCAGAAACGACAACACACACCTTATCAGACTTGATCATATAAATATCACATGGATTAGAACCACAATGCTTCGCAGAAATCACACTGATGATGTTACCAAGCATGGTGACAAAACAGCTGCATTGCACGCCACCAGCTTGGCGAGCAAACCAACAACTAAATCTAATTATGTATGGCCCAAATCTTCCAGTCTACACATCACTGAGGACAATGACATAAGATGCATGCTGGACCCCCACAGATGCCCAATGTGCTGATCTCTGTCCCATGTGCCTGGGAAATTCTGAGGAGAAATCCTTCTACCTCCCAATCCCCTCGGCAGAATTCCCTGGATCTGAGTTACAGTCAGATCTCAGATAGTTCTGATCTACTTATCTGAATAGATACCCTGAAAACATTTGGAAAATACTGGTCTACACCTGGGCAACTACCCACCTTACCACACCCAATAATGTACAGTGACTCTTGCTACCCTCCCTTGACCTACTGACCATCCCCCTGCAACCACCCCTGACCCAGACTACTCCTTCTGATCAGGCTAACCCCAAGTTCCAACCAATCTCCTCAACAACACATAACTATTCCAGTGCCATAAGAACGAGACACACATAATCTTTGCCCCAACAATCCAGCGCTACTTCTGGATAACAGACAATTTAAAGATTAACCAACTTGTCCTTTCCCAGAGACAATCACACCAGTAATCTGCTACCTGAATGGTCACCTCCAGTACTGCCCAAAGTCTAGAGAGCCATCAAGATGGTATGTAATTTTCACGTGGCCAGCAGGCAATGCCAGTACTTGCCCTCCCTACAAAGTCGAAAATGCAGAATATTTCCCTGCAAATAGACTGTGGAATATTCATCATTTACGTACAGTACTTTATGGTCATTTGTGGGACATTAAAGGTGCAATGAAAATGAAAATTCATTTTTTTTAACCTCCTTTGTTCCCGACACATTTTCACTTATTTTCTGTTATTTCCCGTGTGGTTTAAATTGCCTATGTTACACCTTACAATTTGTATCTAGAATGATGTTCACCGGTTCCCCATGACATTCTGCCCCTCCAACAAACTCTTCCAACCTGGGTCTATTAACATAACACCAACGCCAAACCATTCAAAGTGTTTCAGCAAGGCATAACTTTAAAACATGAAAGCCAACCACCTGATGAAGGAGCAGCACTCTGAAAGCTAGTGCTTCCAATTAAACCTGTTGGACTATAACCTGGTGTTGTGTGATTTTTAACTTTGTACACCCCAGTCCAACACCGGCACCTCCAAATCAAACCTAAAGAGAAGGTACAAGGATGGCAGCCAAGTGTTTAGACTATCAGAGGTTGAATCCTTATTCTCTCAAAGTCCAAAAATTAAGAGTCTTTGTTGCATTCTCCTTATTCATGAGGAAGCAAATGCACAAGATGGCCAAATAAATTCATGGGTAAAAATCCAACTGGGAGGTTTTGTTTCTTATCAAATTAACATATCTTTTTAACTTTGAAATCTTTGTTAAGACCTGCAGGAATGGGGTGGAAATCTATCCTAAACAAAAACAAATATATTTTGAAATGGCTATCCTGTTAAAAAGTAGACATTTAAATTATTGCTCAATGCAAATTTGTCAAATATTTTGGAACAAACAAAAGCCAACTGAACAGAACATGTGCTCTGCCGCTTTGAATTCCGTTTTAGTGCAAGGATTGTACCTGATCTATCTAGGGCAGGTTCTGCTAAATTTAGGGATTTTCAAAACCGCAGTACAAATCCTCTTAAACTAAATTAAAACACGAACCTGCACCGCACCCTGCTGTGGTGTGAGCCATTAAAATGCGTGTCTTTGCATTGTTCTAATATTCTCGACAAATATACTAACGAATTAAAACAAAACATGGGAAGCAAACATAACCTGGCTGTATGCTGAACGCATTAAAGACACATTTGATGCAACGTTTTCTGGTTTATACTAAAAAAAAGATCAAGGGTCAACCCGCATGCAGCACGCACAATGGCTGAGGATGGTAGCAGCATTCAGTAACCCATTGCAACTTGCAGGTTGTGGGGTTTCTGTGGGGGGGGGGGGGGGGGGGACAGTAGCATCTTGCCTCTGGCTTACTTGAGTAATCAATACGTTTTCAATACGAAATCTGATCTTCGACCACAAAGCAAGGGACGTCGGAGTCCCGAATAGCTGTTTGTATGCTCCCGTTCTCTCCCCCTGAACCCTTCCCTACAAGGTAGGGACGCCGCTGCTCTGCCTGTTTGACAGGCTAATACCCAGGGCGATTTCAGTTCGAAACAACAGCCTTTTGTCCAGTTTCATTTTTTAAAAAAAGTGGCACAAACATGCATTGTGCCGGCTTCCCATTCTTCGCATGGTGCTAACGGCCTACCTGTAAGCTGCCTTTAATCCTGATCGCCAATGTCAATACAGATGCGACCAACTGATGGTTTTTAAAAAGGCAACACAATATCCCGGTCAGTCACACATTGATCAATAACCGCAGGACTCGAATATATAAAATCCTACAATCAATAGGAAAGGCCCCAGTCCTTCCCCAACTCCCCTTTCCACCTTACTGATGTCTAGGTGGTCTTTTGGAAATGAATAGTTTTACTGAAGAAAACTTACAGCGGATCCGGTTCTGCCACTTTGTGGCCGCTCTGTGGTGCTGTCTGTCTACAACCCTGCTCAGGTTCGCCTGAGTGACTCGGAATGATTGAGGGAAGCGGGTGGCGGGGTTCTGGGAGACAGAGCCCAGGCCACACAACCTCCCAGCGCGGAAACACACTATCCCCACCCCCCACACCCAACATCCACTGGTTTCAAATGAAAACCCCTGAGATTTAACTACATGGGGGGGAGACCCTGCCAGGTCCGGGGACAACACACACCAGAGAGAGGGAGGGAGGGAGAGAGAGGGAAGGCAGTGAGGGGGCTTCAGGAGGGTCCAGCAGCCTCCCAGAGACTGCAGCCAACAAGTGCAGCAGATAGAGTTCACCACATCCCACACTCACAGCCCGGTACCCTGAGGCTGCTCCCCCCCTTATCCCGGGAATGGCCCGGGTCCGTGCTGTCCCCCGCTATCCCGGGAATGACCCGGGATCGGTGCTGTCCCCCTCTATCCCGGGAATGACCCGGGATCGGTGCTGTCCCCCTCTATCCCGGGAACGTCCCGGGATCGGTGCTGTCCCCCTCTATCCCGGGAATGACCCCGGATCGGTGCTATCCCCCTCTATCCCGGGAATGACCCTGGATCGGTGCTGTCCCCCTCTAGCCCGGGAATGACCCGGGATCGGTGCTGTCCCCCTGTATCCCGGGAATGACCCGGGATCGGTGCTGTCCCCCTCTATCCCAGGAATGACCCTGGATCGGTGCTGTCCCCCTCTAGCCCGGGAATGACCCCGGATCGGTGCTATCCCCCTGTAACCCGGGAATGATCCGGGATCGGTGCTGTCCCCCTCTATCCCGGGAATGACCCGGGATCGGTGCTATCCCCCTGTAACCCGGGAATGATCCGGGATCGGTGCTGTCCCCCTCTATCCCGGGAATGACCCGGGATCGGTGCTGTCCCCCTCTATCCCGGGAATGACCCGGGATCGGTGCTATCCCCCTGTATCCCGGGAATGACCCGGGATCGGTGCTGTCCCCCTGTATCCCGGGAATGACCCGGGATCGGTGCTATCCCCCTGTATCCCGGGAATGACCCGGGATCGGTGCTGTCCCCCTCTATCCCGGGAATGACCCGGGATCGGTGCTATCCCCCTGTATCCCGGGAATGACCCGTTCCCAGTTTCCGGCTGCTGACCCTGAGCCGGGAGTTGTCCGGTTCCCAAATGAGACAAAGCCCTGGGGTGGCCCTCCCCAAGGCCGTGCCGGGGGCAGGCTGGGTGTTTACACCCGGAGATGTTGGGGCGAGGTTGGGGCTTCAGATAGCACCCACCGCCTGAAACCACCCGCTCCCCCCGAGGCCAGCCCCGGGGTCTTGCTCTCAGTCTGCAGCTGGGGGACAATGTTAGCTCCTTGGTGTACACACACACAGCTACACAAACTGAGAGGGGTAAGCCCGCGGTACCACCAACACCGCGGGCATTCCGAGTTATATTTTGGGATTAACCTGGTAACGATCATTTACTTCAGAAATGATGTGGCTGCAATTCCAGGGATCCACTCGGGTACACAGTATCTCCCGAGACGGCTGGCTCACAGTCATCGCCTCTCAAACTGTCTCAAACGTCGCCAGAGCCAAACATTTAAGGTCGAGCCGAAAACCCACCTCTTTGAGCCAGAGATTTCCACCGATGTAAAGCCCCTGGGAGGGGGGGAGGTCAGGTCTGGGTGCTCCGCCGGCTGTGGGGATAGCGCGGGTGTTTGCACTGTTCAGTGAACCTCAACACTGCCACCGTGCTGAGACTCAAGCTCACCTTTATCAGCAAACAGACACTGTCTGCAGCAGCAGCAGCAGCAGCAGCAGCATACCTCCCTGTGCCTTCCTTGACTCACTGCTCTGTGAGACCATCTACCTCACCGTGCCTTACTCCGTCCACACAGATCGGGGGGACGCTTTTCTTACCCACAACAATGGCCTATAAGTGAACAAAGTTCCGCTTAGTGATGTATTATAAATGGAAATGTAAAACCGAAAGTGCTCTAACAGTTCGATAATCATTAAACCAAACCCTGCAAATGCCGAGCCGAACCAACACCCAACCAACCCAGTGTGAATTATCACTGACTCATGCCTGCATCATTTGCATTTTATTCTCCTTGTTGTGCCTTTTGCCACCCAGTAAACATCAGCGAGTACAAAGAAATGTAACAGGACCTCTGAATACTAAGGCCACACGTGGGAAATAAACGGCCTCATATGCACACCATCATTTCTGCAGCTGCCAATTTGCTCAATCACACCCTCACATTTGCATATGATGCCCTAATCCCCAGTAACACCATTACCCTAACTTGCACCATCCTACATCCTGCAGCCTTCATTTATGCCCTTTCAGTCCAAGGGACACAGAGTTGTCAGAATATAGCAGACAATGGGTTCATCTATTATTTACCAGCTCTGATTGGACCGCATAAAACACTATCAGTTCTACCCTTGTCTGATAAACTGCTTACTATTCCAGGATTACCCTGAAATGCAGAAGTAACCTTTGGCTTTGAAATTCATCGCCTTAAACCCCTCTTTCATGAGCTTCCAAACGATAGTGAGATTGAGATCATCTATTCAACAGGCTTCACCACAACCCTCTTTTCCTTTAGTTCACTATGCCAAAGCCTTCTAAAATGTCTCCTAGCTTTAGCCCTGAATTTGGATCTCTAGACTCTTTCCCTGTTCCCATCATGGCCCCTCCAAACACATCTTGTCCACTTCCTAACTCCTTGATCCTAATTCCATGACCAACTATCATCCTCATATTGTCTAATATTGTTAAAGTTTCCAGCCTTTCAGATGTTGTCCTTGTTTATATGTGCTCTACAAAAAAACTCATCATACTGTCTTAGTAAATTACTACTGTGTCTCTAATCCGCATCTCCTTTCCAAGGTCCTTGAACATATCACCTCCTAAATTTTTACTTAGCATTCCTATGTAAACACCATAACTTTTTATTTGTCTGTAAACTTGATTGCAGACTGAAACAGGAATAGGACTATTTAAGTATTGAGGATTTGTGAAGGATTACTGCACTTTTTAAAATTGACTTATCCAACCTCATTATAAGTGTTGTTTACACTGCTTTCTTCAAGCAGTAGGGGAACCTTAATTGCAGACATCTAGAACCAGGAAGTGTAGACAAAATGAGATTTCACTGCCAAGCAGTAACTTGGAATGGTGACCAGTTACTGATGACAAAGGCCTTCTGCCTGCCATCAGTTGGGTGGTTGTGACTGAATCGATTCCTTATTGTTTATCTCCAGAAGGAGTTGATTTATTTGTCCGTGTTTTCTGTCCAGCTGGGTTTAAAAAGACAGGTAAATTGGCAAAGTGTGCATATTCTTATAAAATCTCTAACTTCTGTGACACTCCAGGAATATCTGGACTTGATTTCCAGCATGTTAACTCACAGAGGTGTGACACGCACAACTCCATGTTTGAAATCTTCCAGTCAGTTTTCAGATCCTGCCAAAGAATCGTGGGTGGCACAGTGGTTAGCACTGCTGCCTCGCAGCGCCAGAGACCCGGGTTCAATTCCCGCCTCAGGCGACTGACTGTGTGGAGTTTGCACGTTCTCCCCGTGTCTGCGTGGGTTTCCTCCGGGTGCTCCGGTTTCCTCCCACAGTCCAAAGATGTGCAAGTCAGGTGAATTGGCCATGCTAAATTGCCCGTAGTGTTAGGTAAGGGGTAAATGTAGGGGTATGGGTGGGTTGCGCTTCGGCGGGTCGGTGTGGACTTGTTGGGCCGAAGGGCCTGTTTCCACACTGTAATGTAATCTAATGTAATCTAATCTAATCAAAATGGCTCTTATCAAAGTTGCAAGTCAGATTCTATACTGAGGTGACAAAGTTGATCAATCCCTGCTTATCTTTCCTAACTTGTCTTTCACCTTCTGGTTGACCACGTTATCCTCCTCCAATGCCTCTCCACTATTGTCCAGGTTGGTTGGACAGAATTTGCCTGGTTTCATTCCCAGCTAACTAAATGTAGCCAAAGTATCACTTGCAATAGCTTCTCTTCCTGCTCCTGCACTATTATCGGTGGTGTCCCCAAGAATCTATCCTTAGCCCCATTAGATTTCTCATGTACATGCTGTCCCTTGGCAGCCTCATCCAAAAACAGCATCACTTTTCACATGTATGCTGATAATATCCAGTTCTACCTCACACAATCTCACTTGGCTCCTCCACTGTTGTTAAATTGTCAGGCTACTTATCTGACATTTATTACTGGATGAGTAGAAATTTTCTTCAGTTAAACATGGGAAGGCCGAAGTCATTGGTCTCTCTAGAACAGAGATTGAAGGATTGTGCTATCTTTCTTTCATTAGTCCACTCCACTGGTCATAACATAAATTAAATGCTTTGTCCAGTTACTGAAGTGGCCGTTTGTACACTTTATCTTCATAGTTCAGAATAAAAAGAATCTTAAAGCAGGTTTCTATGTTTAACATTTATTTATTTCAGAAAAACAAAACTTATTCAACAAAGGTGAAAAAATGGATTAACATATAGTTTGAAACATTAAAGTATAAATAGTTATACTTTTAATTAACCACAGCACACACACACACACCCCTATACACACACACACACACACCCCTACACACACACACCCCTACACACACACACACACACACCCCTATACACACACACACACACACACACTCCTACACACACACAAACACACCCCTACACAGACACACCCCTACACACACACACACACACACACACCCCTACACACACACACACACCCCTACACACACACACACACACACTCCTACACACACACACACACTCCTACACACACACTCCTACACACACACATTAAGGAAAGAAAGAAGACTTATTCTGCTATGTCAAAATGAGAATAAACACATTTGCCAAATATAGTAGTTACTTATTGTGAATAAACAGTGAATATATGAAATGTTCCACATTGCCTTCAGACTAATATTCTTGAACACATTTACGGGTCACTAGACACAGATATTTGTCACTGGGATCTTCAGACACAGTTTGTTGAGGAGATATTAAGAGGACATCCTTGAGAAACCTTGCAAGGAGAATAGTTGTTTCAGCTCTTCAGTTTTCACAAGGATTCTGAAGAAGGTTTCTGAGAAAGCTGGCAAAGCCTGACCACGAAGTGAGGGGAGTTCTCTGGCTGTACTCCACCTGAACTTCAAAACTATATCACAATAGCCACAAAACCTTCGGTCATGTACTCAGACACATGACTTCTAATAAGTCATAAATATGTGGCAAAATAAGTTCGCTACATATTTATGACTACCAGCAAGCATCTTTGAAAAAAACAAATTCCACTGTCCCTTCAATAACATTAAGGAGAATGAACCAATTTTCTAAATCCTTCAGACATGCATCCTCAAAAAAAATACTAATAATGGAATGCCATCATAAAATCAGCTTCTGACTCTATGTTTTTCCCTGGCAATGTCTGAGACTAGACCAAACTGTTCACATGTATGGTCTCAGAACTGACCCAAAATCAGCTTCTGCCTGTAAACTCGAGCTATCCCGAGGACCAATTATGTCCATCTCTGTAATGTCTTGTGGTGTCCAACAGTAGGTGCCAATGCTGTAGGAAGGAACCAAGTAGGACAGATTGAACAATTGAGCAGATCTTTTGGAGGCAAGGGTGCCTTTCAGTCAGACAAAGGGTTTCTTTAAACAGATCTGAACTACAGGTTTATTTCCATGTAAATAGGAGAAAGTGAGGCCTGCAGATGCTGGAGATCACAGTCGAAAAGTGTGGTGCTGGAAAAGCACATTCCTGATGAAGGACTTATGCCCGAAACATCAACTCTCCTGCTCATCGGATGCTGCCTGACCTGTTGTGCTTTTCCAGCACCACATTTTTCAACTTCCATATAAATAGTCTGGTGGTATCTTCCCAAGCCTGAACAACATTGGTTATAGTGAGAAATTAGGGGGGATCACAAGAGGTCAAGTGAGACCTTTCTCAATGTCAGAAGCAACAAGTAGTATTTCCAACTAAGTTGAAGACAAGATTCTTATTAGTGAGCAGTGATAAATCTATTAATAGGAATTATCACTTACCATTATCCTTATTTGTACCTAGTATCGCCTCATTAACATCCAAGTTCCCATTTTGTCACTTGCTCGACAAGAAACTAGACACCGAGACTTGAAAATCAGAGCAGGTAAATTACAGCTCCTGCTCACAACTTGCTCCTCTGCACTGCCATCTTGGACTGCCACCTCAGGGCCTGCTCTATAGGCAGCAGCTACCCCCATCTCATGATCAAGGACACTGGCATCCGAGAGTCAATCCTGTGATCCCAAGCAAGGAAGTTGCAGGAGCACAGTCAGGGATACAGTGATACAAAGGGGAGTGACAGAGCTGTCAGTGTTGATGCAGGTGGGGAGAGGGACCTTGAGTGAATGAGCAAGCTGGGAGATTGCCCCAGGGTGTGGGGGTTGGGGCAAGGGCAAAGGTGGGTCAGGGCTAGATTTTATGTGCCTTTGTGAGAGTGGGAGAGCATATGCTTTGGTGGGAGGTGGGTGCAGTAGTAGAGATAGAGTGAATGTCAGGTGGCAGAGTGAAGATGGTGGCACTTACCTGGCAGAGCAGAGAAGGTCATTGACCTCCTTCCCACACTTCTGAACAATTTCAACGTCCTCTGAAAACTTGAGTTTGCTCAAAATCTTGTTTGCAAATATCAGAACCTGTGCCAAGTGCCGTTTGCATTTCATCCTCGTACTCGCTACTTACATTGGCTCCTGGTCAAACAATGTCTTAATTGCAAAATTCTCAACCTTGTTTTAAAAGCCGTCCTTTCTTTCTTGCCTCTGTAATTTCACCCAGTTCCAGAACAGGAGAGAGATCTCTGGTGGACACCAATTCTGACTTCTTGGGTATTTCCAATTTTAATCACTGCACCATTGGTAGCCTTGCCTTTTGTTACCTAGGCTTTAAGCTCTGGCTTTTTTTTTATTTTCAAAAATATACTTTATTCATAAAAATATCTTTATATACATACTTAATCACTTACAATACCCAATCCAGTTCTACACAGTAACGTAAGAAAGAACAAGCGAACATTGGAGTTGGACTGACTACAGCAAACAAACCACCAAGGCATTTCTCACTTGTACATAGTTAATTTACATATATTTGAGGCACTGGGAGGATCTGATAACTGAATGGACCCCCATTTAACTTCAGCAGAAAGACCTTAGACAGTGGTCTTTCCTCACTGTGTCTTGGCAGCAGTTGTCTCAAGCTTCAGTGGGCCTCTCAGTACATTTCCTGGACCTTGGAATGTGCCAATCTGCAACATTCTGGTGAGGTCAACTCCTTGCTGTGGAAAGCCAACAAATTTCAAGCAGATCAAAGAGTGTCTTTCACTATGTCGATGGTCCTCCAGGAGCAATCAATGTTTGTGTTGGTACGCATCCTGGGGAACAGGTTATAGAGCACAGAGTCCTGCGTCACAGAGCTGCTCGGGAGAAACCTCAATGAAAACTACTGCATCAAGCTCTGAAAGACATCTCATAAACCTCTTGAACTGTCTCCCTTGATTTCTTCCTTTAAGATATTCCTTAAAATCTACATCTTTAAGCATGGTCACCTGGCCTAAAATCATTTAACATGGCTTCGTGTCAGTATTGGTTTTATAGTGTTCCTGTGAAATACTTTTAAAGATTTTAGTACTACCAGGTTTTAGTATTAATGGTGCCATATGATTATGTTGTTAATGATAAACACACAGGTGTACGCCATCAGACAGCCCACATATCAGAGATTTTGCAGAAGGCAACTCTTCTTTAAGAAAATTATTAAATTATTATTTTAATGACTCTGAACCAGTTTCCAACGAGTGTAAGATTGGCAATAATAACTAGAAGAAGCTTAAATCTGTTTTCATATGTTAAAATCAACATTGAAGGAGGCCTGCACAAGTTAAAGGTCTTTGAGCTCAAATATTTGACCAAACGTTTCATTCTCTGCAATAATCAGAATCCCCACGGTGTGGAAACAAGGCATTTGGCCCAACAAGCCCACACCAACCCTCTCCCTGTAACCCTTCATTTCCCGTGGCTACTTCATCTTACCTACACATCCCTGAACACTATGGGTGGCTTAGCATGGCCAATCCACCTAATCTACACAGCTTTGGAGTGTGGGAGGAAACCCACGCAGATGCTGGAGAATGTGCAAACTCCACACAGACAGTCGCCTGAGGTTGGAATCGAACCCGGGTCCCTGGTGCTGTGAGGCAGCAGTGCTAACCACTGAGCCACCTTGTAAAGAGAATTGGAATAAATCACTTGTGTCATCCCCCTGTAATGCTATGGTGACAAAAATAACACAAGATTCATCAAAATCTGTTTGAATTGGAATGTATTCTCTGACAGGGCAGTGGATATCGACTCTATAATGGCTTTAAAAGGGAATTCGTTTATTACCTGAGGGAGAGAAATGCCATCATTTAGAATCATTCCCTGAAAGAAGGTCCTAGGCTCAGTGAGTCAAATAGCCACCTTTTGTAGTATTTTGTTATTCTATGTACATGGTTAGACTGAACAGATGGCAAGTGTAATCTAACACATTGCTTTGTTTCCCAGGTAATGCTTAGCTCAGTGACAGGCTGTCGCTCAAAATGATTGAGGAGTAAAGAATACGCTGTATGTAGAAGATTACTGAAAATGACATCCTCCATGCTTCACAGCGTTTTCTGGCAATGGCATGGTATATGAATGCATTATATTGCATAAATAAAACGTTGATTCTCCTGCTGCTCAGATGCTGCCTGACCTGCTGGGCTTTTCCAGCAGCACACTCTCGACCCTGATCTTCAGCATCTGCAGTCCTCACTTTCTCCTAAACAACACACAGGAAGGTCCCAGAGTTAATTGGTTATCTGGGTCAAGATACCTTATCTTGGATAGGGTGTTGGTCTACTGTTATCAAGGCCTTGTCCCCAACCAACCGTTATACAAAAATGTTCAAGTGCGATCACGAGATAATGATCTGAAACAAGAGTCATGACGAACTACTAAAATCAACTATCTAATAGGCCATACCCTTTCCAGATGAGACAAACCAACTCATTACAAACCAGGGATCAAAATTGGAACAAACCTGCTTAATACAGCTCTGTACCAAAGTAAAGAGTACATTAACTCACTGAGCATCAAATTACAATTTTAAATAGGAACTACATCCATGACCTTAAAATTTGAATAGTCTCTGACTATTTTTAGTGCTTCATTTAATGTCCTGATTGTTTGATATCTAATTTATGTAAGTAATATGTTCAAAAATTCAGGCAGTCCATATGATCTTAGAAAAGCTTGAATAGCTTTGTCCCTCTGTTGAGATGTACCTTCATTATATGATATACAAATCTCACATAATTTTAACATCTCTGGTGTGTGAGAGGAGGTACAGAATAGATATTTGTTCATGGTGTGTGATGGTCCTATCTAGAATAAGTATTTATTCCTTCCTTTGTAATGGACCCATCCATTCCAGTCCAGGAAAGGTATTTGTTCCCTGGTGTGTGGTGGCCCAGTCCATTCTTTGGTAAGTTCTGTGTCATTTGATCAATCAATTTCAGTTTTGTGATAATTAAAGCAATCTTTGGTTATTACACTTCCTTTGATGTTTTAGAACTGGGACTATAGGCAGATTAGAACTAAAAATCTACTTCTGCCTTTTCATAAGTATAACTTTGAAAATCTATATAATTTCAGAGATGGATACTTTTAAAACACCACATTCAATAAAACATATTTGTAGTTTATATTTAGCTCTGTGTTATCCTCTGTAACAGCAAACTGAAAATCCCAACTTAATGTGCAGTAAAGTGATGTCATTGTTGCTTAAGTGGCAACAAACACAGAGCACCAAAAGGATTTTCAAGATGGCACACACGCTGCAAAATTACATTGTACCATGCAGTGTTCATAGATGTGCATAATTCCTCATAGGGTGAATCCCTTTTTTACACAGACGACCAGGAAGATGGCAAATGATCTTACAATGGCAACTAATATTTTATCGAGTGTTGTTAAATTTAAGTTAGTATGAATATAATGACACCACAAGACCCATCGGAATGGAGATGATTGGATAATTCACCCAAACAATCAGACTTGAAGACCACATTGCTGTAAGTAACTGACACTGATTTTACACACATAGATTTTTATTGAAAACTTATTATTCATCAATCAGTTTTACTGGAAAAGTAATCTTATTTTTAACGAGAGAATCCTGCTGTTGTTTCAGTCATGAGTTCTGATTGGTGTAGTTCATTATAGATTATTTAAATAGATACTATTTGTTGAGTACATCAGCTGTTTTGGGCTCAATCCTGCCCTGACTTAATCTCACTTGCTGGCAAAATTATGTCAATAGTCACATTGTCAAAGGCATCAAGATATTTCATAAATGTTGGGGAGATATTACTCCAGCTGGACTGAAGAAGCACATTTTCACATTTCGTCTAACAGTTGGCTTACATAATAAAATCCTAAGGAAAATAATTACCTGGCCCCAAAGGAATTCTAGTAAGCAGGGTCTCAGCCTCGATGCCTAGAGTGCACTGATTTACAACTGCATTTGCAAGACAGTTTGTGGGCACCACAGAAATCTTCATGCCCTCACTTAGAGAGTGGAGAAATCAGCAAAGGAGTCCTAATCCTGATCGCTATCAGATAATTCTTGCTTGACGTATATATATCTGAACGTTAAGTGAAGACAGAATGGAACTGAGGTATGAAGCCCCAATAACTGCTGTGCCAATCTTCTGAACTTACTCATGAAGAATGGCCAGTTTGAATGTGTACCTTTGAATGAAATTGGCAATAATGTAAGATCTGACCTTAGATGATCTGACATACTATGGATTTCACAATGCCCTCTGAGAACAGTGTTGTATTTTTGGCCCTGCCGTCAATAAGAAGCCAAAACAACACACCTTTATCGTGAAATAAATGATTATCAAGTTCTGGAGTTTTTTTTCCCATCTTGCATTTGTGGTTGTAGAAATGTGATTGTTTAAAATTCATTCCCCATTCTGTGACTTAAGCTTTACAACCAAGTAATATTTAGATATCAATAAAATGTATGAAATTCCAAAAAAAACTGTGGAGAGTAAATGGGGAATAATGTATAACTAATTGCATGGAATATATGCTACTGTTGTTCACAACAGCCTCACTTAATAAACTATAAGCACACTGTAACAGAATACATGCATAAACAGGGTTATATTATGAAAAAAAGTTAGATTGCAATAAATTAGTAATTTCCTTATTGCCCCAATGTTTCCTCTTTAAAAATAAAATCTAATTTTTATATTTTCCCCATTTAAATTCCTACCCAATGTACCACAAAAGATGATCAGATGCATGTACCACCTTAAGCACTCAGAGAGAAAACAGTGTGGAATCATATCAGGTTCTATTCCACGCTGGCAGTGATGGGATGAGCAGGAGAACCAGGTGAGTTGTTTGGCAAGGCCCATTTTGACATGAAGTTAATCTTGCTGCAACTTATTCACTTCTCTCCAGCAATGTGATAACTTCTCACTCGGCTGTGGTGAGTTCCCAATTCATGATCGTTGTTGCTGGTTAAATGGTAGCCCAATGTGACTTGGGTTATGATCTTACCAAGCTTGCCATACAAGCTAGCTGTCAGGAAAACTCAACATGGGAACCCCAGAGTGGGTTTGGCAGCTTCAACTCATAGAAATACAAAAATAGGAGCAGGAGTAGGCCACTTGGCCCTTTGACTCTGGTCTGCTATTCAATAAGATCATTGTCTGGACGTAAGTTTGCTCACTGAGCTGGAAGGTTCATTTTCAGATGTTTCGTCACCATACTAGGTAACATCATCAGTGAGCCTCCGATGAAGCACTGGTGTTAGTGACCCACTTTCTATTTATATTTTTGGGTTTCCTTGGGTTGGTGAAGTCATTTCCTGTGGTGATGTCAGTTCCTGTTCTTTTCCTTAGAGGGTAGTTAATGGGGTCCAAGTCAATATGCTTGTTGATAGAGTTTCAGTTGGAATGCCATGCTTCTAGGAATTCTCGTGCGTGTCTCTGTTTGGCTTGTCCTAGGATGGATGTGTTGTCCCAGTCGAAGTGGTGTCCTTCCTCATCTGTATGTAAGGATATTAGTGAGAACAAGGCCATGCCTTGTTGTGGCTAGTAGATGTTCATGGTTGATCATCCAACTCAGTACCCTGACCCTGCTTTCTCCCCATACCCTTTAAGACATTGAGCCATATGAACTCTATCTAATTCCTTCATGAAAACATTTAATGTTTTTGACTTCAACCACTTTCTGTGGCAGAGAATTCACCACTCTCTGGGTGAAGAAATTTCTCCTCATCTCAATCCTAACCAGCCTACGCTGTATCCTTAGACTGTGACCCGGGTTCTAGATTCCCCAGACATTGGGAACATCCTTTCTACAATTACTCTACAATTGTTCTGTTAGAATTTTATTGGGTCCAATGAGCTTCCCACGCATTCTCCTAAACCTCCAAGAATACAATCCTAATCAATTCAACCACTCTTCATAGGTTTGCCAACCTAGGAATTGTCATGCTCGTGAAAGGTTCTGTGTTCAAATCCTATCATGCTCAGCAACGCGCAGCCCTCCACTCCCTCCGCTCCAACCCCCACCTCACCATCAAACCCGCAGACAAGGGGGGCACTGTGGTAGTTTGGCACACCCACCTCTACATCGCTGAAGCCAGGCGCCAACTCACAGACACCTTCTCCTACGGGGCCCTTGATCACACCCTCACCCCCCACCACCAAACCATCATCTCCCAGACCATCCACAACATCATCACCTCAGGGGATTTCCCATACACATCCTCCAACCTCATCATCTGGGAACCCCGCACTGCCCAATTCTGCCTCCTTCCTAAGATTCACAAACCTGACTGCCCCAGTCGACACATTGTTTCAGCCTGCTCCTGTCCCACTGAACTCATCATTGCATACCTTGACACCGTCCTGGTTCATGAACCCCGTACCTACGTTCGGGACACCACCCACGCCCTCCACCTAGTCCATGACTTTCGTTTCTTCGGCCCCCAATGCCTCATCTTCACCATGGACATCCAGTCCCTGTACAAATCCATCCGCCATGATAAAGGCCTCCAAGCCCTCTGTTTCTTCCTCTCCCACCAACCCAACCAGTACTCTTCCACTGACACGCTCATCCACCTGGCTGAACTGGCCCTCACCCTCAACAATTTCTCCTCCGAATCCTCCGACTTCCTCGAAACTGAAGGGGTAGCCATGAGCTATGCCTGCCTCTGCGTTGGGTATGTGGAACAGTCCATCTTCCGTTGCTACACCGACACCATTCCCCACTTTTTCCTCTGAAACATTGATGATTGTAATGGTGCCACCTCGTGCACCCACAAGGCGGTTGAACAATTCATCAACTTCGCAAACAGCTTCCACCTTGACCTCAAGTTCACCTGGACCATCTCCGACACCTCCCTTCCCTTCTGGAACTCTCCATCTCCATTTCTAGCAACTTACTCAACACGGACATCCGCTACAAGCCCACTGACTCCCATAGCTACCTAGACTACATCTCCTCCCACTCTGCCTCCTGTAAAAATGCTATCCCTTATTTCCAATTCCTCCCCCTCTGCCTCATCTGCTCCCAGGAGGACCAATTCCAACACAGGACATCCCAGATGGCCTCCTTCTTCAAAGACTGCAATTTCCCCTCCCACGTGGTCAACAATGCCCTCCAGTGCATTTCCTCCACTTCCCGCACCTCTGCCCTTGAATCCCACCCCTCCAATAGCAACAAGGACAGAACCACCCCCCCCCCCCCGTGCTCACCTTCCACCTCACCAACCTCCGCATACATTATATCATCTGCTCCCACTTCAGCCACCCACGAAGAGATCCCACCACTAGGGATATCTTTCCATCCCCACCCCACACCATTTCAGAGAGACCGTTCCTTCAGTGACTTCCTTGTCAGGTCCACGCCCCCACCCCACTCCCCACCAACCCACCCTCCCCTCATAGTACCTTCCCTTGCAACTGCAAGAAGTGCAAAACCTGTGCCCACACCTCTCTCCTTAGCCCTGTCCAAGGCCCCAAAGGACCCTTCCACATCTGACAAATATATACCTGTACTTCCACATGTCATCTACTGTATCCGTTGCACCTGATGTGATCTCCTCTACATCGGGGAGACAAGACACTAACTTGAGGATCATTTCAGAGAACATCTCTGGGACACCTGCACCCACCAACCCCACCACCCCGTGGCTGAACACTTCGACTCCACCGACCTCCCCACCCCACTCTGCCAAGGACATGCAGCTCCTGGACCTCTTCCATTGCCAAACCCTAACCACCCAACGCCTGGAGAAAGCACACCTCATATTCCACCTTGGGACCCTCCAACCACACAAGATCAATGTGGATTTCACCTGTTTCCCCATTTGCCCTCCCCCAACCTTATCCCGGATCCAACCTTCCAACTAAGCACTGCCCTCTTGAACGGTCCTACCTGTCCATCTTCCTTTCCACCTACCTCTCCACCCTCTTCTCCGACCTATCACCTTCTCCCCCACCTTCATCTACCTTCCCAGCTACCTTCCTGTCAGCCCTACCCCCCTCCCATTTATCTCTCAGTCCCCTTGGCCCACAAGCCTTATTCCTGATGAAGGGCTTATGCCCAAAATGTCCTTGGAAGCTGCCTGACCTGCTGGGCTTTTCTTTGACTATGATCTCCAGCACCTGCAGTCCTTGCTTCAATCTAGGAATTAGACTGCTAAACCTCCACTGCACTCTGTTCATAGCCAGAGCAACTTTCCTCAGGTAAGGGGTTCAAAACCACACATGATAGTCCAGATGGGGTCTTACCAAAGACCTATGCAATTGCAACAAGACACCCCTGCTCCTGCATTCAAATCATCTTGCTATGAAGGCCAACATACCATTTGCTTGCCACGGCCTGCTGTATCTGTATGATCATTTCCAGTGACTGGTGTACAAGAACCCCAGGTGGCACTGCACCTCTCCTTTTCCCAATCTATCACAATTCAAATAATAAGCTGCCTTCCTGGTGTTTTTGCTACCAAAGTGGATAACCTCATATTTACCCACGTTATACTGCATCTGCCATGCCATTGCCTTCTCCACCTCCTGATGCTTGCTCTGTTCTTCCAGCTTCCTGCCTTTCTACCACTCATTTAATTTGTCAAAATTACACTGAAGTATCTCTGCATCCTCCTTACAGTTCATTCTTCCACCCAGCTTTGTGTCATCTGCAAATTTGAAGATGTTAACTTTAGCTTCCTAGTCTAAGTTACTGATAATTTATTGTGAATAGATGGGATCCAAGCACTGATCTGAAAGATTTACTAATATGTTGCCAGGGTTAGAAGGTTTGAGCTATAGGGAGACATTGAACAGGCTGGGGCTGTTTTCCCTGGAGCGTCGGATGTTGCGGGGTGACCTGATAGAGATTTATAAAATCATGAGGGGCATGGATAGGATAAATAAACAAAGTCTTTTCCCTGGGGTCGGGGAGTTCAGAACTAGAGGGCATAGGTTTAAGGTGAGAGGGGAAAGATATAAAAGAGACCTAAGGGGCAACCTTTTCACACAGAGAGTGGTATGTGTATGGAATGAGCTGCCAGAGGAAGTGGTGGAGGCTGGTACAATCACAGCATTTAAAAGGCATCTAGATGAGTATATGAATAGGAAGGGTTTGGAGGGATATGGGTTAAGTGCTGGCAAATGGGTCTAGACTAGATTAGGATATCTGGTCTGCATGACTGAGTTGGTCTGAAGGGTCTGTTTCCATGCTGTACATCTCTGTGAGTCTATGACCCTTTTATCCCTGCAGTACCCCATTCATCACTGCCTGTCACTCAGAAACAGGCCTGTTTATTTGTACTCTGTTTCCTGTCTGTCAACCAGTTCTCTATCCATGTCAGTACCCAATCACATGTGCTTTAACTTTACATGCAAATCTCTTATGTTGGACCTTATCAGAAGTGTTTTATAATTCCAAGTAAACCACATCCACTGGCTCTAATTATCATCTCTGCAAGTCACATCCTCGAAAAACTCCATTAGATTTGTGAAGTTAAAAATCACACAACACCAGGTTATAGTCCAACAGGTTTAATTGAAAGCACTAGCTTTCGGAGTGACGCTCCTTCATCAGGTGATAGTGGAAGGCTCGATCGTAACACAGAATTTATGATTCACTTATGAAAGAAGTGAAACTATCACTGTATTCTAACAGATGAAAGGCTTAACAGACAATCAATTTTCCATGTATAATTTCAGTTACATCACACTGTAAATGTTTGCTATAAATTCTGTGTTACGATCGAACCCTCCACCATCACCTGATGAAGGAGCGTCGCTCTGAAAGCTAGTGTGCTTCCAATTAAACCTGTTGGACTATAACCTGGTGTTGTGTGATTTTTAACTTTGTACACCCCAGTCCAACACCGGCATCTCCAAATCATGACTACTATAGATTTGTGAAGTATGATTTCCTGTTCCTGTTTTCCAAGTCCTCTTCTTTAAATCTTTTATAGTGGACTCTAGCATTTTCCCTCCTACCAATGTGAGGCTAACTCATCTATAATTCCTTGTTTCTTTCTTCCTCCTTTTTTAAATAGTGGAGTTACTGTCGCTACCCTCCAATTTATAGGACTGATTGAGTCTTTACAATCTTCAGAAATGATCATCAACCGCATTTGCTATTTGCTAGGCCACGTCCTTAACAACTCTGGAGTATAGATTCTCAGGCCAATTACCCCAATACCATTTCACTACAAATACTTATTTCCTTCAATTTATTCCTCTCACCAGACGCTGTGTTCCCCAACATTTTTAGGACTTTATTTGTGCTTTTGTTTGTGAAGACAGAACCAAAGTATGTATTTAATCAGCCTGCCATCTCCTCGCTCACCGTTATACTTCTTGTTTCTGACGATAAGGGACTCACATTTGTCTCCTCTTGCCTTTTTCTCCTCACATACTTACAGAAGCTTTTACAATCAGTTTGTATGTTTCTCTTAAGCTTACTCTCATACTGTATTCCCCCCACCTCTTAGTCCACCCCTCAGCCCTCATTTGCTGCAATCTGATCGGTTCCCAATCCTCAGGCCTGCTTTATTTTTGCCAATTTGTATGTTCCCTCTTTGGGCTTGATGCCATCACTAATTTAGCCATGGTCAGACCAGCTTTCCATTTTACTTTTGTGCTAGACAGGCATGAACAACTATTGCTGAAATAATTCAACAGTATCCCATCACCAGGCCACCCCTTCTTTAAAAGTGGAGAATCCTTGACACTGATCCAGCTCCCCCAGAGCCATTTCTCAGAGAGAACAGAACCTCTGACACTCCAGTCCTTATCCATCAGCCAGAGCTCCCTGATTGGACCAGGTTAACAGCCCCAGTCAGGAAACTCATATTCTATGAGATCCACCTGGCTGACCTCATTACAGTTACTTCACTCTCCACCTCTGAGTCTGAGAACAAAGGTGGGTTCTTTCTCTATTGTAGCTCTTCCTTAACACCAGGTCAGCTTCCCTCCACCCCTGCCTCTGATACGGACAGCATATAATGCACTGGAGCTCACCCCCTGCACCTGGAGTGACTCGGAAGAAATTCATTCTCCTCTTCAGGAGGCAAAGGTTTTGAGGCAGGGACACCTGACATGTCCATCTCAGGTTCTGAGACAGCTTCACCGCTTGGCGGAGAAAGAGAGCCCAAAGGTTCTGGAACAGTTGGAAGGGCTGTTGGGGACTCGGATGCATTTTGCTCCTGAAGAAGGGCTAATGCCCGAAACGTCGATTCTCCTGTTCCCTGGATGCTGCCTGACCTGCTGCGTTTTTCCAGCAACACATTTCCATCTCTGCATTTTGCTCCCACACTGTTTGGAGTTTGCAGCTTTCATGTGGTGCAGGAGCTTGTTCTGGACCATCGCACCGACCTGAATGTTATACATCACTGAACCTGACCCTGCATCAACCAGGCCTCTTACCCATGCAGGCCCATTCCCATGGTTCCCATGCAAACACTGTCTCCTGAAGTAAACTGTCCCTCATGCTTAGTAGAGGCTTGTGTCTGGCATTGGCATTCCTGATATCATTTCACCCTCTCCCCCCTCGGGCCTGGGAAGATCAGATTTATCCTGGTGTGAAAACCTCTCCCCATTTGCAACTTTGTTGGAGCTATCCCAAGCTGTAGGCTATTTCTTTAAGTCTGCCTTCAAAGTTTGGACTGCTTTTTCTGCCAGGGCATTGAGTGATGTCTGGTACGGAGTTGTCCATGTATGTCAAATACCATTTAGGAAATACTCAAATTCCCTGCTGATTAACGTTGGCCTATTACGTGTGACCAATACTTCTGGGGATCCGTGTATTGCAAAAGATGCAAGCAGTTTTATTATCATCACCCCTGTGTTTGACAAATTCACTCTATCCACCTCCAGCCATTCTGAGTGGGCATTCACAATGACTGAGAACATCGAGCCCATGAAAGGACCTGCATAGCCAATATGTAATCAAGTCCAGGGTTTACCCAGCCATTCCCATGAATGGGGTAATGTTTTATCTTTGCTGGCACTCTGGGCACTGCCCCACCAATGCGGCTATCTCTGCATCCAATCCTGGCCACCGGACATAACTACTCCCAGAAGCCCCTGGTGGGGTTCAGCCAGAACCTGGCAGTGATCTTTACTCAGGCCAATCACTCTTGTTGCCCATAATAAGGTGCAATCCTCTGCTGCGATCTGTTCTCTAGTGCCCAAAAAGGTTTCAGTTCTGGTTGTGATGGCCCTTTCAGTTTCCCCCATCACCACCAGCTGTTTCTGTTTTGCCAGGACCGGATCTTTCTGCGTCCAAAGTCTGATGTTGTCAGTTGTTACTGGAAGTGTGTCCAGAAACCTTCAAACCATGACGGCCTCTCCCAGTGGTGGTACCCCCAGGGGTATATATGCCAGCTGGAGGTGGCTCACTGCATCTGTATTTGCTACTTGGCCTCCCGTATCATTGTCAGTGACAGGCAGTGAATCGATGGCATCACCTCAGCTTCGAGGTAATGAGGGCCATCGAGTCCTGGCTGCTCCCTGTGCATCTTCACAAAGACTCTCATTGCTGCTAGTTGCTCAGTAGGTGCCTGGTCTCTGCCAGTCCTTCAACTGCCAGTGGCCTCCTCACCCATGTACGGACCTGAAGGGTTTTGAACAGAGTAAGCGACCTCATGGAGATATTGTCATCCATGCTTTCAGTCTAGGAGGCAGTGGAGCTGATGGTCCCCCAATGCTTCCCCTGAATGATCTGGAGGAACCTCCTGTGCAGGCGACACGACATAAAGGGGACAGAAGGCATTGAGGCCCTGGTTAGTATGGTCGAGAGTGTGAGGGCGCTGCAAAAGCACAACTGCTCCAGGGAGCAGGAGAATCGACGTTTCAGGCAAAAGCCCTTCATCAGGAATCAGTTTGGTGTTCAGTGCTTGGTTAATGTCTGAGTTGCAGTGTGATAACAAGTGTTACTTACTTGGGTGTCGAGACACATCCCGATAGGAGCGGTCCCAGTCTTCTGCCAGGGAAAGAATCTTTTTCTGAGAGTGGCTGAGGACACAGCTATTTGGTATCTCCACCTGTCTGAGATCACGCCACCTCTTTATGAGATCTCTGCTCCTGTAATGACATAAAGCAGGCGGATGGGTAAGGCCCAAGTAGGTGGCACAGCTGTCAGGGTGGGTGCATGTATGGGGAAAGGGTAGAGGTGTTCTGAGCAAGCGAGAAGGCAGCTAACAGACATGTGATGTGGGAATGTCGGGGTAACAGGAGTGTGTGAGGCACGAATCAGGCAGGGTGCTGGGTGAGAAATGTTGGTGAGAGGTGGGAGTCGTGGCACACAAGTAGAGAAGAGCAGAGTATTCCACTTATCCAGGGATCAGAGAAGCTCATTGGCCTTCCTGCACTGTCACCTGGTCCTTCTAATCCTGGAGAAGGTATTGATCCTGGGGGGGGGGCACCTCTGACCAGGCTAGTGACCTCTGCCAATCCTCTGGAATGAGGACCCCCATCCACAAGACTCGAGCTCCCTCTCCAAGGAATGTGCTGGCAGCTTTCCCTTCACTACCATCTCTCCAGCCAGGTCACACAGGAGAGCAGCACAGCTTCCAGGTGGAAGCATGTCCTGCAGGTACCCAGCAGGAGCCTCAGGGATGTTGGTCTGATGGAGGGTCCCCCGCTGAGCAGCAAGCTTCTCTGTGAAAGGTGCGTGGTGACACAGGGTGGAAATCGGATGCGATTCTCACCACAAAGGCTCCAGTGGCATTTAATTTGGTGAAGTTGGTAAGATACAGCGAGAAAACAGGCTTGGCCTCGCTGTGAGAGTCACTTCACCTCAAACATGCCATTTGCACTCAGCCAAGAAAATGGAAGATTTAAAGCCAATTTCCAAAATACCAGATTGACAGATCTAATAATAGATGCCAAATTATATTTACATAAAGAAAAATACAAACATATTTTACTGAGGGAAGCACAAAATTCTTGGAGACAAAATGATACCTAACACACCAAACTTACTCTACACGCTAACAAAAACAGAAATTGCTGGAGACACTTAGCAGGTCTGGCAACATCTGTGGAGAGAGAAAGCAGAGTTAACATTTTGTGTCCGGTGAGCGTTGTTCAGAATTGATTTTGCCCAGGAAAAGGTGCCTGATAGTGGGGGTGCACTGAGCAGTAGGTGGAGATGGAGCCCAGAGAGAGAGAGAAAAATGGTTGGGCAGATAATGGCATGGGTAAAGATCAGCTTGGGATCATGAACAGCTGCTGATGGGGATAACAGTATTAGTAACTGGCAATGGGACGAATTTCAGTAGCAGCCCGTGAGTTGACAAGGTCTCGCATGGGGGGAGGTTATATACAGCGCAGAACAGGCCCTTCAGCCCTTGAAGTTTGAGATAAGGACATGGGGGAAGGTGTCCAGGCTCAAAAATTGTTGAACTTGGTAACAAGCCCAGAAGCTGCAGGGTCCCCAAGTAGAAAATAAGATGCCATTGGCCCAGCTCACAGGCAGAGGCGTTGGCCAGGGAACAGGGTGGTCTATTCAGGTGGGAGGCAACTGGAAGCTCAGAGTGATTGTTGCCAACAGAAGGTAGTGTTCTACAAAGTGGTCACCCAGTCTGTATCTCATTTCCCCAGAGGAGACTAGATCGAGTGAAGTACTGGGAAATCAGTCCTTCAGCTGGAAGGTGTGTCTGGGACCTTGGATAGTGGGGGGGGGAGTGGGGGTGGGAAAGTAAAGGAGACGGTGTTGTACCTTCTATGATTGCATGGAAAGGTGCCATGAGATGTGGGGGTATGTTGGGAGTGGAGGACGAATGGATCAAGGTATCCCAGAGGGAACGGTCCCTGCAGAAAGCTGACAAGGAATGGGAAGAGAATATGTGTGTGATGGTGACAGCCCTCTGGAGGCAGTACAAATTGTGGCTCATGAGCCTTTGGGTGTGGATGCTGATGGGGTGAGAAGTCAGAACCAGGGGACTCCACCATTGTTGAGGGAGGGAAGAGAAGGGATGAGGGTGATCCCGTGGGAGATGGGTCTTACAGGATGATAGTGAATCCTTGGTTGAGAAAGAAAGTGGACATTCCAGAGGGCTCCTTGTTGAAGTTGGCATCAGCAGAACCGATGCAACTGTTTAACTCACGTTTAGCAATGCCAAAAAAGATCAAAGTCATGTCCTTACACTTTCCTTGCATGAGTACATCAATGTAATGACAATAACTGTTGCCTTACTCCAGAGGTGGCAATAGAGTCATAGAGATGTATAGCATGGAAACAGACCCTTCAGCACAACTTGTCCATGCCAACCAGACATTCTGAATTAATCTAGTCCCATTTGCCAGCACTTGGCCCATATCCCTCCAAACCCTTCCTATTTATGTACACAGATGCCTTTTAAATGTTGCAATTGTACCAGCCTCCACCACTTCCTCTGGCAGCTCATTCCATATACGTATCACCCTGTGCGTGAAAAAGTTTCCCCTTAGTTCCCTTTTAAACCTTTCCCCTCTCACCCTAAACCTATGCCCTCTAGTTCTGGACTCCCCAACCCCAGGGAAAAGACTTTGTCTATTTATCCTATCCATGCCCATCATGATTTTATAAACCTCTATAAGGTCACCCCTCAGCCTCCGACGCTCCAGGGAAAACAGCCCCAGCCTGTTCAGCCTCTCCCTGTAGCTCAAATCCTCCAACCCTAGCAACATCCTTGTAAATCTTTTCTGAATCCTTTCAAGTTTCACAACCTCTTTCCGATAGGAAGGAGACCAGAATTATACTCAATATTCCAACAGTGGCCTAACCAATGTCCTGTACAGCCACAACTTGCAACTCCTATACTCGATGCTCTGACCAATAAAGGAAAGTTTACTAAACACCTGCTTCACTATCCTGTCTACCTGAGACTCAACTTTCAAGGAGCTATGAACCTGCACTCCAAGGTCTCTTTGTTCAGCAACACTCCCTAGGACCTTACCATTAAGGTGTATAAGTCCTGCTAAGATTTGCTTTCCCAAAATGCAGCACCTCACATTTATCTAAATTAAACTCCGTCTGCCACTTCTCAGCCCATTGGCCCATCTGGTCCAGATCCTGTTGTAATCTGAGGTAACCCTCTTCACTGTCCACTACACCTCCAATTTTGGTGTCATCTGCAAACTTCCTAACTGTACCTCTTATGCTCGCATCCAAATCATTTATGTAAATAACAAAAAGTAGAGGACCCAGCACCCATCCTTGTGGCATTCCACTGGTCACAGGCCTCCAGTCTGAAAAACAACCCTCCACCACCACCCTCTGTCTTGTACCTTTGAGCCAGTTCTGTATCCAAATGGCTAGTTCTCCCGGTATTCCATGAGATCTAACCTTGCTAACCAGTCTCCCATGGGGAACCTTGTCGAATGCCTTACTGAAGTCCATATAGATCACATCTACTGCTCTGCCCTCATCATTCCTCCTGGTTACTTCCTCAAAAAACTCAATCAAGTTTGTGAGACATGTTTTCCCACGCACAAAGCCACGTTGACTATCCCTAATCAGTCCTTGCCTTTCCAAATACATGTACATCCTGTCCCTCAGGATTCCCTCCAACAACTTGCCCACCACCGACGTCAGGCTCACTGGTCTATAGTTCCCTGCCTTGTCTTTACCGCCCTTCTTAAACAGTGGCACCACGTTAGCCACCTCCAGTCTTCCGGCACCTAACCTGTGACTATCTCAGCAGGAGGCCCAGCAATCACTTCTCTAGAGTTCTAGGGCACACCTGATCAGGTGCTGGGGATTTATCCACTTTTATGCATTTCAAGACCTCCTCCTCTGTAATATGGACATTTTGCAAGATGTCACCATCTATTTCTCTCCATCCTATATTTTCCATGTCCTTCTCCACAGTAAATACTGATGCAAAACACCCATTTAGTATCGCCCCCATTTTCTGTGGCTCCACACAAAGGCCGCCTTGCTGATCTTTGAGGGGCCATATTCTCTCCCTAGTTACCCTTTTGTCCTTAATGTATTTGTAAAAACCCTTTGGATTCTCCTTAACCCTATTTACCAAAGCTATCTCATGTCCCCTTTTTGCCCTCCTGATTTCCCTCTTCAGTATACTCCTACGGATTCACTCGATCTCTGCTGTCTAAAACTGACATACGCTTCCTTCTTTTTCTTAACCAAACCCTCCATTTCTTTAGTCTTCCAGCATTCCCTACACCTTCCAGCCTTCCCTTTTACCCTGACAGGAAACCATGCATAATTAAATCTGTCATTTCTCATGGCCCTTAACCCAGCAACGGATCTCTTCTGTTGTCTTGCATGAACCAAGCACTATTTCTTTGCTCCAAGGGTGAAATGTTAAATGAACAATATGACCTGCTAGAAATAGTCTAATGGAGAGCTAAGGTGATTAAAGAATTGGTTGGTTCTATAGGGGAAAAAAAGCATTCCTCTGATCTAGGTTTCAGAACAAAAGGGTGTAGCCTAAGACTTAAGAGTTATTCTGTTCCAGAATGTGAAAGACCTTGAGAGGTTGAGTGACCTTCTCCTATTGCCAAAGGAGGTCTCAAAATGAGATAAATATTGAGCTATTCTGAAAAGTGATGCTGTTCATATTGATTGCGGAATTACCAAGATGGCTTTACAACTTTTCAGTCACCACTCTTCAAACAATTCTTTGGATCTTGTGCGATACTCCTCTCGAAGTAATTATGGTTTTATAAGGCAGGAAAAGCACAGTGTTTGCTTATTTACCTTCCATCCAGATGTGGAAATTCTCGATCAGAAGCAGAAATCAATTGTGACATCCCTCGATTGGATTGGTTGAGATGAATTACAGACCAGGGCTATCACTGAAACACTTGAGGATAAAGTGAGGACTGCAGATGCTGGAGATCAGAGCTGAAAATGTGTTGCTGGAAAAGCGCAGCAGGTCAGGCAGCATCCAGGGAACAGGAGAATCGACGTTTCGGGCATAAGAAGTTTTCCAGCAACACATTTTCAGCTATAACTGAAACACTCCTTGCCTGCAGTTTGGAACCATGTTCATTCAGTAGACCTCCTGAACTTCTTCACCTCAGAAGTGAACACAAACAACATTCATTGTGCAACTGCCAACCTCCATTTCTCAGGGAAGCTGCTCAACCTCTAACCTAATGCTTTCTATCTCAATTTTATGTTGTTTCTCTCCTGTTTATCTCTGTATTTCTGCTGGTCCATCCCACTGTGGCACTTTGTCTTTCTATTCCCAATAACTATTATTTTTCATTTCCTTGGGTGTACTGTTTGAACAGGAAGTTCTCTAAGATACAGTATATGAGAATGCCTGTTGTTCCTGCTTGCCCCTGTCTGATGTTTACACCAAACACTGCCTGGAAATCTCTTTCAGGGTGTTATCAAACAGGACATCAGCAGAACCTCTGAAGAAGCACTATAAACGTCTAAAGCTGATTTCTAATGTTGTCTATCTTAGGTGTATGCTGATTTCCAACTGAAGATATGGCAAGAGATTTGGAAATTCTATAAGATTTAAAGGCTACTGTTTCATCCACCTTCGGAGATGCCAGTGTTGGACTGGGCTGGACAAAGTTAAAAATCGCACAGCACCAGGTTATAGTCCAACAGGTTTATTAGGAAGCACTAGCTTTCGGAGCGATGCTCCTTCATCAGGTGGTTGTCCGAAAGCTAGTGCTTCCAATTAAACCTGTTGGACTATAACCTGGTGGTGTGTGATTTTTAGTTTCATCCACCTAACAGCACACAAAGCAACAAGATTTCACTGTGGAAACTTATAGCACAACTGGAAACTCCTGTATGTTCTTAATCAGAGGCAAATTTATTTCAATTTAAGGAAATGTATTCTGCCACACCTGTCCCACTTTTCCTGATTGGCTCTCAGACCTAGTTCCTCTTGAAGAGTTGTGGGAGGCCTTGGAGAACATAGGAGCAGACCGTTCAACCCCATGAATTGGTTCTGCTCAGTACCTTGACTTCACTTATTCACCTGTGGCTTTATTCCATAAGCCTTAACATCCTTCCTAATCGAGTCATGGAGTCATAGAGACGTACAGCACGGAAACAGACCCTTCAGTCCAACCTGTCCATGCCGACCAGATATCCCAACCCAATCTAGTCCCACCTGCCAGCACCCAGTCCATATCCCTCCAAACCCTTCCTATTCATATACCCATTCAGATGCTTCCTAAATATTGCAATTGTACCGGTCTCCACCACATCCTCTGGCAGCTCATTCTATACGCGTACCACCCTCTGCGTGAAAAAGTTGCCCCTTAGATCTCTTTTATATCTTTCCCCTCTCATCCTAAACCTATGCCCTCTAGTTCTGGACTCCCCGGCCCCAGGGAAAAGACTTTGTCTATTTAGGGAGAAAGTGAGGTCTGCAGATGCTGGAGATCAGAGCTGGAAATGTGTTGCTGGAAAAACGCAGCAGGTCAGGCAGCATCCAGGGAACAGGAGAATCGACGTTTCGGGCATAAGCCCTTTGTCTATTTACCCTATCCATGTCCCTCATGATTTTATAAACCTCTATAAGGTCACCCCTCAGCCTCCGATGCTCCAGGGAAAATAGCCCCAGCCTGTTCAACCTCTCCCTATAGCTCAAATCTTCTGACCCTAGCAACATCCTTGTAAATCTTTTCTGAACCCTTTCAAGTTTCACATCTTTCCGATAGGAAGGAGACCAGAATTGCACACAATATTCCAACAGTGCCCTGACCAATGTCCTGTACAGCTGCAACATGACCTCCCAACTCCTGTACTCAATACTCTGACCAAGAAAGGAAAGCATACCAAATGCCTTCTTCACTATCCTATTTACCCGCGACTCCACTTTCAAGGAGCTATGAACCTGCACTCCAAGGTCTCTTTGTTGAGCAACACTCCCTAGGACCTTAACATTAAGTGTATAAGTCCTGCCCTGATTTGCTTTCCCAATGAGAGATTTTAATCTCAGTCTTGAAATTCTGAGCTGGCTTAACCTCAACTAGGCTTTGGGAGGGTGCATTCCGTTTTTCACAAACCGTTGTGGGAAGAAATGCTTTCCAACATGAACCCTGAAAGGCCTGACCTTAACTTTGGTTGTCATTCTCCTTTGATCCGAGTCCAGGAAGGAAACCATTTTCTTTATCCCCCAGATGATATCTTTATATCATCTTTAACATCTCAATTGCTACGTCACTCAATCTTCTATGCTCAAAGAAATACAAACCTGGTTAATATAACATCTTTACCGTAGTTTCAGCATCTCTACCCTGGAGTTATTCAGGTGGAACTGATTTCCATCTTCTCCAGGGCCAATATAGCCCTCTCAAAGCACAATGCTTAGACTGAAACCGTACTGAGATGTGGGCGAACCATTGCCAAATACAACTGTACCATAACTCCTACACCTTGAGATGAATCATTAATCCTGGTTTAACTTCTTTTTGTACCTATCCACTAGATTTTAGTGCAGAAGTGAAGTAACATAATTGATGGAAATCCGAAATAAAAGTGGAAAATGCTGCAAATATTCCTCAGGTCCGTAGAGACAGCGCTAATGTATGGAATTTGCTTCTTTTTGAACACTGAGTGTGGATGTAAAATTGGGAGAGACTTCTGTTCAGCAGTGGGTTGGGTTATGTCCTTCTCAACTCATTACATATGTTTGCATAGATAAAATGCCAATTTTTCTACACAGTAAGTTCTGAAGCCCACCAGGACCTTCCAGCGTCTAATATTTAGATGCCATTTTAGAAGGCTCTTGGACAGTCTCCTCCACTTCCCGCACCACTGCCCTCGGACCCCACCATTCCAACCGCAACAAGGAGAGAATCCCCTGGTCCTCACCTTCCACCCCACCAACCTCCGGAAACAACGCATCATCCTCCACCATTTCTGCCGCATACAGTCAGACCCCACCACCAGAGATATATTTCCCTTCCCAACCCTATCAGCATTCCGCAGAGACCATTCCCTCCACAATTCCCTTGTTAGGTCCATGCCCCGCCCCACAAACCCACCCTCCACTCCCGGCACCTTCCCCTGCTGCCACAAGGGGTGTAAAACCTGCACCCACCCCTCCCCCCTCACTTCCATCTAAGACCCCAAAGGATTGTTCCAAATCTGGCAGAGATTTTCCTGAACATCCAACCACCTTAGCTACTGTGTCTGTTGCTCTCGATGTGGTCTCCTATACACTGGGGAGACAGGATGCCAATTTGCAGAACGTTTCAGAAAACGTCTCTGGGATACACACACCAACCAACCCCATCACCCCGTGGCTGAACACTTCAACTCCCCCTCCCACTCCACCAAGGACATGCAGGTCCTGGGCCTCCTCCATCACCGAACCGTTACCACCCGCCTCATCTTCTGCCTTCAGACCCTCCAACCACAGGGCATCAATGTCGATTTCACCAGTTTCCTCATCTCCCCTCCTCCATCTGATCCCAGATCCAACCCTCCAACTCAGCACCGCCCTCTGTAACTGTCCCACCGTCCATCTTCCTTCCCACCTATCCACTCCACCCTCCTCTCCAACCTATCACCAGCACCCCCCACCTGCGTCGACCTGGCTTTTAGTTCCTTCAGTCCAAGAACAAAATGACCCACAATATCTACATGTTTTTCCAGCCTGTTCATCAAATAAAGCCAAGCTCTTACTGAACCACACAATTCATTTGAAGAATTCAAAAGAATCCCACATTTTAGCCAGGTGGGCGGCACGGTGGCACAGTGGTTAGCACTGCTGCCTTACACCGCTAGAGACCCGGGTTCAATTCCCGCCTCAGGTGACTGTCTGTGTGGAGTTTGCACATTCTCCCAGTGTCTGCGTGGGTTTCCTCCGGGTGCTCCGGTTTCCACCCACAGTCCAAAGATGTGCAGGTCAGGTGAATTGGCTATGCTAAATTGCCCGTAGTGTTAGGGGTATGGGTGGGTTGTGCTTTGGCGGGTCAGTGTGGACTTGTTGGGCCAAAGGGCCTGTTTCCACACTGTAAGTAATCTAATCTTAAAAAAAAGAGACACATAGGTTAATTATATTTTACAAAAGGCTGAATTCCCTAACCTGTTCTGTCCGCATAACCTCGCAAAGGTGCAGGGGAAATCCTAGTTATGCATGTGAACAGGTTAAACTGGTGCCTGCCAAATTTATGACAGGATTATAGACACAGGAGTAGGCCATTCAGCCCTTTGGGCTTGCTCTAGATCAACTACCTCAACGTCATATTCCCCAAATCCCTTAATGCCATCAGTAACAAGACATCTATCATTCTGTCCCTTGAAAGTACTCAATGCCTGAGCTTCCCCCACCTCCTGGCCTACAGAATTTGATAGATTCACCATTGTCAGAGTGAAGAAGGTACTCCTTACCTAGAACTAAATTACCCGCCTTTTCTTTAGGGATTCTGCAGCCTGGATCTTGACCCAGAGTCAGGGGAAACAGCTTTTGTGCATCTACCCTGCCTACCCCTTTAAGAATGAACCTGCCTCTCATTCTTGCAAATTCCAGATAATGCAAGCCCAGTCTCCTCGATCTCTCCTGTTAGAAAGTCTCACTGTCGCAGGCTGGTAAACCCCTGCTGCACTCTGTCAATGACAAGTCTGTTATCCCTTAGACAAAGAGGCCAGAACCGCACACAATGCCTAAGCTGCAGGCTCACCAATATACTGTATAGTTGAAGCAAGAGAAACTCAAATTTATAATCATACTAAACAGTACTTCCTCAAAATTATGCTGAACCGCACTGGAGGAAGTTTATAGATGCTGTCACAAAGATTTTGTTAGATACAAATGCACAGCATTGGCCTAGGTTTTGTGCTGCTTTGAGTGGGGTGTATGTATCAACCAGGAGAAAGTGAGAACTGCAGATGCTGGAGATTAGACTGTAGATTAGTGCGGTGCTGGAAAAGCACAGCAGGACAGACAGCATTCGAGGAGCAGGAGAGTCGATGTTTCGGGCAAAAGCCCTTCATCAGGAATGATGGGGTGTATGTATGCTCGATTGGCTGGATGGCTGGTTTGTGTGCATTGAGTGAGTGTGGGTTCAATTCTCTTACCACTTGAGGGCACCGTGAAGGTCTCATCTTCTCAACCTCATCCCTCACCTGACGCATGGTAACCCTCAGATAAAACTCACGTCCAGCCTTCTCTCTTTAATGAAAGGGCAGCCAAGGAGCCTCTGGAACTAAAATGACTTTCATTTTGATGGGTGTGAGACATGCAGCCACTATCAAGATTGGTCCTCGTTTTTCTTTTGGGATTTGATTAAGAGCCATCCTGGAGGCAGGCTCACTGGTTTACTGTTAATTTCTGTTAAATAATCTTGCTAAGCAAGAGCTGCATTCGAATGCGACAGTCTCCATACTGTCTGCAAAGTAGGCTTTTCTTGTGAAGAAAATGTCTTCAGGGGCCTGCCTGCGCTGTTCCGTCATTGTGTCCAGCAATCCTGGCTTCCTTCAGATTTCTAGCCCTCCGACTGCCTGCTGCTGACCTTGGGATAATTGTAGTCTGCAGCCAGTCCTTGTGTTTAAACCATGCAGATGGCAGGAAAAATGGTGGAAGCTGCTTTTCCCATCTTTCACATGAACCGCCACGTTTCATTCTATGTCTTGTGATCAACGGTAACTACCAAACAAATAATGCTGGGGAGCTGGGCACTGTACCTGAGTACCATCCTGGCTTTGCCCATGCCCAGTATTCCAAAAGAAATTGTCAAGGACAAGGTGGAAACTTTAAGAGAACATTTTCATGCAAATCAATTAGTGTTCAGATTGTTATCATAAGAAGTAGTGAATACCTTAAATGATCTTAAAAGGAAACAAGACAAGTGTGGGAGAAAAATGAATGAAAAATATGGTAGAAAGGCTGCAATGAGGTAGGCAGAACATAATCCAGCTGAATGGCCTGCTACTGCATTAGATAATTTATATATAACCTGTGTAATGTCATCTTATGTACTTGACTTCCCCCCCCAAATCCCCCCCAGATGATAGAGAGATCCAAGTCTGAAAGAGTTAATCTCACAAGAAGAAATTTGAAGTGAATAGTTATATGGGGACAGTGCACAGTGAGACAGAGAGAAAACTTCAGGCAAACAAAGTGCTTGCTGGTGATAAGCCAAGGCAGATAAATGCTGGGTGGGTTAACAAGAAGTGTAAGTGGTTGGAAATAGTACGGCTATACAAGGAGGAACCTGTACAAACAGCAGCAAGGGTGTGGGGGTAGGTAACAAAGATGGAGGAGGGTATTTATGTTCTAGATTTGTTAAAGTTAATGTTGAGTCCTGAAGCAGATGTTTGATTGGAACCACATCCACAGACATCCAGTTTTCCACCACGGGCGCTCAGTAGCAGCACTGTGTACAGCCGACAAGGTGTACTGCAGAAATTCACCAAAGATCCTTCAACAGCCCCTTCCAAACCCACGTCCGCTTCCATCTAGAAGGCCAAGGGCAGCAGATACATGGGAACACCACCCCCTACAGGTTCCCCTCCAAGCCATTCAGCATCCTGACATGGAAATAAGTTGCCAGTCCTTCACTGTCACTGGGTCAAAATCCTGGAATTCCCTTCCACATGGCATTGTGGGTCTACCCACAGCATGGAGATGGCAGCAGTTCAAGATGGCTGTCCCTGCCGCCTTCTCAAGGGCAACTAGGGATGGGCAATAAAATGCTGGGCCCAGCAGGCTATGGCCATGCCCCACAAGTGAATAATAAAGTGCTGCAAGGTACCTAAGTGGAAGACGAGGTGTTTTATCTCTAACTTGGATGGAGGCTGGCTGGAACACTACAGCAGGAGCTGAGGCAGAAACATTTGATAGGATTCAAGTCAATGTCATTTTTCAGGATGTATAACGATTCATCAATTGGGATGGGGAAGTAAGTGGGAGTTGACTTTGCTCTCATTTACCTGTCGAGTTTTCCTTTGGTACCCTGTGTATGGCCTCTCTTTATCACCTGCTTTTTGAAGACTAAGGAAGCCTCCTGCTGAGAGTTACCGACTTCCCCCATTCCAACTGGTGAATCATTATACCTCCCGAAAAGTGACATTGGCTCAAATCTCCTGAGCCGCAGCAATGACGACAAAGTTGTTAATATGCCTGAAGTTTTCCTTGACAGGAGAAAGGGATTGGATTTGGAGTTATGCGGCTAGTGAGGGTACAGGTTGGGCCTGGCATAGGATGGGTGGGTGGTCTGTGGGCAGTTGAGTCAGGTTGAAGTTAGTCAGATGGTCAGAGTGTAATCTCAGTGGGTAGGAAGTCTCATCTGATACTGGGGTGTAGTTGGGTAATAATTGGCGACAGGTTAGTTGGGATGTCAGGATAGCGGTGTTGGATTGGGCAGTTTTGGGGGAAGGAAGGTGATTGGAGACAAAAAAACTGTAGATGCTGAAACCCAAAGACAACAAACTGGAGGCCAGAAGAACACAGCACATCAGGCAATGTCAGGAGGTGCAGAAATCACCGTTTTGAGTACTAACCCTTCTTCAGAAATAGAAGGACCCTGAAGAAGGATTAATATCCAAAACGTTGACTTCTCCACCTCCTGATGCTGCCTGGCTTCCAGCCCCCGTGTTTGTCTACTCAAGAGGAGGAGGTGTTGGGTCAGGTGGATACTGGAAGGGTTACATTGTATAGTTACCTAGATGAGATTTTAATCTGTCGAACACCTCCTGGATAACTATCAGTGTATTGTAAATATTACAGAACCGTCCCAAGGATCTGCTTAAGTTCAGGGTCTGGGATCTTTGCAGAGGGTCCGAGACAGTAGAGAAGTTGCCCATTGGAAATATAACTATCCCAGGTAATTTTCCAGTAGGCCTGCACATCTTTGGTCATATGTCTGGAATCTGAAGATCTACAAACCAGAGGATTTGGCCCTTGCAGAAAGCTCCATTGGAGCCAAGGAAAAGAATGTTTTCTGCTTGGGGACATAAATAGCTGTGTTGGACTGGGTGATGGATCAACACAAGGAAATAATAGATGTAATCTCATTACCTATCAATTGCAGAAAGTCATTAATTAGCTGTTCATTGATTGCAGCTGTTAAAGAAGAATTAGATCACTCTCTGAGGTGGAAAAGTTTGTAATACTCTTGAGGGAATGCTAAGGGAGTGAATCATAGAATCCCTACAGTGTGGAAACAGGCCCTTCAGCCCAACAAGTCCACACTGACCCCCCAAAGTGTATCCCACCCAAACCCCTTGCCTATTACTCTACATTTACCACAATACCGGCAGTTTAGCATGGCCAGTCCACCTGACCGACACACCTTTGGATTGTGAGAGTAAACCCACGCAGACACGGGGAGAATGTGCAAACTTCACACAGACAGTCGTCTAAGGCTGGAATCAAACCCAGGTCCCTGGTGCTTGAGGCAGCAGTGCTAATCACTGAGCCACCAACCTGAGTGAGTCTAGATAAATTCTAGATGAATTCTAGGTGAATTTTTGTTAGCAGGGACAAGGTGGGACAAATCCTGTAATCCTCATGGGCGGCACGGTGGCACAGTGGTTAGCACTGCTGCCTCACAGCGCCAGAGACCCGGGTTCAATTCCCGCCTCAGGCGACTGACTGTGTGGAGTTTGCACGTTCTCCCCGTGTCTGCGTGGGTTTCCTCCGGGTGCTCCGGTTTCCTCCCACATCACAAAGATGTGCAGGGTCAGGTGAATTGGCCACACTAAATTGCCCGTAGTGCTAGGTAAGGGGTAAATGTAGGGGTATGGGTGGTTTTCGCTTCGGCGGGTCGGTGTGGACTTGTTGGGCCGAAGGGCCTGTTTCCACACTGTAATCTAATCTAATCTTTCTGTGATTCTATGCTCTAGATTGTTCTGCTTGAACTATTCAGCACCAGGCCTCATCCCAACACAGACGCAAGAGCTGAATCTCTAAGGAAGGATGAGAAAAGCTGTCTTCCACATCAAGGCATTATTCAACTGAACATAGCAACCAGGATCACTAGGGGAACTGAGGTACATGGAGACATTGTTAAGGCCAACAGCAACAACGCCGTGAGAATGTAATTACCTTCAACTTCCCCTCCATTCATACACAATCCTGACTTTGACTTTATGTTACTTTTACATCATTAATACTGGCTTAATATGGAGTTTACTATCCAGCTATTACCATAAGAATTAATGCAAGGATGCTGAAAATTGACAGTAATTTTTTTTCTCCAACCAGTGTATCCTGTAACAGAATGAAAGAGAGGCCAAAGTTAAAAATCCCACAACACAAGGTTATAGTCCAACAGGTTTAATTGGAAGCACTAGCTTTCGGAGCGACGCTCCTTCATCAGGTGGTTGCGAGTATAATATCATAAGACCTAGTGTACATACAATAATAGTAATACCATTATTTAGATTTTTTTCAGGATGGTGGCGAAGTAGGGGCTTGTCTGCTCCCTCGACTTTCTTTCTCTTTTTGCTTTTGATCTTTTTATGTTTTTTCTTCCTATTTTTATTTCAAGGCACCAGTGGCAGCACCAGCAGCAGGAGGAGCTGGGCATGGCTCCAACCTAGCCTGGGTCACCCTGCAATCGAGGAACAGGCCCCAGGCTGACTCCCTCGGCCTGGACACGCAGCCTAGGCCAAGGCTCTAGGGGCGAAGGCTAGGCCCGAGCAACTAAAGGAGGAGAAAGGCAGTGTCGGCTCAGCGTGGTGATCGCATCCTGGCTGTGTCTTCAGGATATTCCATTGTTCCTAAATTGGCTTTCCCCAAGCCTTCTGAAGTGAAATGAACTTTGTCTCTATTTTTACATTTTAAGAATTATTATCTCTGACCTCTGTCATCAATGTGGGTGTCGTGGTGGGCCAACTTATAAAACTTACACTTTTTTAAATGTAAAAGTACATGTGACAATAAATTCTAGTCTCTTCTGTATTGAAGAAAGGTATATGTACTGAATACACATTGAGTAGGGTGTGGAGTTTTCTTCAAAACATCAAAGAACAAGTTGTTGGACCCAGTCAGTTTTGTTTATATAAAAACTGCTGGCAGCTTGCTGAGATTCTCCTGTAAGTTCTCAGATAAATGCACAGGAATCACAAGTATAAGGACTCAGGGGGAGGTCGTCTGAATTCTTTCTTCTCTCTTATTCAGACATTCAGCAGGAAGCAAGTATGCATCTGTGTTTGGGGAAGTGACCTGGAATTGAGGTAAGGAGGTAAATCTTTTATCTTACTGGGTTTCTAAATACAGCTCACCTTTCCTGGTAATCCTTTCAGTAAGGAAAGAAGATATTCACTATTGGTTTAACCTGCAATTTATCTTATCCAGTTCGATGATTGAGAGATATCATTGTGTTCTTTTCCGAATACTCTGGTTAATGAGTTTACGGATATTGCTTTTTGTGAGTGAGGAAACTGTGTTTTCTTTAGACAATTTAGTTCTTTTTATTAATTAGCTTCTGGGCTGGTTCAAAATATGAAGACCTCTGATTAGATTCCCCACAGTGTGGAAACAGGCCATTCGGCCCAACACGTCCACACTGACATCCCCCCCCCATCCAAGCCTGTTCCCCAACCTTTACTCCTGACTAATGGACCTAACAGTATGGGGAATTGAGCCTGGCCAATTCACCTAACCTGTACAGCTTTGGGATGAAACTCATGCAGACACAGGGGGGTGGGAGTGGGGGGGAATGTGCAAACTCCACACAGACAGTGACCAGGGACAGGAATCAAACCCAGGTCCCTGGCACTGTGAGACAGCACTGCTAACCACTGAGCCACTGTGCCACCCTCTCTAAGAAGGGATTTATTCCTCACCACTAAGAAAACGTGCCTACTTTAACCTGTATAAAAAAAAACCTGCAAGAAATGTAAGATTTATTATTCTATCTTGTTCTAAAAACACAAAGAACTTTTTTGCTTCATTTCTTTTTTGTGCTGGTCAGGGGTTGGGAATGAACCTAATTTCAGTCCAAGCCCCCAGTTTAGTGTAAACACTCCTGGATCAGAAAGAGTGTGGGAGAATCTAGAGTAAAGGTCTTTAATACTCTGTCTGACTTCCACCTGAACAAAATCCCATGTGTGAACTGCTCCTTGTTTCTGGTAAGCTACTCAGTTTGAACTGAGACATCTCCTTCAGTGCCTTCAACTTAGTTTGCTGCCACCAACACATTCACTGCTATAACCCACTGACAGCCTCCCAGCCCAAGTACACCAAGTGAGGGTGTGAGCAGCTAACGTTTACAACGGGAATGGAAGAAGCAGGAAAAGTAGATTTGATGATTCCCTACACTGTAGAAACAGGCTCTTCAGCCCAACCAGTCCACACTGACCCTCCGAAGAGTAACCCACCCAGTCCCGTTCCCCTCTGACTAATGCACCTAACTCGATGGGCAATTTAGCATGGCCAATTCATCTGACCTGCACATCTTTGCACTGTGGGAGGAAACCCATGCAGACACGGGGAGAACATGCAAACTCCACACAGACAGTTGCCTGAGGCCAGAATCGAACCTGGGACCCTGGCGCTGTGAGGCAGCAGTGCTAACCACTGAGCCACCCTGCCACCAAACGGGAGAGCAAAGGAGGGGAGAGACAATGACTGAAGGTGTGGAAGTCACCTGAATGGCCTGATGCTGAATGAAGGTTCTGGGTTGCTGAGATGTAGGTGGTGCCCTGAGCCACACTTTATAAAGAACATGTCCCTGTAGAGGAGCTTTCCCTCTGAAAATGTCCCATGTTACATTGTGACCATGTAATTCTAATAATCCCCACAGCCAATTTTCACTCAGCTAAATCCCACAAAAACATTCAACTAATTAACTAAATAAATCTGTTTTTGGTAACATCAGCCCTCATAGGATCCCTACAGTGTGGAAGCAGGCCATTCGGCCCATTGAGTCCTTCCTGACCCTCTGAAGAGCATCCCATCCAGATCCGCACACCTACTGTAACCCTACATATCCCATGGCTAATCCGCCCAACAGCACAAACGTGGACACTATGGGGCAGTTCAGAACGGCCGATCCATCGAATCTGCTCACCCTTGGACTGAGGGAGGAAACTGGAGCACCTGGAGAAAGCCCATGCAGACACGGGGGGACTGTATAACCTCCACACAGACGTTTGTCCCGGGTTGGAATCGAACCAGGTCCCTGGTACCATGAGGCAGCAGGTCATGTATAAATGTTAACAAGGACATTAGGAGACTTGTCTTACACTCACACGAACAGAATCCCTGAATTGTTTATATCCACTTAGGCCTCCTGGTTTAACATCCCATCTGAAAGACGTTATGGCAGATAGGGAAAGAATCAACATGAAAAGCTGCCGCAGCATTCCCTCAGCAGCGCAGCATTCCCTCCACATTGCAGCATTCCCTCAGCATTGCAGCATTCCCTCAGCAGTGCTGCATTCCCTCAGCATTGCAGCATTCCCTCAGCAGTGCAGCATTCCCACAGCATTGTAGCAGTCCCTCAGCATTGAGCATTCCCTCAGCATTGCAGCATTCCCTCAGCATTGCAGCATTCCCTCAGCAGTGCTGCATTCCCTCAGCATTGAGCATTCCCTCAGCATTGCAGCATTCCCTCCACATTGCAGCATTCCCTCAACATTGCAGCACTCGCTCAGCAGTACAGCATTCCCTCAGCATTGCAGCATTCCCACAGCCATGCAGCATTCCCTCCTCTTTGCCACATTCCCACGTCAGTGCAGCATTCCCTCAGCATTGCGGCATTCCCAAGTCAGTGCGGCATTCCCTCTGCATTGCAGCATTCCCTTAGCATTGCAGCATTCCCTCCACATTGCAGCATTCCCTCAGCAGTGCAGCATTTCTTCAGCATTACAGAATTCCCTCCACATTGCTGCATTCCCTCAGCATTGCAGCATTCCCACAGCATTGCAGCATTCCTTCAGCATTGCAGCATTCCCTCAGCAGTGCAGCATTCCCTCAGCATTGCAGCATTCCCTCAACATTGCAGCACTCGCTCAGCAGTACAGCATTCCCTCAGCATTGCAGCATTCCCACAGCCATGCAGCATTCCCTCCTCTTTGCCACATTCCCACGTCAGTGCAGCATTCCCTCAGCATTGCGGCATTCCCAAGTCAGTGCGGCATTCCCTCTGCATTGCAGCATTCCCTTAGCATTGCAGCATTCCCTCCACATTGCAGCATTCCCTCAGCAGTGCAGCATTCCTTCAGCATTACAGAATTCCCTCCACATTGCTGCATTCCCTCAGCATTGCAGCATTCCCACAGCATTGCAGCATTCCTTCAGCATTGCAGCATTCCCACAGCAGAGCAGCATTCCCACATGAGTGCAGCATTCCCTCAGCAGTGCAGTATTCCCTCAGCATTGCAGCATTCCCTCAGCAGTGCAGTATTCCCTCAGCAGTGCAGCATTCCCTCAGCATTGCAGCATTCCCTCAGCATTGCAGCATTCGCTTGGCATTGCAGCGTTCACTCCACATTGCAGCATTCCCTCCACAATGCAGCATTCCCTCAGCATTCCCTCAGCAGTGCAGCATTCCCTCCACATTGCAGCATTCCCTAAACATTACAGCATTCTCTCAGCATTGCAGCATTCCCTCAGCAGTGCAGCATTCCTTCAGCAGTGCAGCATTCCCTCGGAATTGCAGCATTCCCTACACATTGCAGCATTCCCTCAGAAGTGCAGTATTCCCTCAGCAGTGCACCATTCCATCAGCATTCCAATATTCCCTTCACATTGCAGCATTCCCTCCACTTTGCAGCATTCATTCATCAGTGCAGTATTCCCTCAGTATTGCAATACTCCCTCAGCATTGCAGCATTCCCTTAGCATTGCAGCATTCCCTCCACATTGCAGCATTCCCACAGCATTGCAGCATTCCCTCCACATTGCAGCATTCCCTCAACATTGCAGCACTCGCTCAGCAGTGCAGCATTCCCTCCACATTGCAGCATTCCCTCAGCATTTTAGCATTCCCTCAGCAGTGTAGCATTCCCACAGCATTGCAGCATTCCCTCCACATTGCAGCATTCCCTCAGCAGTGCAGTATTCCCTCAGCATTGCAATACTCCCTCAGCATTGCAGCATTCCCTTAGCAGTGATGCATTCCCTCCACATTGCAGCATTCCCTCCAGTTTGCAGCATTCCCTCAGCAGTGCAGCATTCCCTCAGCATTGCAGCATTCCCTCAGCACTGCAGCATTCCCTCGGCATTACAGCATTCCCTCAGCAGTGCAGCATTCCCTCCACATTGCAGCATTCCCTCAGCACTGCAGCATTCCCTCGGCATTACAGCATTCCCTCCACATTGCAGCATTCCGTCCACATTGCAGTCTTCCCTCAGCATTGCAGTATTCCCTCAGCATTGCAGCATTCACTCAACAGTGCAGCATTCCCTCAGCAGTGCCGTATTCGCTCAACATTGCAGCATTCCCTTAGCAATGCAGCATTCCCTCAGCAGTGCTGCATTCCCTCCAATTGCAGTGTTCCCAAAACATTGCAGCATTCCCTCAGCATTGCAGCATTCCCTCAGCAGTGCAGCATTCCCTCAGCAATGCAGCATTCCTTCAGCATTGCAACATTCCCTCAGCATTGCAGCATTCCCTCAGCAATGCAGCAGTCCCTCAGCATTGCAGCATTCCCTCCACATTGCAGCATTCCCTCAGCACTGCAGCATTCCCTCGGCATTGCAGCATTCCCTCAGCAGTGCAGCATTCCCTTGGCATTGCAGCATTCCCTCAGCAGTGCAGCATTCCCTCCGCATTGCAGCAGTCCCTCCACATTGCAGCATTCCTTCAGCAGTGCAGCATTCCCTCAGCAGTGTGGCATTCAATCCACAGTGAAGCATTCCCTCAGCATTGCAGCATTCACTCAACAGTGCAGCATTCCCTCAGCAGTGCCGTATTCGCTCAACATTGCAGCATTCCCTCAGCATTGCAGCATTCCCTCAGCAGTGCAGCATTGCTTCAGCATTGCAACATTCCCTCAGCATTGCAGCATTCCATCAGCAATGCAGCATTCCCTCAGCAGTGCAGCATTCCCTCCACATTGCAGCACACCCTCAGCATTGCAGCATTCCCTCAGCAGTGCAGTATTCCCTCCACATTGCAGCACTCCCTCAGCATTGCAGCATTCCCTCAGCAGTACAGCATTCCCTCAGCATTGCAGCATTCCCTCAGCCATGCAGCATTCCCTCCACATTGCCACTTTCCCACGTCAGTGCGGCATTCCCTCAGCATAGCGGCATTCCCAAGTCAGTACGGCATTCCCTCTGCATTGCAGCATTCCATCAACATTGCAGCATTCCCCAGGCATTGCAGCATTCCCTCCACATTGCAGCATTCCCTTGGCATTGCAGCATTCCTTCTGCAGTGCAGCATTCCTTCAGCATTGCAGCATTCCCACAGCAGTGCAGCATTCCCACATCAGTGCAGCATTCCCTCAGCAGTGCAGCATTCTCTTAGAATTGCAGCATTCCCTCCACATTGCAGTATTCCCTCAGCAGTGCAGCATTCCTTCGGCATTGCAGCATTCCCTCCACATTGCAGCATTCCCTCGGCATTGCAGCATTCCCTCAGCACTGCAGCGTTCACTCCACAGTGCAGTATTCCCTCAGCATTGCAATACTCACTCCGCATTGCAGCATTCCCTCAGCTGTGCAGCATTCCCTCAGCTGTGCAGCATTCCCTTCACATTGCAGCATTCCCTCAGCATTGCAGCATTCCCTCCATATTACAGCATTCCCTCAGCATGCAGCATTCCCACAGCAGTGCAGCATTCCCTCAGCAGTGCAGCATTCCCTCAGCATTGCAGCATTCCCTCCACATTACAGCATTCCCTCAGCATTGCAGCATTCCCTCAGCAGTGCAGCATTCCTTCAGCATTGCAACATTCCCTCAGCATTGCAGCATTCCATCAGCAATGCAGCATTCCCTCAGCAGTGCTGCATTCCCTCAGCAGTGCAGCATTCCCTCCACATTGCAGCACACCCTCAGCATTGCAGCATTCCCTCAGCAGTGCAGTATTCCCTCCACATTGCAGCACTCCCTCAGCATTGCAGCATTCCCTCAGCAGTACAGCATTCCCTCAGCATTGCAGCATTCCCTCAGCCATGCAGCATTCCCTCCACATTGCCACTTTCCCACGTCAGTGCGGCATTCCCTCAGCATAGCGGCATTCCCAAGTCAGTACGGCATTCCCTCTGCATTGCAGCATTCCATCAACATTGCAGCATTCCCCAGGCATTGCAGCATTCCCTCCACATTGCAGCATTCCCTCGGCATTGCAGCATTCCCTCAGCACTGCAGCGTTCACTCCACAGTGCAGTATTCCCTCAGCATTGCAATACTCACTCAGCATTGCAGCATTCCCTCAGCTGTGCAGCATTCCCTCAGCTGTGCAGCATTCCCTTCACATTGCAGCATTCCCTCAGCATTGCAGCATTCCCTCCATATTACAGCATTCCCTCAGCATGCAGCATTCCCACAGCAGTGCAGCATTCCATCAGCAGTGCAGCATTCCCTCAGCATTGCAGCATTCCCTCCACATTGCAGCATTCATTCCACAGTGCAGCATTTCCACATCAGAGCCTCATTCCCTCAGCGTTGCAGCATTCCCTCAATAGTGCAGCATTCCCTCAGCATTACAGCATTCCTTCGGCATTGCTGCATTCCGTCAGAATTGCAGCATTCCTTCAGGAATGCAGCATTCCCTCACCATTGCAGCATTCCCTCAGCCGTGCAGCATTCCCTCCACATTGCAGCATTCTCTCAGCTTTGCAGCATTCCCTCCACTTTGCAGCATTCCCTCCACGTTGCAGTATTCCCTCAGCATTGCAGCATTCCCTCGGCATTGCAGCATTCCCTCAGCATTGCAGGATTCCCTCAGCAGTGCAGCGTTCCCTGCACATTGCAGCATTACCTCAGCAGTGCGGCATTCCCTCGGCATTGCAGCATTCCCTCAGCATTGCAGCATTCCCTCAGCAGTGCAGCATTCCCTCAGCATTGCAGCAATCCATTCACATTGCAGCATTCCCTAAGCATTGCAGCATTCCCCGGTCAGTGCATCATTCCCTCAACAGTGCAGCATTCCCTCAGTATTGCACCATTCACTCTACAGTGCAGTATTCCCTCAACATTGCAATACTCCCTCAGCTTTAAATCATTCCCTCAGCATTGCAGCAGTCCTTCAGCAGTGCAGCATTCCCTTAGCATTGCAGCATTCCCACCACATTGCAGCATTCCCTCGGCATTGCAGCATTTCCACCACATTGTAGCATTCCCTCCACGTTGCAGCATTTCCTCGTCATTGCAGCATTCCCACCACATTGCAGCATTCCCTCAGCAGGGCAGTATTCCCTCAGCAGTGCAGCATTCCCTCGGCAGTGCAGCATTCCCTCCAGATTACAGCACTCCCTCGGCATTGCAGCATTCCCTCAGCAGTGCAGCATTCCCTCAGCATTGCAGTATTCCCTCAGCATTGCAACATTCCCTCCACATTGCAGCATTCCCTCAGCAGTGCAGTATTCCCTCAGCAGTGTGGCATTCCCTCCACAGTGAAGCATTCCCTCAGCAGTGTGGCACTCCTCAGCATTGTTGCATTCCCTTGGCATTGCGGTATTCCCTCAGCAGTGCAGCATTCCCTCAGCAGTGCAGTATTCCCTCAACATTGCAGCATTCCCCCAGCAATGCAGCATTCCCTCAGCAGTGCAGCATTCCCTCCACATTGCAGTATTCCCTCAACATTGCAACATTCCCTCAGCATTGCAGCATTCCCTCAGCAGTGCAGCATTCCCTCCACATTGCAGCATTCCCTCAACAGTGCAGCATTCCCTCCACATTGCAGCATTCCCTCAACATTGCAACATTCCCTCAGCATTGCAGCATTCCCTCAGCAGTGCAGCATTCCCTCCACATTGCAGCATTCCCTCAGCATTGCAGCACTCCCTCAGCATTGCAGCATTCCCTCAGCAGTACAGCATTCCCTCAGCATTGCAGCATTCCCACAGCCATGCAGCATTCCCTCCTCTTTGCCACATTCCCACGTCAGTGCAGCATTCCCTCAGCATTGCGGCATTCCCAAGTCAGTGCGGCATTCCCTCTGCATTGCAGCATTCCCTTAGCATTGCAGCATTCCCTCCACATTGCAGCATTCCCTCAGCAGTGCAGCATTTCTTCAGCATTACAGAATTCCCTCCACATTGCTGCATTCCCTCAGCATTGCAGCATTCCCACAGCATTGCAGCATTCCTTCAGCATTGCAGCATTCCCTCAGCAGTGCAGCATTCCCTCAGCATTGCAGCATTCCCTCAACATTGCAGCACTCGCTCAGCAGTACAGCATTCCCTCAGCATTGCAGCATTCCCACAGCCATGCAGCATTCCCTCCTCTTTGCCACATTCCCACGTCAGTGCAGCATTCCCTCAGCATTGCGGCATTCCCAAGTCAGTGCGGCATTCCCTCTGCATTGCAGCATTCCCTTAGCATTGCAGCATTCCCTCCACATTGCAGCATTCCCTCAGCAGTGCAGCATTCCTTCAGCATTACAGAATTCCCTCCACATTGCTGCATTCCCTCAGCATTGCAGCATTCCCACAGCATTGCAGCATTCCTTCAGCATTGCAGCATTCCCACAGCAGAGCAGCATTCCCACATGAGTGCAGCATTCCCTCAGCAGTGCAGTATTCCCTCAGCATTGCAGCATTCCCTCAGCAGTGCAGTATTCCCTCAGCAGTGCAGCATTCCCTCAGCATTGCAGCATTCCCTCAGCATTGCAGCATTCGCTTGGCATTGCAGCGTTCACTCCACATTGCAGCATTCCCTCCACAATGCAGCATTCCCTCAGCATTCCCTCAGCAGTGCAGCATTCCCTCCACATTGCAGCATTCCCTAAACATTACAGCATTCTCTCAGCATTGCAGCATTCCCTCAGCAGTGCAGCATTCCTTCAGCAGTGCAGCATTCCCTCGGAATTGCAGCATTCCCTACACATTGCAGCATTCCCTCAGAAGTGCAGTATTCCCTCAGCAGTGCACCATTCCATCAGCATTCCAATATTCCCTTCACATTGCAGCATTCCCTCCACTTTGCAGCATTCATTCATCAGTGCAGTATTCCCTCAGTATTGCAATACTCCCTCAGCATTGCAGCATTCCCTTAGCATTGCAGCATTCCCTCCACATTGCAGCATTCCCACAGCATTGCAGCATTCCCTCCACATTGCAGCATTCCCTCAACATTGCAGCACTCGCTCAGCAGTGCAGCATTCCCTCCACATTGCAGCATTCCCTCAGCATTTTAGCATTCCCTCAGCAGTGTAGCATTCCCACAGCATTGCAGCATTCCCTCCACATTGCAGCATTCCCTCAGCAGTGCAGTATTCCCTCAGCATTGCAATACTCCCTCAGCATTGCAGCATTCCCTTAGCAGTGATGCATTCCCTCCACATTGCAGCATTCCCTCCAGTTTGCAGCATTCCCTCAGCAGTGCAGCATTCCCTCAGCATTGCAGCATTCCCTCAGCACTGCAGCATTCCCTCGGCATTACAGCATTCCCTCAGCAGTGCAGCATTCCCTCCACATTGCAGCATTCCCTCAGCACTGCAGCATTCCCTCGGCATTACAGCATTCCCTCCACATTGCAGCATTCCGTCCACATTGCAGTCTTCCCTCAGCATTGCAGTATTCCCTCAGCATTGCAGCATTCACTCAACAGTGCAGCATTCCCTCAGCAGTGCCGTATTCGCTCAACATTGCAGCATTCCCTTAGCAATGCAGCATTCCCTCAGCAGTGCTGCATTCCCTCCAATTGCAGTGTTCCCAAAACATTGCAGCATTCCCTCAGCATTGCAGCATTCCCTCAGCAGTGCAGCATTCCCTCAGCAATGCAGCATTCCTTCAGCATTGCAACATTCCCTCAGCATTGCAGCATTCCCTCAGCAATGCAGCAGTCCCTCAGCATTGCAGCATTCCCTCCACATTGCAGCATTCCCTCAGCACTGCAGCATTCCCTCGGCATTGCAGCATTCCCTCAGCAGTGCAGCATTCCCTTGGCATTGCAGCATTCCCTCAGCAGTGCAGCATTCCCTCCGCATTGCAGCAGTCCCTCCACATTGCAGCATTCCTTCAGCAGTGCAGCATTCCCTCAGCAGTGTGGCATTCAATCCACAGTGAAGCATTCCCTCAGCATTGCAGCATTCACTCAACAGTGCAGCATTCCCTCAGCAGTGCCGTATTCGCTCAACATTGCAGCATTCCCTCAGCATTGCAGCATTCCCTCAGCAGTGCAGCATTGCTTCAGCATTGCAACATTCCCTCAGCATTGCAGCATTCCATCAGCAATGCAGCATTCCCTCAGCAGTGCAGCATTCCCTCCACATTGCAGCACACCCTCAGCATTGCAGCATTCCCTCAGCAGTGCAGTATTCCCTCCACATTGCAGCACTCCCTCAGCATTGCAGCATTCCCTCAGCAGTACAGCATTCCCTCAGCATTGCAGCATTCCCTCAGCCATGCAGCATTCCCTCCACATTGCCACTTTCCCACGTCAGTGCGGCATTCCCTCAGCATAGCGGCATTCCCAAGTCAGTACGGCATTCCCTCTGCATTGCAGCATTCCATCAACATTGCAGCATTCCCCAGGCATTGCAGCATTCCCTCCACATTGCAGCATTCCCTTGGCATTGCAGCATTCCTTCTGCAGTGCAGCATTCCTTCAGCATTGCAGCATTCCCACAGCAGTGCAGCATTCCCACATCAGTGCAGCATTCCCTCAGCAGTGCAGCATTCTCTTAGAATTGCAGCATTCCCTCCACATTGCAGTATTCCCTCAGCAGTGCAGCATTCCTTCGGCATTGCAGCATTCCCTCCACATTGCAGCATTCCCTCGGCATTGCAGCATTCCCTCAGCACTGCAGCGTTCACTCCACAGTGCAGTATTCCCTCAGCATTGCAATACTCACTCCGCATTGCAGCATTCCCTCAGCTGTGCAGCATTCCCTCAGCTGTGCAGCATTCCCTTCACATTGCAGCATTCCCTCAGCATTGCAGCATTCCCTCCATATTACAGCATTCCCTCAGCATGCAGCATTCCCACAGCAGTGCAGCATTCCCTCAGCAGTGCAGCATTCCCTCAGCATTGCAGCATTCCCTCCACATTACAGCATTCCCTCAGCATTGCAGCATTCCCTCAGCAGTGCAGCATTCCTTCAGCATTGCAACATTCCCTCAGCATTGCAGCATTCCATCAGCAATGCAGCATTCCCTCAGCAGTGCTGCATTCCCTCAGCAGTGCAGCATTCCCTCCACATTGCAGCACACCCTCAGCATTGCAGCATTCCCTCAGCAGTGCAGTATTCCCTCCACATTGCAGCACTCCCTCAGCATTGCAGCATTCCCTCAGCAGTACAGCATTCCCTCAGCATTGCAGCATTCCCTCAGCCATGCAGCATTCCCTCCACATTGCCACTTTCCCACGTCAGTGCGGCATTCCCTCAGCATAGCGGCATTCCCAAGTCAGTACGGCATTCCCTCTGCATTGCAGCATTCCATCAACATTGCAGCATTCCCCAGGCATTGCAGCATTCCCTCCACATTGCAGCATTCCCTCGGCATTGCAGCATTCCCTCAGCACTGCAGCGTTCACTCCACAGTGCAGTATTCCCTCAGCATTGCAATACTCACTCAGCATTGCAGCATTCCCTCAGCTGTGCAGCATTCCCTCAGCTGTGCAGCATTCCCTTCACATTGCAGCATTCCCTCAGCATTGCAGCATTCCCTCCATATTACAGCATTCCCTCAGCATGCAGCATTCCCACAGCAGTGCAGCATTCCATCAGCAGTGCAGCATTCCCTCAGCATTGCAGCATTCCCTCCACATTGCAGCATTCATTCCACAGTGCAGCATTTCCACATCAGAGCCTCATTCCCTCAGCGTTGCAGCATTCCCTCAATAGTGCAGCATTCCCTCAGCATTACAGCATTCCTTCGGCATTGCTGCATTCCGTCAGAATTGCAGCATTCCTTCAGGAATGCAGCATTCCCTCACCATTGCAGCATTCCCTCAGCCGTGCAGCATTCCCTCCACATTGCAGCATTCTCTCAGCTTTGCAGCATTCCCTCCACTTTGCAGCATTCCCTCCACGTTGCAGTATTCCCTCAGCATTGCAGCATTCCCTCGGCATTGCAGCATTCCCTCAGCATTGCAGGATTCCCTCAGCAGTGCAGCGTTCCCTGCACATTGCAGCATTACCTCAGCAGTGCGGCATTCCCTCGGCATTGCAGCATTCCCTCAGCATTGCAGCATTCCCTCAGCAGTGCAGCATTCCCTCAGCATTGCAGCAATCCATTCACATTGCAGCATTCCCTAAGCATTGCAGCATTCCCCGGTCAGTGCATCATTCCCTCAACAGTGCAGCATTCCCTCAGTATTGCACCATTCACTCTACAGTGCAGTATTCCCTCAACATTGCAATACTCCCTCAGCTTTAAATCATTCCCTCAGCATTGCAGCAGTCCTTCAGCAGTGCAGCATTCCCTTAGCATTGCAGCATTCCCACCACATTGCAGCATTCCCTCGGCATTGCAGCATTTCCACCACATTGTAGCATTCCCTCCACGTTGCAGCATTTCCTCGTCATTGCAGCATTCCCACCACATTGCAGCATTCCCTCAGCAGGGCAGTATTCCCTCAGCAGTGCAGCATTCCCTCGGCAGTGCAGCATTCCCTCCAGATTACAGCACTCCCTCGGCATTGCAGCATTCCCTCAGCAGTGCAGCATTCCCTCAGCATTGCAGTATTCCCTCAGCATTGCAACATTCCCTCCACATTGCAGCATTCCCTCAGCAGTGCAGTATTCCCTCAGCAGTGTGGCATTCCCTCCACAGTGAAGCATTCCCTCAGCAGTGTGGCACTCCTCAGCATTGTTGCATTCCCTTGGCATTGCGGTATTCCCTCAGCAGTGCAGCATTCCCTCAGCAGTGCAGTATTCCCTCAACATTGCAGCATTCCCCCAGCAATGCAGCATTCCCTCAGCAGTGCAGCATTCCCTCCACATTGCAGTATTCCCTCAACATTGCAACATTCCCTCAGCATTGCAGCATTCCCTCAGCAGTGCAGCATTCCCTCCACATTGCAGCATTCCCTCAACAGTGCAGCATTCCCTCCACATTGCAGCATTCCCTCAACATTGCAACATTCCCTCAGCATTGCAGCATTCCCTCAGCAGTGCAGCATTCCCTCCACATTGCAGCATTCCCTCAGCATTGCAGCACTCCCTCAGCATTGCAGCATTCCCTCAGCAGTACTGCATTCCCTCAGCATTGCAGCATTCCCTCAGCGATGCAGCATTCCCTCCACATTGCCACATTCTCATGTCAGTGCGACATTCCCTCAGCATTGCAGCATTCACAAGTCAGTGCAGCATTCCCTCTGCATTGCAGAATTCCCCAGATATTGCAGCATTCCCTCCACATTGTAGCATTCCCTCAGCAGTGCTGCATTCCCACAGCATTGCATCATTCCTTCAGCAGTGCAGCATTCATTCAGCTGTGCAGCATTCCCTCAGCAGTGCAGCATTCCCTCGGCATTGCAGCATTCCCTCCACATTGCAGCATTCCCTCAGCAGTGCAGTATTCCTTCAGCAGTGCAGCATTCCCTCAGCATTGCAGCATTCCCTCCACATTGCAGCATTCCCTTGGCATTGCAGCATTCTATCAGCTTTGCAGCATTCACTCCATGGTGCAGTATTCCCTCAGCATTGCAGCATTCACTCAGCATTGCGGCATTCCCAAGTCAGTGCGGTATTCCCTCCACATTGCAGCAGTCCCTCAGCAGTGCAGCATTCCCGAAGCATTGCAGCATTCCCTCCACATTGCAGCATTCCCTCAGCAGTGCAGTATTCCTTCAGCAGTGCACCATTCCATCCGCATTGCAACATTCCCTCCACATTGCAGCATTCATTCCACAGTGCAGCATTCTCACAGCAGTGCAGCATTCCCACATCAGTGCAGCAGTCCCTCAGCGTTGCTGCATTCCCTCAGTAGTACAGCATTCCCTCAGCTTTACAGCATTCCTCCACATTGCAGCATTCCTTCAGCATTTCAGCATTCCCTCGGCATTGCAGCATTCCCTCAGCATTGCAGCATTCCCACATCATTGCTGCATTCCCTCAGCATTACAGCATTCCCTCCACATTGCAGCATTCCCTCAGCAGTGCAGCATTCCCTCCGCAGTGCAGCATTTCTTCGGCATTGCAGCATTCCTCAGAATTGCAGCATTCCTTCAGCAGTGCAGCATTCCCTCACCATTGCGGCATTCCCTCAGCATTGCAGCATTACCTCAACAGTGCAGCATTCCCACAGCATTGCAACATTCCTTCGGCATTGCAGCATTCCCTCAGCAGTGCAGCATTCCCTCCACATTGCAGCATTCCCTCCACGTTGCATCATTCCCTCAGCATTGCAGGATTCCCTCAGCAGTGCAGCATTCCCTCCACATTGCAGCATTACCTCAGCAGTGCAGCATTCCCTCGGCATTGCAGCATTCCCTCAGCATTACAGTATTCCCATGTAAGTGCAGAATTCCCTCCACATTGCAGCATTCCCTCCACATTTCAGCAATCCGTCCACATTGCAGCAATCCCTCCACATTGCAGCATTCCCTCAGCATTGCAGCATTACCACGGCATTGCAGCATTCCCTCCATATTGCAGCACTCCCTTAGCATTGCAGCATTCCCTCAGCATTGCAGCATTCCTTCAGCACTGCAGCATTCCCTCCACATTGCAGCATTCCCTCAGCATTGCCGCATTCCCTCCACATTGCAATATTCCCACGGCATCACAGCATTCCCTCCACACTGCAACATTCCCTCAGCAGTACTGCATTCTCTCCACATTGTAGCATTCCCTCAGCATTTCAGCATTCCCTCCACTGTGCAGCATTCCCACAGCAGTGCAGCATTCCCAAATCCGTGCAGCATTCCTACATTGGTGCAGCATTCTCTCCACATTTCAGCATTCCTTCCACATTGCAGCATTTCCTCAGCAGTGCAGCATTCTCTCAGAATTGCAGCATTCCTTCATCAGTGCAGCATTCCCTCAGCATTGCAGCATTCCTTCAGCTGTGCAGCATTCCCTCAGCATCGCAGCATTCCTTCAGCATTGCAGTATTCACTCAGCAGTGCAGCATTCCTTCAGCATTGCAACATTCCCTCAGCAGTGAGATATTCCCAGCACAGTGAAGCATTCCCTCAGCAGTGCAGCATTCCCTCGGCATTGCAGCATTCCCTCCACATTGCAGCATTCCCTCAGCATTGCAGGATTCCCTCAGCTTTGCAGCATTCCCACAGCAGTGCAACATTCCCTCCACATTGCAGCTTTCCCTCAGCATTGCAACATTCCCTCCACATTGCAGCATTCCCTCAGCAGTGCAGTATTCCCTCAGCAGTGTGGCATTCCCTCAGCAATGCAGCATTCCCTCAGCAGTGCTGCGTTCCCCAAATTGCAGAATTCCGTCAACATTGCAGCATTCCCTCAGCATTGCAGCATTCCGTCAACATTGCAGCATTCCCTCAGTAATGCAGCATTCCCTCCATATTGCAGCATTCCCTCAGCATTGCAGCTTTCCCTCAGCATTGCAGCATTCCCTCCACTTTGCAGCATTCCCTCCACGTTGCAGCATTCCCTCCACATTGCAGCATTCCCTCCACATTGCAGCATACCCTCAGCCATGCAGCATTCCCTCCACATTGCAGCATTCCCTCCACGTTGCAGTATTCCCTCCACATTGCAGCATACCCTCAGCCATGCAGCATTCCCTCCACATTGCAGCATTCCCTCCACATTGCAGCATTCCCACGTCAGTGCGGCATTCCCAAGTCAGTGAAGCATTCCATCTGCATTGCAGCATTTCCTCCATATTGCAGCAATCCCTCAGCAGTGCAGCATTCCTTCAGCATTACAGCATTCCCTCCACATTGCAGCATCCCCTCCACATTGCAGCATTCCCTCAGCATTGCAGCTTTCCCTCCACATTGCAGCATTCCCTCCACATTGCAGTATTCCCTCCACATTGCAGCATTCCCACGTCAGTGTGGCATTCCCTCAGCATTGCGGCATTCCCAAGTCAGTAAAGCATTCCATCTGCATTGCAGCATTCTGTCAACATTGCAGCATTCCCCAGGCATTGCAGCATTTCCTCCATATTGCAGCAATCCCTCAGCAGTGCAGCATTCCTTCAGCATTACAGCATTCCCTCCACATTGCTGCATTCCCTCAGCATTGCAGCATTCACACATCAGTGCAGCATTCCCTCAGCAGTGCAGCATTTCTTCAGCATTGCAGCATTCCCTCAGCATTGCAGCATTCCCTCAGCAATGCAGCATTCTCTCAGCAGTGCTGCACTCTCTCCACATTGCAGCATCCCCTCCACATTGCAGTATTCCCTCAACATTGCAGCATTCCCTCCACATTGCAGCATTCCCTCAGCATTGCAGCTTTCCCTCAGCATTGCAGCATTCCCTCAGCATGGCAGCATTCCCTCAGCAGTGCAGCATTCCCTCAGGATTGCAGCATTCCCTTGGCATTGCAGTATTCCCTCAACATTGCAGCATTCACTCAGCAGTGCAGCATTCCCTCCACATTGCAGCATTCCATCCACTTTGCAGCATTCCCTCCACGTTGCAGCATTCCCTCAGCATTGCAACATTCCCTTGGCACTGCAGCATTCCTTCCACATTGCAGTGATCCCTCCACATTGCAGCATTCCCTCAGCATTGCAGCATTCCCTCAGCAGTGCAGCATTCCCTCCACATTGCAGTATTCCCTCAACATTGCAACATTCCCTCAGCATTGCAGCATTCCCTCAGCAGTGCAGCATTCCCTCCATATTGCAGCATTCCCTCAGCATTGCAGCACTCCCTCAGCATTGCAGCATTCCCTCAGCAGTACAGCATTCCCTCAGCATTGCAGCATTCCCTCAGCGATGCAGCATTCCCTCCACATTGCCACATTCCCATGTCAGCGCGACATGCCCTCAGCATTGCAGCATTCACAAGTCAGTGCAGCATTCCCTCTGCATTGCAGAATTCCCCAGATATTGCAGCATTCCCTCCACATTGTAGCATTCCCTCAGCAGTGCTGCATTCCCACAGCATTGCATCATTCCTTCAGCAGTGCAGCATTCCTTCAGCTGTGCAGCATTCCCTCAGCAGTGCAGCATTCCCTCGGCATTGCAGCATTCCCTCCACATTGCAGCATTCCTTCAGCAGTGCAGTATTCCTTCAGCAGTGCAGCATTCCATCAGCTTTGCAGCATTCACTCCATGGTGCAGTATTCCCTCAGCATTGCAGCATTCACTCAGCATTGCGGCATTCCCAAGTCAGTTCTGCATTCCCTCCACATTGCAGCAGTCCCTCAGCAGTGCAGCATTCCCTCAGCATTGCAGCATTCCCCTGTCAGTGCAGCATTCACTCAGCAGTGCACCATTCCATCAGCATTGCAACATTCCCTCCACATTGCAGCATTCATATCACAGTGCAGCATTCCCACAGCAGTGCAGCATTCCCACATCAGTGCAGCATTCCCTCAGCGTTGCTGCATTCCCTCAGTAGTACAGCATTCCCTCAGCTTTACAGCATTCCCTCCACATTGCAGCATTCCTTCAGCATTTCAGCATTCCCTCGGCATTGCAGCATTCCCTCAGCATTGCAGCATTCCCACATCATTGCTGCATTCCCTCAGCATTACAGCATTCCCTCCACATTGCAGCATTCCCTCAGCAGTGCAGCATTCCCTCCGCAGTGCAGCATTTCTTCGGCATTGCAGCATTCCTCAGAATTGCAGCATTCCTTCAGCAGTGCAGCATTCCCTCACCATTGCAGCATTCCCTCAGCATTTCAGCATTACCTCAACAGTGCAGCATTCCCACAGCATTGCAACATTCCTTCGGCATTGCAGCATTCCCTCAGCAGTGCAGCATTCCCTCCACATTGCAGCATTCCCTCTATGTTGCATCATTCCCTCGGCATTGCAGCATTCCCTCAGCAGTGCAGCATTCCCTCAGCATTGCAGTATTCCCTCAGCATTGCAACATTCCCTCCACATTGCAGCATTCCCTCAGCAGTGCAGTATTCCCTCAGCAGTGTGGCATTCCCTCCACAGTGAAGCATTCCCTCAGCAGTGCGGCACTCCTCAGCATTGTTGCATTCCCTTGGCATTGCGGTATTCCCTCAGCAGTGCAGCATTCCCTCAGCAGTGCAGCATTCCCTCAGCAGTGCAGCATTCCCACAGCATTGCAACATTCCTTCGGCATTGCAGCATTCCCTCAGCAGTGCAGCATTCCCTCCACATTGCAGCATTCCCTCTATGTTGCATCATTCCCTCGGCATTGCAGCATTCCCTCAGCAGTGCAGCATTCCCTCAGCATTGCAGTATTCCCTCAGCATTGCAACATTCCCTCCACATTGCAGCATTCCCTCAGCAGTGCAGTATTCCCTCAGCAGTGTGGCATTCCTCAGCATTGTTGCATTCCCTTGGCATTGCGGTATTCCCTCAGCAGTGCAGCATTCCCTCAGCAGTGCAGCATTCCCTCAGCAGTGCGGCACTCCTCAGCATTGTTGCATTCCCTTGGCATTGCGGTATTCCCTCAGCAGTGCAGCATTCCCTCAGCAGTGCAGCATTCCCTCAGCAGTGCAGCATTCCCTCCACATTGCAGCATTCCCTCAGCATTGCAGCACTCCCTCAGCATTGCAGCATTCCCTCAGCAGTACTGCATTCCCTCAGCATTGCAGCATTCCCTCAGCGATGCAGCATTCCCTCCACATTGCCACATTCTCATGTCAGTGCGACATTCCCTCAGCATTGCAGCATTCACAAGTCAGTGTAGCATTCCCTCTGCATTGCAGAATTCCCCAGATATTGCAGCATTCCCTCCACCTTGTAGCATTCCCTCAGCAGTGCTGCATTCCCACAGCATTGCATCATTCCTTCAGCAGTGCAGCATTCCTTCAGCTGTGCAGCATTCCCTCAGCAGTGCAGCATTCCCTCGGCATTGCAGCATTCCCTCCACATTGCAGCATTCCCTCAGCAGTGCAGTATTCCTTCAGCAGTGCAGCATTCCCTCAGCATTGCAGCATTCCCTCCACATTGCAGCATTCCCTTGGCATTGCAGCATTCCATCAGCTTTGCAGCATTCACTCCATGGTGCAGTATTCCCTCAGCATTGCAGCATTCACTCAGCATTGCGGCATTCCCAAGTCAGTGCGGCATTCCCTCCACATTGCAGCAGTCCCTCAGCAGTGCAGCATTCCCTCAGCAGTGCAGTATTCCCTCAACATTGCAACATTCCCCCAGCAATGCAGCATTCCCTCAGCAGTGCAGCATTCCCTCCACATTGCAGTATTCCCTCAACATTGCAACATTCCCTCAGCATTGCAGCATTCCCTCAGCAGTGCAGCATTCCCTCCACATTGCAGCATTCCCTCAGCATTGCAGCACTCCCTCAGCATTGCAGCATTCCCTCAGCAGTGCAGCATTCCCTCCACATTGCAGCATTCCCTCAGCATTGCAGCACTCCCTCAGCATTGCAGCATTCCCTCAGCAGTACTGCATTCCCTCAGCCTTGCAGCATTCCCTCAGCGATGCAGCATTCCCTCCACATTGCCACATTCTCATGTCAGTGCGACATTCCCTCAGCATTGCAGCATTCACAAGTCAGTGCAGCATTCCCTCTGCATTGCAGAATTCCCCAGATATTGCAGCATTCCCTCCACATTGTAGCATTCCCTCAGCAGTGCTGCATTCCCACAGCATTGCATCATTCCTTCAGCAGTGCAGCATTCCTTCAGCTGTGCAGCATTCCCTCAGCAGTGCAGCATTCCCTCAGCATTGCAGCATTCCCTCCACATTGCAGCATTCCCTCAGCAGTGCAGTATTCCTTCAGCAGTGCAGCATTCCCTCAGCATTGCAGCATTCCCTCCACATTGCAGCATTCCCTTGGCATTGCAGCATTCCATCAGCTTTGCAGCATTCACTCCATGGTGCAGTATTCCCTCAGCATTGCAGCATTCACTCAGCATTGCGGCATTCCCAAGTCAGTGCGTCATTCCCTCCACATTGCAGCAGTCCCTCAGCAGTGCAGCATTCCCGAAGCATTGCAGCATTCCCCTGTCAGTGCAGCATTCACTCAGCAGTGCACCATTCCATCAGCATTGCAACATTCCCTCCACATTGCAGCATTCATTCCACAGTGCAGCATTCTCACAGCAGTGCAGCATTCCCACATCAGTGCAGCATTCCCTCAGCGTTGCTGCATTCCCTCAGTAGTACAGCATTCCCTCAGCTTTACAGCATTCCCTCCACATTGCAGCATTCCTTCAGCATTTCAGCATTCCCTCGGCATTGCAGCATTCCCTCAGCATTGCAGCATTCCCACATCATTGCTGTATTCCCTCAGCATTACAGCATTCCCTCCACATTGCAGCATTCCCTCAGCAGTGCAGCATTCCCTCCGCAGTGCAGCATTTCTTCGGCATTGCAGCATTCCTCAGAATTGCAGCATTCCTTCAGCAGTGCAGCATTCCCTCAGCATTGCGGCATTCCCTCAGCATTGCAGCATTACCTCAACAGTGCAGCATTCCCACAGCATTGCAACATTCCTTCGGCATTGCAGCATTCCCTCAGCAGTGCAGCATTCCCTCCACATTGCAGCATTCCCTCCACGTTGCATCATTCCCTCAGCATTGCAGGATTCCCTCAGCAGTGCAGCATTACCTCAGCAGTGCAGCATTCCCTCGGCATTGCAGCATTCCCTCAGCATTACAGTATTCCCATGTAAGTGCAGAATTCCCTCCACATTGCAGCATTCCCTCCACATTTCAGCAATCCGTCCACATTGCAGCATTCCCTCGGCATTGCAGCATTCCCTCAGCAGTGCAGCAATCCCTCCACATTGCAGCATTCCCTCAGCATTGCAGCATTACCACGGCATTGCAGCATTCCCTCCATATTGCAGCACTCCCTTAGCATTGCAGCATTCCCTCAGCATTGCAGCATTCCTTCAGCAGTGCAGCATTCCCTCCACATTGCAGCATTCCCTCAGCATTGCCGCATTCCCTCCACATTGCAATATTCCCACGGCATCACAGCATTCCCTCCACACTGCAACATTCCCTCAGCAGTACTGCATTCTCTCCACATTGTAGCATTCCCTCAGCATTTCAGCATTCCCTCCACTGTGCAGCATTCCCACAGCAGTGCAGCATTCCCAAATCCGTGCAGCATTCCTACATTGGTGCAGCATTCTCTCCACATTTCAGCATTCCTTCCACATTGCAGCATTTCCTCAGCAGTGCAGCATTCTCTCAGAATTGCAGCATTCCTTCATCAGTGCAGCATTCCCTCAGCATTGCAGCATTCCTTCAGCTGTGCAGCATTCCCTCCACATTGCAGCATTCCCTCAGCATTGCAGCATTCCTTCAGCATTGGAGTATTCACTCAGCAGTGCAGCATTCCTTCAGCATTGCAACATTCCCTCAGCAGTGAGATATTCCCAGCACAGTGAAGCATTCCCTCAGCAGTGCAGCATTCCCTCGGCATTGCAGCATTCCCTCCACATTGCAGCATTCCCTCAGCATTGCAGGATTCCCTCAGCTTTGCAGCATTCCCACAGCAGTGCAACATTCCCTCCACATTGCAGCTTTCCCTCAGCATTGCAACATTCCCTCCACATTGCAGCATTCCCTCAGCAGTGCAGTATTCCCTCAGCAGTGTGGCATTCCCTCAGCAATGCAGCATTCCCTCAGCAGTGCTACGTTCCCCAAATTGCAGGATTCCGTCAACATTGCAGCATTCCCTCAGCATTGCAGCATTCCGTCAACATTGCAGCATTCCCTCAGTAATGCAGCATTCCCTCCACATTGCAGCATTCCCTCAGCATTGCAGCATTCCCTCCACTTTGCAGAATTCCCTCCACGTTGCAGCATTCCCTCCACATTGCAGCATTCCCTCCACATTGCAGCATACCCTCAGCCATGCAGCATTCCGTCCACATTGCAGCATTCCCTCCACATTGCAGTATTCCCTCCACATTGCAGCATACCCT